>NC_092858.1:74213842-74303173 GCF_032062135.1 Pyxicephalus adspersus | reverse complement strand
TAAATATGTACCTATTGTATGCAAATGATGAATGGCTGCACAATATATATTAGATATATGATTACTGTACATAGATGATAAACGTCTGCATTACTGTGCACAGGTGACAGCATATTTCATATCAGATATTTAATGTACTCAGATAATGAATAGATACATACCACATAACAGCTTTATTGTTACTGTACAGAGATTATGATTGGCTGCATAACACCTATCAGATATATGGTTACTGTACAGAGATTGTGATTGGCTGCATAACACATCTCAAACATTTGGTTACTGAATATGTATAGATACATATCACATATCAGATGTATGGTTACTGTACATATTGGATGAATTGCTGCTTATGACATATCAGATATATCATCTTTATACTTTCATCATCATTGCAGTCTGCTCTGCACAGTCCCACTGGCTTTGTTTCATTTTCTTTATACATGAGCTTCATTGTTCTGGATTCAATAAAATACCTCTATAGCCATAATAAAAGACTGTATTCCTGTAAAGTTCAGCAATATTTACCAATGTGTCATATTTTAATAACCCCTCTGTTACTTCTGATTAAAATAATAATGCTTCATTAGCTTCCTTTTCTAAACTTTTCATAAAAAATGTAATTTTTTTATCACATCCAGCAACAAAAATCAAAAGGAGGTCACATAGAAAATGTACTGTTAATATGAATAAAAATTAGTTTTTCCATTTGTGAGAGCAAATTATGCAGACCTTTGACAGTTACTCGTACTTATGACTGTGCTCAAACTTCAAAAAAGCCAGAGCTGCGCATAAGCTGTAAGTTTCTGCCACAAACCTAGCAATTTATACTTGTAGCTTTCGAATTTCTTTATATTAGTTGTTTTCTTCCATTTGTCTTACAGCTGCTTCACAATTTATATATATATAAATATATTAATTCACAATAATATATGATAAAAAATAGACGCATAAAATGTTCTAACGCTATATCTGCAGTAGCTCTCTGGCTTTGTTATCTTGCAGATCAGAGCCAGTGAACAACACTTTAACTTGTCTCTCAGTTAGGTATTGTGATGCTTCAAATAATTACAGTATATGAAAGGATGGCAGTTCTGTGGTTTTGCATGCTAGCAATTTAGATTTATTTCCCAACTGAAAAAAACATAATCACATCACTTTGTCCAACTCTGTTTATGTTATGATACTGGTTAGGTTTATGTTACTCCTTGATACAATACCTAAGATACCTGTTTATTGTTGTAAACTTTCTTACCAGGCATGTGTGTTTATCCTAGGGTTAAACTTCAAGGTCGTGAAGAAACATCTTTGCTAATCAAAGGGAATTTTGTCAGACAATCTCTAGAGTTACTAGACCTGTCTGGCAAATCTTTGAAGTGTGTTCACTTTGGAGCTGTCTATTTTGGAACATCAAAGATCCAGAAAGCAGTGTTGTACAACGATAGTCCAGAGGAAGTAAGCTGGGTATCTGTCCTGGATGATAATGCACTTGGAGCTGAAATGGTAGGTTTAACCTTTTACTACTAGTTAAATTCTATAACATAAAGTGTTTTTTCAATATAAAGCATCCCCCAGGAATGTTTGAACGCTCAGTGCAGTTGCAGTAAAGGTCTCCTCTCTCCATAGCAGACTTGTATCATAACTCATCTGTCTGAAGTCTCAACACACAACGGGAACGTTAATCTGTATCTAAAGTTTCATAGCAGAACAAAAAATGTATTTTGTTTCCCTGCCTTTCAAGTTTGTCAGATAAAAAAGAAAAAAGGGAATAGTTACTTGCTTTTAAAATCATTTTCAGATAAATAAAAACAACCAGCAAATGTACTTAAAGAGAAATTGTATCCAACCTAGGAGATTTCATTATACTTCCTGTTCCTCCAATAGTCTCTTACAACAGGACAAGAATAAGGCTAGGTACACACGTGCAATAATTATCATTAGAAAACTAATGAATAATGACCAATCCACGATTATTCACCATTATTTTGAATGATCGTATAGAGCACAATTCTGTACATTCTGAAACAATACTTTTTTACATTTCCCTGCATGTGATTCGGTGTTCTTAACAAAGTGAAATGTAACCACTTCAGCTAAGTGAACTTTCCCTGCAAGAGTGATAATTATCTTTGCTAGGTGAACAGCCTGTTCGTAAATAAAACCCAGTATATTTTGTTGCAGTCTGTGCCTGATTAGAGACACTACCCAACACTTTCTGTCTAAACAGAGGATGCCATTTATGATACCAAGGGTTGAATGCCTTTGCTTGTTCAAAACCAAAGAAAACTGTTTTGGATAAAGTTAGAAACCCAGTTATTAGTGGTGAGCAGGTCATGTGACCTACTTTTCTTAATTCATAAAGCTATTTCTAGTTAAATAGAGGCTACTTGGTCTTGTAACTTATGTCACCATGTCAGTAGTGGACTCTCCCCTTTTTTTCTCTTTTAATCTAGTGTAATTCATTTGTGCTAGTTTGAAGAGCAAAGATTTGAAAAACAATTTGTCGTGCATTATAAAGTTTTATCTGTGGTATGGTCCTGGTGCACTTATACTTTTTTTTTAATGAATCCCTTAGCGATTTAGCACATTTTGAATTCAGAAAGAACATACTTTATGATACTTTTGTAAATAAAGATTAGTCCAGTATCTAAAACACAACCTTTTCAATATACAGTTGAATAATGATATGTGCTTTATATGACAGCTGTGAACTTTATAGGTCAGTAGAAGGAAAGTGGTAATCTGCAAATAAAAAAAACATTCTGGTTTATAAGAAGTTTTGCCTTAAATCCCCAAACATTACAGAGCTGTGGTTAAAGTTTGCTTGGCAGGATTCCAGATCATGGATTTAACAGCAAAGAGCTCAAATAGTTTTGTTTAGGACTGTTGATGATAACTCAATAGAACAGAGACAATTTTGCTGGAGTAAATAATTCATACTCAAGCAGAAAATTTCCTAAAAGCAAATGCATAACATTTCAGGCAGATATTGTTCTTATATGCAATTCTTCATTAATGACAACAGCATCTACTCATATCAAAATTCAATATGAATCATTGAAATGTACCCAGGGGTGTACTGTCTAGTCTTGTAAAGGAACTTGCTAATATTTATATATAGACTACAAATTGAAGTAAATTTGGCTGAATTTCTAACGTGTGTATATGTTTTGCCCATGTAGGTCATATTTTCACAGAAGTAAATACTTGTCTTCTTTTTTTTCTCACCACTCTGTTTAGAATATGTATTTTAATCTTTCTTGATATTATTATTCTCCTGGCAATCTCTGCACAGCAACATTCAGACTAAAAAAATGGGAATTTTCTTTTATTGTACCATTCCACACACTATGAGAAACATATAGTGAACTGAAGCTTCTACATTAGGAAGGTGCTACATGCACAAATAACAATAAACAAATGTTGACTTTCCTAATTCAGTTCCACTTTAGGTAACCAGCAGGATTTTGTATTCTTAATGCAATATAGCAGCAAATAATGGTGACATTTTTATGTGTATACATCTTTTGGAGTAATGATGATGTTTTTCTTATATTTAGGGCAGTGTTATTGGGAAAAGTACAGAAGCTGTTTTACAAGAAATGAATTATAGGAAACGAACCAGTGAACTAGATGTTTCAGCTTTACTTTCCTGCTTCCCCAATCAAGGAGTCCTCTTACCATTCCAGAAAACCACAGTCACCCTTTGTTTTAGTCCTAAGTAAGTACAATGATTCATGGTTTTTATACAAGATGCAATGTCCTAGAGTGTTGTCTATGATTTCCTTAACATTTCTTAGTGACGTCATGATGCAAGAATCGGCCCACTGCCCTGAGCCTGTGATCTGTACGGAGGACATGGTCCGCGGCTCTAGCCGATGCGCCCCCCCCCAGCAGGGTCCTTCTTCTGGGGGGGGGGGGGGGGGAGCACCGGACAGAGCTGCGGACCACCAAAATTTTCTCGCGGATCACTGGTTGGCGACCGCTGCTATAAAGCAGTTCTTAAAAGAGACCATGTCAGCACAAGAATTTACTGTATTGCATTTACCATAAGAAAAAAAGAAAAAAAAGAAAATACAGGGTAAAGGATTGATCTGTTCCCAGTTACTGAATTACTATGCCTTCTTCAGCTCTGTGTTTCTATATGGGAGCATCCTTTCAGAGCTATAGACTAGTGATCTGTTATATTGTGGGAAAATATTCAAGGTGCAGCTGTACAAGATAACAAAGCCCAGATCCAAAGAATGAATAAAGCAGAAGGAGGAAAATGTATGCAGTGTTGGTTCTTTTTAGGCCAGCAATATCCATCTCCATCCAATCCCACTTTAAATAATGTGAGACTAGCATTTATCTATGTGGCTGTGAGCACAGATGTTTCTAAGCACATATCAATAAGTGTACAACTTTATTTCAGTAAGAATTCAAGACAAACGATAAATTAAACATAAAACGCTTTATCATATATAATAGTGCTTTTGTTATACCTATATATGAGTGATACAACTGTGAAAGTATTTTAAGATTTTGTCTTTGTTTGTGCAGGTAAAGTATGTTCCATATATATTTGTACTGTTTATATTTATGTGCTGTATGTTTTTAGGCAAAATGAAGACACTGGTGAACTACCATCTCAGCAGGACTATGCACTTTTCATGAAGTTTGAGCTTGTAGGAAGTAAAGATGGATTTCTGCAAGCAGATACAGATGCAAAAATGTGTAATAAAGGTTGGTATCAGATGCACAGATATTGGATTCCTAGTTGCACAACTATAACCACAGGTTGGCTCAAAATTCAAAAAGTAAAAAAGTGTGATTATTAGTTGTGTTTTTGTAATACAACTATCAAGTAGAAAAAAAATAACAATATAGTGATCTGGTATTGAGAAACATTTTACATCACCTATGCACTTTCAAACTACCTAGTGGTTTAACTATAATTACCTTCTATCTAATGAGGTCTTTAACCCCTGCACTGCTTAAAATGTATTTTTTTCATCAGAGTTGACCCTCTTGTAGCCGGTGTAAAAATATATCATGGCAGTTGAAAAGATAATAGTGTCACAATGGTATAATAGTAAAGCAGTGAGCACAGTATAAAACTAAGCTGCAGCTTCAGCTTCAGTTTTGCACTCTTGCCTTCTCTCCTATACTGAAAGTGCTTACCCTAATTAAATGCTCCTAGCTTCCCACAATGTACATTAGAATCTGGAACAAGTCAAATAGATCCTAGCTTATTACCTGTCTGATGGATAAATGGATCATCCTCTAGTCCTCTACTCCCCAGCTTTGCTATCCTTGTGTTTATCTTTTGACCAAGTTTTTTTATATTGTTACAATCATAGAAGCTCATTGTCACGTGTGGTCTGATATGGTTTAGGGTTATCTTCATTAGGCAGGGTGCTGTCAAGTTTTCAGGAAGCTATATACAGCACTCACAAGCCATATTATGGCTTCATAGAGAAGTATAAAATAAGGTCTGTAATGAAAAGTAAAATGTAAACATTTATTTAGCATGTTGATGAAGGGGAAATGAGTAACCAAGGAAGGCAAAATATTAGAAGATTAAACTTCAGATTTAGGATGTTTATGGTTATATCTCTGTTGTGCTGCTTTGTGTTCCTTCTCAACATTTGTGAAACAAACAGAAGAAATGTATTAAACAAAACATGATAGCAGTTTATCTTATCCCAATAACAAAATCATATACTGTTTGTAAGTTTAATAAATGGCTGTATTAAAACTATTAAATTCATTCAACTATTACATTGCCATTAACCATCTTTTCTCATTTTATTTTTATCACAGGACAAAAAAAACGCTACATGGAGCTGGCTGCCACTGGCTCTGCTTTCCCGGTCACATTAACATTCAGTCCAGGGACAGCATACAATTTTAAGGAATGCGTGATTGGTGAAAGGATCGATATGCTCTGTTCACTAAAAAATGAGTCTCAGTGTCTCCCTGCGGTGTTCAGCTTTCGCAAGATATCCCATTTTCATATCTCTCCAGCTAATGGAAAGATAGAGCCAGGACATTCACAGGTACAAAAACAGCTCTGTAGATCTGCAAAGCATTAGCATCACAGATAAAGCTGTCTAGAATGGAGTTTATCTATTAACATAGATTTCTGTCTTTTTATTTCAGTATTCATTCATTAACTGAGTTAAATAGTTGTGTTCTGTGACATAATGATAAAAACAACAGTGGCATCTACCTAAACTAAAAAAAAAGAAAAAAACTGATCAGCACTGTTGTGATGGGAAAGAACTGAATACAAATTCTTAAATGATTCCTAGACCTAAAATACATTAAAAACCTTGGTTCTTAGCAGTATAAAATAAAATGTAAAAAAAAAAAAAAAAAAAAAAAGAAGCATAGCATGACTTTGTCCATTCATATAGAGCTCTATTTCTAAAACAAGGAATGTAACATTCCCTCAGCCATTCCAGATGAGAATCAATTACTGCCATTAAAACACATGGACTTGGAAGATTTCCATGAGGGAATGTTTGAGGGAATGTCTGATTCCCTGTTTTATAAATAGACCCTATAGTGTTATTGTGTTTTTTCTTAAACAAAAGTATTGGTAATGCATCTGTGGATTACAGAGGAAATCCTAAAATTAAAAAAAATATGATGCAACCAGTTATTTAAAAAGATAAAACATAATTCATTATCTTGCTTTAAAGCAAAGAATTTATTCAAAGCATACATAAACAAATTAAAATGTTGAATTTTAGCTTAAATAATAAATATAACTATTATAATGAACCTTAAATAGAACCTTAATCTTAAAAATTTATGAAATATTAATACTGGGTTTAAAAAGGAACAAAGCTCGAAGTTGTACCAAAAAGACAGACACCGGAAAAAGAACTAATCGCCATTATTGACTGTGTACTCCCTGAAGCTCATCTTTTCCAGTTACTTCCTTATCATGCCATGTCTTTGTGGCTTGCCATGGCTCAGTAGGGGCAGGGTCTTGATTCTTCATGTGAGAGACTCCAATGAGGAGAACAGTGGGCATTACAATAATGTAATTTCCAAATCTTCTGATACTAGCAGTCTGAAGCAGTAGCACCTCAGAGCTGGCTTCAGATATTTATTAGACTACAGGCACAGGATTGCCTAGACACACCTGTACTGCTACAGTCCAAGAGAAATTCCACACATGATGTAAATGTTTCAGGGTATTGCTGGGGCGCAAATAACATTTCTAAAGCCCCCCTGCAGCATAGAAAAACCTACTTTTTGAGTGTGGTTCCAGTTAAAAAAAGTAGGATTGACAAATATATGTGGAAATAATTCCAGAAAATACTATTAATTTATTTTTTTTCTCTGAATTTTAATTATTTACCATATTTCTGGAAATTAAGGACATTTTTAAAAGAAACAATTTTTCATAAGAATATTAGTAAATCAGTCTAAAGGTGTTTATTTTGTGTCTTATATTTTTGCTCCTTGTTTTTAGGATATGGTGTTTTCATTTGTTCCACATCAAGCTGGAACATTTAAAGTAAAACAAGTGGTAGATATTTTGGGTCCCACATCAGATGAAAAGTTGTCTCCTTTAAAAACAAAAGCCTTTCACCAAATGAAGCTCACTTTCCAAGCAGTCTGTAAACCAATAACTAACAAAATTGTTATGAAAGTCAACCCAGGTGAGTACATTTTGATTGCTGTATCCGCAGATTAGCACCAACATTATTACACAAATTGGGGACTTCAAAAGTTTGACCAATTTTGTAGTTTTGTAGTCAGGCTACTAACTTATGTACTTGCTTGTTATCGGTATTCATGCAAATGTATTAAATAATTAAATATTTTTAGGGGCCGTTGAATAGGGCATCTTCAGCTCCAGTCCAGTCCGAGCAAGTGCCCCCATTCACTCCACTAATTAGTACATACCCATACATGCCTAAGGCTAAGGTGAACCAATCCCAACTGGTGTTGTGTAGGGATCTGGAGATAAAATCATAATCATAATACCTATACCTGTGCTGGATTAAATATTTATCCCTTTAATTAGATTTTTTTGCTTAGTTGACTTGTTAGGACTGTCTGCCTAAGCAATGCACTTTTTTAAACATTTATTTTAATGTTCTTTATTAATTAGGAGAAATAACAACCAGCAAAAGACATATATCAGTAACAATGTACAGAAACAAGAAACAGCAATTAGCATATTTCTTATCTGACTTTTAAAGCCAAAGTTTGAAGTTATTTGTTGGCAGCAATGTCTCCAAAAATGTAGTACACTAGAAACAGTGTCCTGTAGTGTTAAATATGTTTGTGCCAACGTTGGCTAGAAAATAGTATGTCACCAGTTATATCCACTAGACTTGTTTATGGCAATAACATTGCCTATTGTTGAGAAAATAGGAATGTTGAAGGAAAAAATATTCTCTGTTACATTCAGAGCAATGTGTAGTGACTGAATGGTAATATGTTTAGTATATAGTAAATATTTTTACCCCACTATTGCTGTAAATATTATATGCTGTGTTAGAATCCTGTCAGCTGTGTACTAGAAGTGAAGCTGGGGAATGCACTACACACCCTGCCATGGGTCCCAGTTCTACCCATCCTCCTGGATGCCCAAGTTAGAGAGTGGCACAAAATCAGCATATATATGTTTACTTATCTTCCCTGGGTAGTATAAATCCATAAAAACAAATATTATCTAACATAAAAAAGTCAACTATTAGTATTTTATTCTACTGGGTCTGTGATGGAGAAAGGGAAGGGGGATAATTGGGATTATATAAAAATATATTTTGGAAGAATGTAAGAAGGGGAGTGACAAAAGAGTGGATGAAAAAAAGGGGAAGGAATAACAAACCTAACCTTTAGTGGATGAGGGTTTTATGTAACAAATGTATTTAATTGTATGTGTCTGGCATTAAAAAAGGTAAAGAAAACTCATCCTCAATATTTCCAATTTAAATGCAGGAATTACTCCTTTGGTAACTAACCCTACTGGACAGTTTGTACAAGCACCTAAGGAATCTGCATTGGTCTCACGAATGGCCACTTTGTCTGCCACTAAAACACAAATACACGTTCACCAAAAAACAAATGATGCTGACAATGACGTGCTAGTAGCATTTCCAAATGATCGAGCAGCAAGCATAAGACCAAGTGACCGCAAAGCACAATACAGGTACTGTATATAAAGTTTGTTTACCCGCGTGAAAGCAAAAACAATGTTACTGTAAGTAAAGTCACGGCACCATAGCTATTACACAGTGGAAAAGATTTATAGGATGACAGAATGCTCTAGCCTGATGAATCCTGACATGATTGTCAACCTATGGCTGCTTATTGGTATGAACCATTACAGGTTACAGAAACAAAAGCTCTGTTCTAGAGCACAGATGTTTGTATGCCTTTATATAAAAGTATTACTGGCTTAGGTGGACATTAAATTGTTGCCAGTAACAATCTTCAGAGAGCAACCTAGGACTTTATGAGCTGTAACCAATAAACTCTGTACTGAGCTCCTCTAAAAATTTCCAATAACCATTGTTTTTGTTTTTCTTTTGACAGATCCCAGCTATAGCTCAATTTTTAGGTTATTAAAGAATCTCTGAAATGACATTATCAAACAACTAAAAAAAAAATCTTGTATTCAGATAAATGTAGTATATAGTATGATATTTTTTTAATTCACATGTCTCTGTTTTGACATTTACACAGTAAATAAGCTGTCAAGAAAAACTAAATATTACAGAGATGGGGGAATACTAAACGGCCCCTTTCATACTTGCAGTGGAATATTACTCAGTTGACCACTGTAGGGTGTGAAGCAAGCTGCTGCTGCAAACTACATGCCAGGTATCACATTTGCTTTGCTGCAGCTGCCATGCGTTTTCTCCAGAAGCAGACACGCAGCCAAAAGCACGTTGTTGCTTTCTTCTGTTTAAAATAAATATTGTATCTTTATGGTATTTGTCATGCTGTAGTTTGTGCTTCATCAGACCCAGTTTCATGTGCAGAGACAGGAATATATTATTCTTTCTATCAACAAGTTGCTCATGTAGAATGTTTGGATCACCTGGTTTTAGAGCAGAACTTGGGGGCCTATTCTCTTCCACCCAATGCCTCTCACAAGCTCTGCTGTCCCACATAAATAGAGAACAGGGATACTTGGTGTATTCGCGTTGCTGACCAAGAAGGAAGCATACCGTTTTAAGGTCAACACATATGACCAAATTGTGTTGGTGATATTGCAACAACTCAATGACTCTATTTATGTCTGCATATTCTTCACAAAGAGAAACTGAATGGCCAATTGGGACTGACCCAAATAATTTGCCATTGTGAAAGAGGACACACTTTATGCTCCGCTTTGAGCAATCGATGAATAGTCGCCATTCAGTTGAGTTATTGATGGGAATTCCCAATTCCTCCATTAAATCAGGTATGTTATGGCAATACACAAAGCCACTGTCAGTTCTAAGGTACTGCAGAAAATGCAAGTTCTCTGGTTCTAAAGTATGATTCCTTTTGTTCCTTTTTCAAGTAAGTTCTCACACAGTCTTGATGCTAGGAGTTCTGAAGCCTTCTTCGATAGTCTCAAATCACGTGCCAAATAACTCAACTCATGCTGATCAAATCCCTTACGAACAGAGTCCTCTTCAATTTTAAACTCTTCATCATTGTTGTCACCTAGTTCATCACCATAATCATGTTCTTCAAGAGAGGGTAATGTAACGAAAACTGGCACTGGGATTTCATCTTAATGAGCCACTGGGCGTATAGCCGATGGTAGACTGGGATACTGTATGTTACATTTATTTTTCTTGTTATATCCTGAAGTTTTCACTATACAAAAGTAACAGTCACTGAAATGATCTCCTGGTTCTCGCCAAACCATAGGTATACCAAATGGCATCTTATCTTGTGTTCCCTTTGTCCACATCCATAAACCCTCAACACTTATCTTGATCACCAAGTTTAACTTTGAAATATGCCAAATAGGCTTGCTCTACAAATGTGCTGATATTCTCCCTTTGACTTGGGAATGGTGAAAATGCCACAGATATAACAAAATGAATCAGGGTTGTTCAGGCACTTACGACGAGCAGAGCAGAGCTGCACAAACAGCAGAGCAAGACATAGTTACATAGTTACATAGTTACATAGTAGGTCAGGTTGAAAAGAGACATAAGTCCATCAAATTCAAGCACAAGTGAAATAAACATATCCCAGATATAAAACCCTATAAGACATAGTTGGTCCAGAGGAAGGCAAAAAAAACCCTGGTACAATTTGCTTCAACAGGGAAAAGAAATTCCTTCCTGATTCCATGAGGCAATCGGATGTTCCCTGGATCAACAGTCACTGTTATCTTTACTTTAAAGCCTTAATACCCAGTTATATTCTGTGCTTCTAGAAAACCGTCCAGCTTTTAGGGGACTCAGGGGTAACTTTGGAAGCCCCTCTTACCTGTGCCCCGGGCTCCAGCGGCGATCGGACAATCCTGCTGTGATGCCGGGGCGCCTGTCCGTCGGGGGGCGTGGACGGGTGGGAAATTTAAAAGCATAGTTACATTTAAAAGTAAAAAAAAAACATGATCTGAAAGAAAGGAAATACGTGTGTAAGTAGAAAAATAAATTTTGCTTATTCACTACGTAGAGCAGCGCACAACCTCTGACCACACTGTCTTGCGTGTAAATGAATAGCCTATACGAAACCACGCTACAGTAATGGCTTTATTATAAGAGGTAGAGAAAAAACCTGACTTGATAGAATAAAACTAACTGCATTTACAGAATCAGCATACCTATTTTAGTGTATATAAGCCTAAACATTGAAGTCAACAAAAAATTTGTTCAAAATTGTTCCCCAGTGTTATCTAACATTTGCCCAACCAAAGGAGGCCCGTGGCACTTTATTTTTTATCCAGCATAAAAATGGAGTATTTTAACTGACATAAGTAGGGAAATGTAAAACATTTATGTTGTACACAATGAATTCTAATGAAAAGTCATAATATCAGAACTGACATTTGGACCAACAGCTATTTTGAGTTCTTAGCAATGCACGTTTTCTGGAGTGTTACTTTTTTATGAGGTTAGATTCTACATTCTTTATGTTAGTCAGTAATATTTAAAGCCCAAATGAACTCTAAGGTAGAATTAGTGTATTTTAATTTGGGGATGTCAGAAATGTCCCCTGTGAGTCACAGCTGGAGCTCCCCAATCAGCACCGTGGATGCTCTCTGAGCACTTTTTTTTGTTTAGATATTATACCTATATTTTATGCATTATATTTGTTATTTAACTTGATATAAAATAACAATATAATCTCTTTTTAGGACTATTTTCACTAAAATGGAACGATATAACTATGTGGATGCTGATTATGCATACACGGAAGAGGAAGAAAAGATAAAGCAAGCCCACAAGGACTATTATACTGATTATATAAAAAGCAGGAGGGAGCGACGCCTAAAAGAAGAGAAAGACAGGTATATTATATTGTATCACACCTTGAGAATTAAAATGTTACATGCCTCCCATTGCAGATGTTTTATGCTACATTTTTGTTGATTCTCCCATGTTTTGCTAAGCAAACTTGATTTCTTGTAGAGAGTTTGAAGAAATGAACAATGATATTGAAATTGGCATTACACCAGCAGCAGGACTACAGCCACCCACTGCCTCAATTGCTGAATGTTTAAATGAACAGCAAAAACCAATAACTGCTAACATCACTAAAGGCCGCATGTTGACCACTCGCCAATTGGCATCTGTAGAATCTAGATCAGTGACCAAAGAAGTAAGTATGTGCCAGTAACTTGTGGTGCCTGTTAGTACCCATGTCAGTCTTTAAGGTAATCCCTGGAAATCCCTTGGATCAATCTTTATGGATATTCAGGAATACTATAAAATAATATTTTTGTTTCCTTTTGGGCTTTACATATACAATTTTCTATCAAGATTTTTTATTCCAATAAGTTTGAGGCCCATTCATACCAGTTTAGTCTGCTGCATGGAACTGTACTGCATTCATGGGTGTTGCATTAAAGCAGCTAATTCATTTAAATATCTTTTTATGTTCAAAATTTTGCATGCAGAATTAATTGTATTGTACTACAATGTACTGGGCACGTTCATGCTACCTGGAATGGTCCTGTTGGAATAAATGTTTTATTTTGTACTATCCCTGACATTTATGTATATGTGAGTAATGAAAGAAGGTTCTAAATCATTTTAAGTGGATGAGATTTCAACTTCAGAAACCAATTTTAAATGAGCATAAGTACATATTTTCATTATCATGAACGTTATTTATCACTGCAGCCTTTAGGCACAAACCTGAGGCACCACCTGAACTGGAAACTTTGGCTTCACATACTCACCTTGCTTTACATCTTAACTCTTATATACTCAACTATTATTTTTTCATAATAATAAATGTTACTTGTACTTTAGAATAATGAGGGGCTTAACGCAATGCCATGCACTGCAATTGAGAAAGAAGATTGCAGCTTAGAACTGACACCTCAGCAACTTCATCAAGTAGTTATAGGTAAGAGCTGACATATAGTAATAAGGCTGTAAAAACTCTCAAGCAAACATTTTGCATTGAAAGTATATTCAAACTTGAGATGTTCAAATGTCTAATTAATAAAATAGATAAATACAAAAATAAATGTGCTAAAAGGTAAAAATGTCCTAAAATTAAATTAAGAACAGCATGAACTACTTCAGCAGGTGGCTTATTTCCTTTCTTTTTTAACAGCTAAATAAAAAATGCAGCAGACCTTAACAGAATTTAATTATGTTTGGCTTTTGATGTTTTTAACATTTTCGTTTTCCTTGCACAGGTCCTTCCACAATAGATTTTGGTGAAATCTGCGTACGCTCCGCATCAATTAAAGAACTGATCATTATAAATAGTCTTCCCATGTACATATGGGTTCAAGTGGAGATAGACTGTGATGAGCTGCAGCAAACTAGCCCCCTTTCTCATGTTGTACCACCTATGTCAAAGACTGACATTCCTGTTGTCTTTGAAACAAACTCATTGGGGAAATTTAAAAAGTAAGAATGAGTGTATTTTTTTTGTACAAAATTCATGAAGAATGTTCTTTGAGATGATCTTTTGTAGGCCCTGGTTGAAGAACTTCACCTAACTTCACTTAAAACAAAGAAAATACACCAGTATTTGCTGGAAGTTTTTAATGAATTATTACTAAATACATTGGCAAAGAATTTTATATTGTTGCCAGATTTTAATCTGCTAGGTCGATTACATTTATCAACAGCTCTGTTGTGTTAGCGTCCACCTGATTTGATATCCTTTGAATGCATTATAAAGTAGGCTCTTATTCCATGTATGGTGAATAAAGACAAACAGATATCTCATCAAGAACAATTGCCAATGGAAAGTGGGACACACCATGTTTTTAGTCAAGGTTTTTCTACGTACAGTCAACCTTTAAAACCAGGCTGGAAAAAGCTTTAGAGAATACTGACCTTGCCTATTTTCACCTCAACACTTACACATGTGAAATAATTGTCGTTGGAAATGAACGATCCACAACTGATCATTTAATAATTCTTAACAAAAAAAGTGCACAATGACACCGACGAAGAAAGAATCTCGCTGGAAACAAACGACCATTATGGTCGTTCAGTGATCGTGGATTGTGCTGTGATACATTTTCTCCTGTACATGTCACTTCCTGCATCGTTTGAATGATCGTTTAAACGATCGTATCTAGTTTGTACATCATTGGTGGATTATATTTGACAATCGTACTGTTTCAGCATGTACAGACCTGTGCACAATACAATTGTTCAAAATAGACTGGAATAATCATTGATTGTTCGTTTTCTAACGATAATTATTCCACGTGTGTACCTAGCCATAAACTTTCTAGTCCTAGTCAAGTTAGTCCTTATCTTCATCCAGGGTCATTACAGTTTATGCTTGCCCATTACCATGCTTTCACTATAATGTCTTCAGTTGTCTTTTATGTCAATATATTTTATGTTTATAGAGCAAGGCTTGCACTATAAAGTGCACTGTTTCCCAAGCCACCATCTTGTATGTTGGAAAAAGTTTTATTATTGCATCACTTAATTAAAGCACAAAGATATGACAAGACATATCACTTAATTATTAATAAATTATCATAAGTATGACAAGACACATCTCTTCCCAGAAAAAAAGATAACTCAGAAATATGTAAATTAATAATACTGTTTAGGGTATTTTAAGCAAGGTTGAAAATACAGTTTGTATAACAGCTGTCAGTCAGAAACATACTTTTACTTTGTGGAAGTCAAGCAGTTAACTTTTTAAATAATCTTTAAAAGTTATTGTACTTAAGGGAATAACCTTTTGGTTACTGTCAGCATTTTATTTAGTACTGCAGGCTTCACCAGGACTTTATGCCCTCATTATTAATAGATAGACTCTTTAAACATATTCTTTCATCATCCACCTTTATGAGCTAACATGGTTCCCAGATGCAATTCTTTGTGACCCTGAAGCTATAGCTAACATCTCAAGCACTAGAAAGTAATAGAGATATATATGTGAACAGGCTTTTTCTGGAATGATCAGACATTAAACAGTGTGGTATGTGCAATGCATTTGACTCAATGTACTGTTTTTGCTGGTTATTATTTCACTGTTGTAGTAAACTATAAAAAGATTTAAGTATACATTTTGTAAATAATTGCAGGTCAATTACCTATACCATAAACAACAAACATGCTGGTCATATTCTTGTAATGGCAAAAACTGTTCCTGTTGCCCTTGTCCTATCATCTCACGAGCTGACCCTGAAACCGAACAATGACTTTTTAGCTGATACGGGATTTAGATCGTCAGTAAGATTATATAATCGCAGAAATCACCCGGCTGAATTTAGCTGGAAGCCAATCATAACTGAAAAAGGAATAGCATTTTCAATACGCCCAGCAAGAGGTAATTAAGCTTTGTTTGTGTTTTTATAGCAATAATTGTTAATATAAAATGTTTGCCTTTATTTGCTTATATTCTAATTGTCCCATACATACTACTCTACAGTTTGATGAAAGAGTTCATAAAGTTTGGTAAATTGAAAAAAAAAAAAAAAAACATTTTTTTTTTACATTTAACAACATGCATAGCAGATAGCTGTCAGACTGCATATTCAGCGAAGTAGCCAGCCAGCTCCACTATTGTGCCTGATTTATTAAAGGTCTCCATGACTGGAGAGGATACATTTTCATCAGTCAAGCTGGGTAATCCAGAAAACCTGGAATGGATTTGCTGGATCACCCAGCTTCACAGATGAAAATGTATCCTCTCTAGACTTGGCCTCCCACCTAATACCTCCTATGAGTCAAAACCTTACAAACTGGTGATCAAACCTTTCATAATACTAAACGCCCCTACCCTTGAACTGAAAAAGTCCATAAACTCATAGTTGGTGTCATTGATGCAAAACCAATATATATGTGTGTGTGTATATATATATATATATATATTTATTTATTTATTTTTTGCAAATACCTAGAAATGGATAACACTTCAAATGAAAAGGGAGAAAAGTGTAGTACTGGGACAAAAAAAAAACATTTACTGATCATATGTTTACAGAAAAAAAGGTGTTTTCCTTTACCAATATACATATACTTCTTGCAAGATTATTAAAAGCATTTCTATATATACGTTACTTTTTTTTAGGCGTTGTTGATGCTTATAAAGACCTAGAATGTGAAGTTGTATGGCATCCAGGATTCAGCTCTCCTGAGATTGGAGAATTCAATCTCTGTGTACAGCAGAGAAATTCAGCAAAACTAAGATGCATTGCAGAGGTAATTCTAGCGGCACTACACAGATGCTGACAATACAGGCCATTAGAAAACCTGATGACAGCACAAAAGCACTTTTAAGAGAAAGATTTGTCTGCGTTAATAAGTACTGATATTGTTTTTTTTTTCTGCAGCAGTTAAATTACATGAAAGAGGTGTGGACAAAACTGTTAGATTGCATATTTAATGTTTACAGTCGTATACATACTACCTAAATACAGAATTAACCGTTTGAATAGTTTAAAGGTACTCATGCATTTTGTAAAAATACAGCACCTGCTATTTTTCTAATGGATTGGATCCTTTCTTAGTATGCAAAGCATGTATCTGGCTAAAACAATATTGCAAGCCTGGGATCCAAAATGTATTGTAGTTTACAGCAGTTTAAGAACCTTGTAAAAACAGGTCATACTGGTAAGTAGATATTTAGGCAAGATTCAGCTGATTTGCAAATAGTTTTTTTTTATATTAAATAGGTCAGACAAAGCTGGCATCTCCACTGCAAGAGGGCTTCAGGTGTGGTCTATCTGCTTTGCTGATGCCAGTTTAAAGCCTTAGCAGCATCAAGCTGGTGTTTTAAGACATGGACAACAAAAAACAACATTATTATTATTATTATTAATAATAATAATAAAAAGGATTTATAAAGCACCAACATATTACGCAGTGCTGAACATTAAATAGAGCGTACAATCTAGTAGGAGGGGAAATTAACACACAATAGGAGGGGAGATATGTAGTGGTGTGAAGTAGTGACCGTTTCATAAAGCAGAAAAAGATGGGTTGGCAAGTTTGAAAAATGGCTTTAAGTGCTCCTTTAAATGAGCAGAAAGTAGGAGCAAGCCCAATAGGATGGGGAAGACCATTCTAGAGAATTGGGGCAGCTCTAGAAAAGTCTTGCACTGTGCGTGTTATGAGGTTATGAGTGAGGAAGTCAGTTGTAGGTCATCAGAGGAGCGGAGAGAGCGGCTGTAGGAGTATTTTTTTTTTCCCAGGTCAGAAATGTAAGTGGGACAAGAACTGTGTAGGGATTTGAAGGCAAAGCACAGGAGCTTGAATTTTATTATAAGGTGAAAAGGAAGTCAGTGTAGAGAACTGCAAGGAGATGCAGCGGAAGGGGAGTGGAAGGAAAGGATGGATGAGCCTGGCTGCAGCATTTATAATATATAGATTAGATGATAATATATAATCTAATATATAGATAGAGATGATAAAAGCCTGTACAAAGGATTTGGTGGTCTCTGGGGACAGGTAGGGCCGGATTTTGGAGATGTTGCGTATATGAAAGTTGCAGGACCTGGAAACATATCAGCCTTTTAAAGTGCGCTGAAATGTGTTATACCTCCACTAAAAGAGGTTATATTCTTGGGCTGGTAAATTGCTACTACATGATTTATTGAGCTAGTAAAACGGTTCTGTTGAGAATATTAAAATGTTGAAGCCAACTAAAGAAATGTTATTGCATACAAAGAATAAATTTCCACTATCCATCGGGGCATTTGGGCTTTTCTCCTGTTCTCTAAAGCAGTAGCATAGGTCACACAGCAAAGTACCAAATAAGCAGAGGTTTATTAGCCAGGTCAAGTTCAAACAAAACATTGGATGGTGTAAAAAAGATGTATATTTAACAAATGAGCAACAAAAAAAGGGACTGTTACAGTATGGGAGCTGCCATTACTGGCTTTTTCTCTGGCTACCATTCTTTATTGTTTTTTCTTATGAAGATTGTGAATTTCTTTTAAACACAAAAAGTTAGTTTAAAGATGCATGATTTTTAAAATAATTACTCAGTCCATATAATCTTGTCACCAATCATAAAAGGTATCTTGACTTTTTTAAATTACAGCTTGGATCCACAAGTGTCCAGTTTACTGAACAAAGAGTGCTCTTCCATCGTGCCCCACTTGGCCTGACAACCTACAAAACAGCCATTATTCAGAACACAGGAATGAACCATGCATATTTCCAGGTAAAACAAAACAATTGTATTGGGTTTTAATCATACTGGGATGAGCCGTTTGAGTCTGAAAAGAATTTCAGGCTAAAAGCTAGGAAAAGATTTATAATAATAATAATGAAATATTTTATCAAAGTACTGCCTAAAACTTACTTAAGATTGTGCTTACAATGTAGAGGTACCATTTTATTAGTAATATTATTATTACATATTCATGAAAATAAATCATTTATTTTGCCATAGCATTCAGTAGTTTGTCTTTATTTTCCAGGTTGTAGATATAAGTCCATTGCCTGGTATGACCATTACACCATCTCAAGGTGTGGTGCCAGTTGGAGGGTATACAACTCTCAAGATCTTCTTCACACCAAGAGCAGTTATGAAGTTTGACACTAGAGTTGAGGTAAAAATCTTTTAGACTGAAAAACATCTAGAACATTTGATTTGTACATGTATGGAATGTTTTATGTGGGGATATAAAGGGGTCATTAAAGGGTTATTCGGAACTGATGTTTTAGTTTTTGACAAACACTAGTTGGCCAAATCACCCATTGGATCATTGATTTCTCTTACATTGGCCATACAGTTCCCTTTTGATGATTATTTTTTCCATGTCAGTTTATATTTTTTAGTCAGATAGATTACCCGTGTATAAAGCTGAAAACTAACAAGGTAATATGAAATATGGCTAGCATTGTGCTTACCACAGCTGTGTTCCGTCACATGGCAGTTGATTCTGATCCTTTATATTAGCTTTTAAAAATAAAAATCACAAGGCAATCTGTACCTTCATAGCAAATGTCGGGCAAGAGGATTGCAGTGTGGTGAGGTAATCATTGATTTAAACCATAATAAATGGTAACCTAGTGCTTTTTTGGCAGTGCTGCCCAGTTAATACTTGTATTTGATGCTATTCAGTATTTATTGCAGTATGAACCTTGTCTTAGGAACAATGGTGTCTACTTCCCCTCTGCAGTTCCCAATTCTGCTTTATATTCAAATTTCCTCCCCCCATCTGCTGCAGACCTATGATAAAAAAAAAGAAATTCCAAGAGGCAGAATAGTATCTAATTGCTGTTAATGGCCTTATATTGTACATATTTTATTTATAAAACTCATTTTAAAAGAATTGATACATATAGGTTTAGGTAACAAACCCATGCCACTTTTCAACACTTTTCATGTAATTAGCTATTATTTCCAGGAGCAGATAAAGTAATACTTTAAAAAATAAAATAATATTTCATAAAAATAAAAGGGTTTATTTATTAAATAACAATCCAGCTGTTTTTGTCAAAAAAAGAAAAGTATATAATGTGATAATTAACTCTGTATCACAGTACAATTACAGTATATTAGGGTTACTTTCTGCAAGGATAACATTACTCCCTATTAATATTACACAGTATTTATATAGTGTCAACATATTACACAGCCCTGTACAAGGTCCATCATCATCACTATCTGTCACTAGCTGTCCCTCAAAGGGGCTCACAATCTAAAGTCTCTACTATATTCATATTTCATTAACACAGACTAAGGTAAATATTGGGGAAAGCCAATTAACCTAACTGCATGTTTTTGCAATACATGTACTTTATATTCCAAGTTCTGCGGTGTTAACGCTTAAGGTGTTTAGGGTCACAACCTAGGTATTTTAAAACACTGTTCTAAATAGAGAGGGACCACCAGATATCTGAGTGGCTTAACTAAGTAAACTAAGCAATAGGTTCTGCCTATCAAAGGGGTTATTAGGTATTCATTAAGTAGCTGTTCCCATTTAAAGCTTTGCAGAATATGAATCATTTCATTCAGATCTGTAAGATTGCTAAAGCTGTGGCATATGGAAGAAACATTACATTTTCAGTTATCAGCTGTATGCTGCTCATAATTTTATGCTTTATTACTGAGTGTGTAGCATTTCAAGTATACCATTTTTATTACTTGAATACTTTGAAGACATATATAAATCGAAATTAAATTGCAGAGTGTCTTGTCTGTTGTTAATTTGAACTCCTAGTAACAGTTGAAATACGTATAAAT
The DNA here is from genome assembly GCF_032062135.1 of Pyxicephalus adspersus. Taxonomy (NCBI): domain Eukaryota; kingdom Metazoa; phylum Chordata; class Amphibia; order Anura; family Pyxicephalidae; genus Pyxicephalus; species Pyxicephalus adspersus. The sequence goes on along the minus strand of NC_092858.1, from coordinate 74,282,350 downwards.
AAGTGTTTACTTCTCTGCAGAATGCCATATGATTTGCACATATCTGACACACTACACAGCCAGAAAGTTTCTAGTTCAGCTTTGCTATTTCTAAATAACTTATTGGTAAATGAAACTGCAAGGGGGATGTAAACACAATCAACAGGCCAAAGGACAATTCTGCAGGCTGAAAAAAGTGTACCATACAAATTGTGCCAGGGTTTCTCAGTGACTGATGGGCACAGTAATGCACAGGTGTTCTAAAAGTGTATGGTTAATTGAAAAACTCCCTTTTTCACATATATTAGCACGCGTTGTTGCTCTCTTCATTTGGTCATGTGCCTCGGCACTATGATTCCCTTCCACACACTAACAACACGATAATAGGATAATTGGACCCCCCCCCCCCAAAAGAAAAAAAACTGGCCTTGGACCTTGTTAAAGGCATTTGACTATGGTACAGTAATGAATTAGATTTTGGCCCCTTTGAAAAACAGTTAGTAATATACCTATTGACTTTCTAAAGCACCATGTAAAATGTTGGCGCTATATAAATGCAAAGATAGTAATATTCTCAAAACTGCAAAAGTTGGTGCCAAAAGACCTTCCTCTGAGTACTGTGCACAGAGTGTCAATATGTTCTATGGTAAAAGCAGAACAACAAACAAGCAGCACCCCACTTTTCTTTCTTACACATGAGTGCACAGTGTCCTTTTCTTATCAGTGGTTCATCACTCTGCCACTTTGGATTAATGAACAACATTGGGTTACACATGTCAGGTTTTGAAAAAAATGGTTGTGTTTGTCACAGGGGACTGTCATTGAACATGTGTACAAAGCTTAAATCTGATTGGTGCTGTTTCTTCAGTAAAGGTCATATACAGTATATTTTCAAACAATAAGAAAAGAGAAAGAGGGTTTTTTTGGCAAACATGTATTAAGCAAAAATGAACAATGAAAATTATTATAATTTCAAATAAATATTGAGGTTGTGAACTAAACAACTGATGGCACCAACCTATAAAATATCAAATTTAATTAGAAGGTTTTTTGTTTAGTCCCCAACCTTTGAAATTATAATCACTTTCATTGTTACATGGTGAATAATTATTTGAATTTTAACATTTTCCCTTAATACATGTTTGACGAAAAAAAAACCCTTTCTCTGTTTGTATTGTTTGAATATAATATATAATAATAATTATAATATTCGGATTATATCAAGGGGTTGGCTTAAAGTTATATCTGATATTGTTAATACTGTTCAAGTACCTAGAGGTTACAACCTTTTCCCACTTTATACAGTTTATCTTAGCCAATATATCCTAATAGTAATAACCCAGGGCTCCAAACCCCACAGCCCAGTTCTTCTCAATTGACGAACTAGCAAAAATTGTGTTATTTGTCAGTCTGTTGTGTAGTGTGTGCAATGACTGTATAAAATTACACGTCTTTTGGCAGGTAAGACAGTAAAATATTTTATTGTATGTATTTGACTGCGGCTGTATGTTATTGGTTTATTGGTCTTTTCTTTGGGTATGAATAAGCATTATAATATAAACACAAAATACAATCCTGTCTTTTCCATCAGGTGTCAGTGCGCAATGCTAAGACTTTAGAATTAAGAATTGGAGGATCAGTTGTGCCACCAGAAGTAAATATTTCTGTTGTAAGTATGAGGTTTATTTCAATTTATTGTGACATGTTGTAGATATTGGCTGTAATCCTGGCTGACAACTATTACAGCTTGAGACACAGGGTAGCTTGTGCTTGAAATACTTACTTAAAATAAATAGGTCACATGGTATGAACACATTTCACACTGGCTGCCTTAGACAAATAAGCACATTAGTACATAATATGGTGTTTGCTGGGATTTAGCTGAAATCGTGTCTGTTCCTCTTGGATAACTCCGGCTAGTCACCAGCAAAGTATTATGTGTTCTGAAAGACCACAAATTGTAACAAAAAAAAGCATCATTTACATCTAAATAACATGTCAGGTTGCGAGAGTAAAGCCTGGTTTGCAATATTGAGCAGTAAAGCAGCACATTATATGGATCTTCTTATTGAAATTGTCACGTTACTAATATGTCCAGTAGATTTTGTAAAATAGCTAAAATAAGCGTAAAATAAGCGTGCAGCATACAAGCAAGCTACCACAAATGTAAAAACAATAAATTGTATATCCAAAATGTGGAGTATTTCTCAGAAGATAAATCTAAACAATTGTAACAACAGTGTCCCACTACAAAAACGAATGGCAAGCATGTCACATATTCCGTGATCAACAGGTATGTGCTGATATTGAAAGTCATTGTTCAGGCATAACTGTTGATTGTCAGGCCCTGATTTATTAAAGTTCTCCAAGGCTGGACAGAATACACTTTCATCCGTGAAGCTGGGAGATCCAGCAAACCTGGAATGGATCTGGGATGTATGCTAACTTCAATTCTGGAGAAAATTAGAGACATAGTAGACATCAAGCTTATTTAGGTACTTTACTCATTTGATGATAAGATCTAACTGCTTTTACAATAAAGCCCTAACCCAGAGATACTAGGATGGACCATTTTTGTATAGAGGAACTGTATAGGTGCTAAGCAGAGGAAGCATTGTGTCATATTTCAAAATTACATTTGTGTTAGTCACAGCTAGCACTGTACAAATCAGCTTTGATCAGATTTCAATGTAATCTACTTGTTTTATATAAATGTCAACCATTTAGAAAAAAAAATCGATCATACCTCCACACAATCCATGTACAATCAGTTTTTTAGTATCTATTCTTTGTAACCTATGCAAATTGATTACTGTATTCTAATTCAGTTACCCTCTCAATTAATAAAGATAACCATTTGTGCCCATGCTTAAATATTAGATTGAACACAAAATGACCCAGAGGTCTCAAAAACCATCAGATCAATGGAAAATGTTCAATCTGAACAATCAAGGTTTCTTGGTATTCTATTCTCACTGTAAATTGATTCATGTAGTAGGAATTTTTTTAATGGTTGATTGTATGATTATTTGGACTGCTTAATTAAAATAAATTACTCATATTCTTCCATATGCTGCCTATCACTAGGGCTATATGTTTGAACCACTTTGCTATTAAGAGGTACTGATTTGTTTGCAGTCAGTTGATTTACTGCATATTGAAATAACTTACCTGATTTACAAATGCGGTATATATTGTGCACCTATTAAGAGTGAAGAAAGGTTCACCCTTTTTACCAATACTTTGTTAAGTAAAATGCTTCTGCTGTAAATTAAGATAACTGTGTCTTAATGAGATGATTGTCAACAAGTATTTAGACAGATTTAATCACCTTTGTAGCACAAAGCTTAAACCTCCATGCCTGGAAAATGTCCTTCGCCCTCTACGACATTTGTAAAAGTACACCTACTTCTTATTGAGGTTCTCCACGGAAAGAAAACTCTTTTCACCTATGAGATAGACTGTTCTTTTATATCACACTTTAGGGAATAACTGTTTTCTAGAGCCTAAGATTATATTTTTCCTTTATCAACAAACCACCTTCTTTCACCACCTACCTTACAAAACATGACCAGGGTGGCAAAATGTATTAGTAAGCAAGATTAATTTAGGGTTTGAGACCTGTGGATGGCAGAAATGCTGATTTTGAGATTATGGATGTACTTTATATGTTTGTTTGTTTTTTTTCCAGAGTTCATTCCTTTTTCCTGGTGTATACGTTAATGCTACTCAAGCTATACCTTTTTTGCTTCAGAACAAAGGGGCAGCACGTACAAAGGTAGAATTTGATCTTTCCCGGTATGAGGATTTCTCATTGTCCTTCAAGGATGAATCAGGTATTTGTCTATGTAAAAATATAAGCCTTATATTCTTTTCACAGTAGTCTCTATGATATTTTTTCCACTCCCTGTCTCAATAAAGAACATTTTTTATGTAAGATATCTAACAATAGCTATTATTTTGGATAGAAATGTTGTTACAATGCCTTGCTATTTCACTTTTTTTTTGTTTTAGCTGTTGAGATTGATCCACTGTACCCCCGTCTTTATACTGTGGATTTAGAAGAGAAAGAGACCCTGGAATGTGTTCTCCATTTTCATCCTAAAGAGGTATGTTTTGAAATGTGATGTGAATGGAGACAGCGATCAAAAATGGCAGCACTTATCTCCATAACACAACTAGGTGTTCTTTAGTCCAGGAGCGGAAAGCATAGACAGAGGCAACATAGTCAGCTTACTAGGCGTTCCACTGGATTGATTGCTAAGTATGTTTTTTTTCTTATATGCCAAATCATATATTTTACAGCAGGAGTAAAATTCTCCTTAAATAAATTGGGATCAGGCAGTCTTTATTGCAGAAAGGTAAAGGCGATGTCATGTCTGCAAATAAAAAAACCTTAATCTGGCAAAAAAACACCTAACTGTGCATGCACAGCTTAGTATAGGGTTCCAGGGTAATCAGCTCACCCTGGCTTCCACAGCAGCTGTCAGGTTGTCCCTTTAGAACTCCGAGAAGAAGACTGGGTAAGAACGGCGGCACCTCCAACGGAGGTCGAGTGCAATTAAAAAAATGTAATCAGGCAGGTAAGGTTATTTATATTGCAGAAGGGACATTGCCTGTCCCTCCCACAACAAAAGACCTGCCTGGTCAAACACAGGCCTGTTCATGTATACCTGTATTTGCCCTCCTAAATTGTTGGCTTCAAAACAGTCTATGGGAATACTCCAACATCCATTGGAAGAAAATGCCAGTTGGTGCGTACTTTACCTTATGTTTGTTTCACTAAAATTGAGACACAGAAGTGAGGTTTTATTTCTCAGTACTTCATCTGCTCTTCTGCTTTGTTCTGTAGTGTTGATGATAGGCTAGTATCAGTAGTGTCTGGTCACATTCCATGACTTTACATGAATACCCAACAATGCTCCAGAACTATTGATGCCTTTTTGCACATGTACAGATTAGTACACATGCACACATACATGTTAATTGTGACTTTGCTAAGCATTATATTGCTGTTTTGCAATGTGTTTAGCTTATCATGAAAAGATACTCCTATTGCTTTCTGCATCCAGAATTTCTGATATGAGTCCAGCTTTTAATAAACCAAATTGTGATATCTGAACAGTAATTTGAAGAAAGCATTTGTTAATTAGAATAAATCCATTACTTGTCGACCTAACGGGATATGTATAAAATAAAATATTTTTTTTCCATTGATCCCCGTTAGACAAGCGTTTAATGAGTCAAAAAGAGCTAATTTATTTTTTTTTATTTGAGTTTTGCTCAGTCAAAAAAAAATCACCTTTCTATTTACTGCCTGAGGGTCATATAACACATTGTTCCATTAGTGATTACTGCTTACTGCTCAGTAAAAAAAAACTGGGATTTCTGCCTTCCACAAGCAATTACAAACCTGTTTTCAAAATATGTCTAATGTGCGTCTAATTAGTTTATGTATCATGCAAATTAGTTTGTGAAAAGTAAAGAGTTGAGGCCTACAGCGGCAATTTGTGTCAATTATTGCAGATCTTGTGTGTTATATTGCAGAGCAAGTCATGCATTATGTAACAGAAGTCAGCTTGCTAACATCTGATGTGTCAATACACAATAACTGTATAGTGGAAGGAACCTGTCTGTATAACCTATGTAACTGTGCTGACTTGAAAAACATAATAGTCTATTTTCCACTTTCACTTACAAAGACACTATTATGGTTGTGATGATTTGAACAGTATTGAGACCGAAATGAAGAAACTTTGGTTTTACTGAATGTTGATGTAAAGTCTATTAAGGGTCCATTACAGAGAAAAATGTTTTATTCTGGTAAGTGTATAACCCCTCCCCCCCAAAAACAAGCTCTCATTTGGTCTGCTAAATATACATATATATCTAGAGTTTGTATACACTTTAAATTCCAGCAAATCTATAATGGATCTGGTCCAGGATTAAAACATTTGCCAACTATTAGCACATTTTTTTTCTGAAATCAATTCCATCTAATATATGCACGATTAGTTAAATCTTATAGCAATAAGACATTAAAAATAATACACAACCAAGTCCAAGGAATGCCTTTATAGCATTGTTCGGATGGACCCTTTTGAGTGACATGAAGCTGTCATCTTTGTATATATTATATAGATTTGTGTATCATTTCAAAGTCCTACTGATATGGTAGATCATTCTTAGTTGCAACATTTTTCTTGACGCGATTTGCAGTTCATGCAGGTATTGAGTCATAGGGCCTGATTTATTAAAGCTTCCTGAGGCTGGAGGAGATACACTTTGCTGAGTGATCCAGCAATCCTAGAATGGATCTGGTCAAGGATTTAAAACATTTGCTAGCAAATAACAAATGATTGAAGAAATCCAATAAAAGGTTTGCTAGATCACTTCTCAGGTGGATGGATCAATGACCTTTAAAAGATATAAAGTGTAACTGACATGCACAATCTACTGAAGTAATTTTAAAGAATAGCTCACATGGGGTTACCAAATATTGCTAATGACAAATGCTTTATTTAATACAACCCCAGCAATATAAACATTTTTATATTTATGGCATCAACATGAAAAGCCATGAAAAGCACACAAAGTGCTTCATTACTATATATCAGTTACTCCATACTGTTCTCTCATTACTGTGATATGCTGTGAAGTGTCTATGCTGATACTTCCTGTGGCCCTACCATGCTGCTTCTGAGCTATCATTTTGTGCTCTCTGGAGACATGCCTGGTGCATCCATGGTGTTACAACTCTTGTATAAAAACAGAAATAAAAGGCGATCAGCGGGGAAGTATCTTATGTTCAAAGGGCCTACTTATGAGGCGCAACTGGTTTCTTCTAAAACATTTTAAATATTTACGCACCAAATTGTCATTCTTTTCATGCAGATACAATACACTGTGTTTCACACAGAACTGCAGTCATTATAAATTAACTATAATGAACCATGGGAGCCATATCAACTCAGGGTGTAATGAATACAGTTATTAAATGTTATTGTCTCATTAGTATTTATAAGTAGCATTTTAACCTGCAGATGTCCTGCTACTGTATTTTTTATTATCATTGCATTAAAAAATCAGCATAAGGTCCAATGTTAAGCTTTAAATAAGATGTAGGTCTAGAATAATTAAAGCTAACGCTTGTTCATTAGCTGTAGTTAATTATTATAAAGATGCATTATCAACAGTTTGATTTTAGTAATTCAGTTGTTTGCTTGCAAAACTATTCTGTAAGTTGGTACAATAAACATGGATAAAAAATTGAGATGATGCCTGCATTTTAAAAGGTCACAAGTCTCCCAACACACTTTGGTACTTTTTTAAGTGCCTTTCACCCTTGCTAATATGAAAGGCTTTTTGCACATAGTAAGGTTCTTTGGGATGGTAATATACTTTGTGCATAGAATAGATTCAAGCACATATAAAGATTACTGAAAATTGAGAAGAGAAGAAAATTTTCATGTATATTTGAAGTAGATCCTTAAGCCGGGACATTGTTGAAACAATCAATTTACTGGCTGTAATAGTGGTCATTAGTGATGATAAAATCAGTAGAAAACTTCTAGGTGTTGAATCACTTGTAGGCCTGTTTATAATTAATAGTGGATATCGATATCTGCTTTCTCTGTTGGTCAAATGGGTTTTTTATGGACTTAGGTCCTGTTTTTTTTTTATTTCGTTAATTCTTTGTGAATAGTGCTAGTTTTAGGTACGCAAATCAAAGTGAAGTATACAGTACTTTACAAATATACTACTAACTATATTCTTCCCCTTATTCAGAAAAATGAATAATGAATACCAATATTCTCTTTAGATCAGGCAAATATGAATTCATATATGCAAGTAAATAAAAAAAATCCTCAACTGCTATTACCTCAATTTTATCACATTTTTTCAATCAGGGTTAGACCTATTTTACCATATGATCTAGTTCTATGATTAGAAATCTTACTACTGCACAGTATGTTTAAGGAGGAATTTTGAGACACATTTGCTGTAAAACTCTTCCGTACTGCAGGGTAAGTTCATTGGTATTAGGGCTGTTAATGTAGCTACTGATAAATTCCTTCCTGACATCTGTATAGAGATGGAAATGTTTCAGTAGTGCACAGATTGATGGCAAGCAATGCCATGAGTACAGTTAGTGATAACTATAGAAGGAATGGCGCCATAGTCAAAATTTACAACAGAGCTTCACATTTCAATAAAGTTTTACACAGAGTGCTATGTTGTAAAGACAAACCAATGCTATAGTACCAGTGGGTGACAAGGAGAATGATTAAAAGCTGACTGAAAAAAGAGTGATGTAACATCACCAGGTCAATTCCAAGTTTTCAGAAAGATGCCTGCAAACAGAATAATGCCATGTTATTGAATGGACAGATTGCAGTAACTACAGAGCATTTTTTATACTTGCAGTTGATTTTTAAGTATTATTTGCAAGTAGAAAATATTTTTTTCATTAGGAAGTGGCTCTACATAGGCCCTTGTCAAAGATTCTCATGCTTGCTTATTTTTCCTGCTTCCAAAGCATCACCTTTAAGAACTGACAATTAGGTTGCTGCCTATTATATTATACCTCAGTGTAATCTGCTAATCAATGGGATTCACTTCAACCATCATTGTTTTTAATGTTTTGGCAAATCAATATATATAATATTGATTCAAACTGTTCTTGATATCTGCATTGTGCAGTTGAATCATTGCTCAGAAAAACTGAAACTCACTTTCTTATCATATACTAAGTTTGATTGGGACTAGAGTTAAAACTGAACTAAACACCTGAATTATGCAAGGGAAGCCAGATATTGCTGCTTGCACATGAATTGAGAAGGAATATGCTGACAGGAGGAGAAAGCAGAATAAACTACTGCTACTCCTTTACTCTCCAATCACAGGCTGGGGTCAGGGAAGCAACCTATCTTCATTGGTTAACTGCAGCAGAGAAAGGGCAGGTCAAACCGGCTCTTCTGTTGCAAGGCTCTGTAAATCCTAATCTCATGAATATAGTCAAATCCTTTGGTGGTATTTACACCGTTTATTCATCTGTAATGAAATATCTGGGCTGTGTATTGAAAAGAAAAAAAAGTAAGTGTTTTGGAACCCCCATTTCTTTGCATTGACAGGACATTAAAAATGAATAGGTTGTCTTAAAACAACACACATTAACTCACTGCAACAGTGTTAATTCAGGCTAAAGGTGTTTACCATTCCATGTGTATTTTTATTTTATGATACATTATGGAATTTGCAATAGAAGACAATAAACTTAGAGCAGAATAGGAGTACAATGCCATGGTAAGGTGGTAAGATCATACTTTTGCAGTAAGCAAGTGTATAATTCTCTTCAAGGCATACATTTTTTTTATAGTTATAAATTTGTTTGGGTATGATGTATGCCCATTTGCATATTATTGGTTATAGTGAGTTTATGCACCACAGGATTTCTTTAATTTGATAGCTTGGCTCAGATAACTTATTATAAGTATTGATTATTCAACCCAGCAGCTTCCATTCATATGCAAAACATCAGTGCTGAATGAACTGGCTATTTAATCAAGTCTTATTTCATTAGTGTTACCCTTTTACATTTCATCTTTTCATTTCTTATTACATTGACTTTTTTTTTAATTGATGACTTTGGCTTTGTAAATGTAACAGACGACATCACTATGGATTTTTATCCTGCAGGTGGCAGCGTATGACTTCCAGCTTCCCATAAACATAAACTTCACTGGTGGAGTAAGTGATGCTGACAGCTCCACTCCTGTCACTCCAACCCATTCCGAAAAGCATATTGTTGTTCCCAGGCCTCAAATGGTGGATGTCATCACTCCAGCATGTAAAGTGAATGCTACTGGTATGTCAATAAAATTGCCTTTATTGTTTTCATGGGCTTAAAATGTCTACTTTCAATCAGAAACATGACACTTGAAATTTTGATCTTCATATATTGGATGTTGTGACTCTGTGACATGTCACCTTTCGTGTTCAAGCTTTTTTGTCTTACAAACAATAACTTACAAATTGTATGCTCCTCTCCTGCTAAGCTTACAAAGTACAGTATATCATATTGAACTCCTTCTGATCTTGTAATACATTAAGAGCTTTCAAATCATTAACATTTCAGTGGCGTAACACACAGGGGTTAACCTGTTGTGTTGTATCAGAAGAAATAATGTATTCGGTGCATTTATTTTGCTGTGCTGTACAATAGATTTTAGCATCCACTGACATTGCCCTGCAAGAACTAACAGGCATTCCGTAACCATATCAAGATAATTATGCCTTTTCTACAATTATCAGACCGCTCTAAATAAAGAAGAGCAAAATAACTGAAAATAAGGAGTTTCTTGATATTTTTTTATGATTCACAAAAAACAGACATTGCATTCATTGATATAAGCAAAATATTAAAGCTAAACTCTTGGCACACATAACTATAATTAAAAAAATCCCAAAAAAGCCACGTGTGTATCAAATGCTATACAAATACACCATCACTATTCTGTAGGGAGCAAAATCATGGGAGGAACCCAGCAGGTACCTTCTTAGGTTACCTGCAGAAAAATACTGGAGGGACAGATACAAGACAAGTCACCTTGCAAAAGAAGGGAAAGTATTTATAAAAGAAAGCTCCTGCTCAGGGTTTTACACTGGACTGCTGCACAGATTTGTAAGAAATACACAAAAGTAGTGACATACATACTTAGAGGCCAGATTACATTTTTTGTTCTCAGATCTTTCTAACTCATGTTAAAATTGTAAAGTTTTACATGTAAAAGCATTATATACGGTGTTAGAGCTGCAGAGTACATTCTGTCATTTCAGAATATGTTTTTTTGAATAAATTGATGTAACTTGGTGTTTGCCCTGACACCTGAATGTGAATCTGTGTGTTTTTTACATATGAGTCTTTTTTACAGTGTTACAGACATTGCTCCAGTTCTCCAGTACAAGGATTTTATTTGAATTGCCATCTGAAGTGTTTAATTTGGGCATTGCAGATGACTCTCTGTCCTCACAGGTAAGACTCTCATGCACAATATTTGAAGATAAGTAGGTTTGGAGCTTAGAGTTATTATAATTCAAAAAATAGGATGAATTAATAAGAGGTCCCTAAAGCTATATTAGGCTTTATTCATATGGTAATCACAAGATTTGGATATATTAGCCTATATGCAATGGGAGACAAATACCTGAGGTTTTCCATGCCAACGACAATGAATATTTTAGCTCTTTCCCTAACCTTTTAATGGTTACTTTTTGCAGACAGTCTGCTGTTAAAACAAAAAATGTATACATACACAGTTTTGTAGCAGGATAAAAAAAGCATAACTATGGGCTTAATTTTGATTCTTTAACACTAAATATATATTTTAAAGTATGCTTGTATTTTGCTAGAATGTCTACAAATATTTGAATATATGAATGTGACAGGTAATAAAAAATTAACATTGTACCTTTAGTTGATTATTTACAAAACATACATAATTAGCAAACATATACAGGTAGTCCTCGAGTTCAGGACATCCGACATAAGGACACCTTCTAGATACGAATGGGGCTCCCCAGCTCGTTGTGTGCACAAGGGAGGCTTGGAGGGGGGCAGGGGGCAGTTTCAATGACTTGCGGAAGAAATCTTTTGCTAAACACACCTGAGATTGTGGGTGATCTTAGGGGGTTGAGCTCTTTCTGCAGCCTCTTGTAACTCTTTAATGACCAAGACAAAATCTGCAGTTGTTTCTTTTTGCATATCAAAACACAGCTTGCTCCAGAAGTTATTGAATGTCTAGGCTCCATAAAAATTTTTTTGCTTTGTTTGTTATTAACTCACAGTGAGGATTTTATACAGTAACTGACACCACTCTGCCTAATAATATGTTGAGACAAATTCATTCATTTATCCTAATTCATTTATTAAAATAATGTACAAAATTACATTACAAATTCAACTTAGGAACAAACCCACAGTCCCTATCTCGTATGTAACCCGGGGACAACCTGTACATCTAAAAAACTGTCCGAATATTAAGTACTGGTGTTCTGTTTTTGAACGTTACTAGCTATGTGCATCAAAAAAATCAAACTACCACTATAAAACAAAGACCAGATCATTTATTGTGATACATGCACAAATAACACAAAACATATACAATAACTTCTATAAACGTAGTGACACATACAATCATTAAAAGAAAAAATGAAGAAAGAAGCTGTTTTTTTTTGGCAATTGGGTAGTATTTTCAGTGAGTTATATTTAAATTCAGATACAACACAATTCATAATTCAGTAAATGAGTGAAACAAAGAAGTGATACGGTCTTCGCCAATCAAGATACGGTGGAGTGTAAGACCATCAGACTAGACATAAATAACCCTGATACTTATTAATAGGGATAAAGAGCGGTGGAAAAGCGGTAACGTGTCGTTTCTCAGCGCGTTTCGCCAAATGGGTTCCTCAGGGGAACTGAGTTCCTCAGAGTTGAGATTTTTCACACAGGGATTAGTCAGGTCAATGGAAGCTAAGAATTACAGTTCACAGGTTCTAACTTTGGTGAGAGAAAGAACAATTTAGATCTGCATATAGGGTAACAATAGCGGTCCCTCACTCTTGGCAATACCTTGAGTTTGAACCTACTGTTCAGTAATCACATCAAGCACGTGGAATATTTTGTCATGTTTGACAAAAGACCTTAGGGCATATATTTTCTGTAAATTTAAACGGTCTCTAAAAGCTTCTTCAAAACTGCCTAGTGCTTCATTCTTAAACATTGTTAAAGGCGGAAGTAAACAAACAAAAAAAACTCACTCACCTTATCTTCCACTGAACCCTTGATCCCTCCGGAGGTTTCCTGGATCGGGTCCCGGACTGTCCAGTTATCTGCCCTCGTCTTGAGGGAAGCATCAGTGCCACCATCTTTCTTGTTATCCGGCTTTTGCCCACTCATTGCGCATGTGAGATTGAGAATGTGCCGAAGGAGCAGCCAGGGGAGTCCTGGGATGTGTGACGTGGGTATCCCAGGAGGCTCTGCGCTTCCATTCCATTATAGCTATGGTGGCGTTAAACCACCCCCCCCCCCCCCCCCAAAGAAGAAGAAGGTCATTTTTACTTTACATAAAAGGGTTGTCTACTCTTTTATGTAAAGTGAAAATCCTGGTGATGTCCACTTTAAACATCATTAAACATCAGTTTTCTTCACCTATTGTATTTTCTCTTCAGCTCCTAGTTCATCTGGTGACAACCATAGTAGCAATTCGACCTTGCTGCTAAAGCTATTTTATTTGCAGCCTATATGCATTAACGTGCATGCTGGTATCATCCTAGAATGTACATAGCTTAAGCGGTAAATAGACATTGCTAGTGACATCCTTGCTTTGGGCAAGGGGAAATTGCTTGGGAAACCCAACTGTTTATATCTAAAGGTATATTAGACTATAGAGGGCAGATGCCCACATAATTACCCATCATCACCTGGTGGCCTGCTCGCGCAATATATAGGCTGTATATAGGTTTTCCTCAATTCCCCCTAAAACTGTTGCGTGTCTTGCTGTGCATTAGTTTACATGGATGGTTTTTCAGTGTTAATAGGTGGTGGTTACCAGATGGTTGACATCCTACTAACCACCGATTGACTTTTTCACTCTTACTCTATTATTAAAATTAATTAAAGCATTTATATTGATGGTTTTAATAGCCATCTGTCAGGTGTTTGTCAATCTCTGTGGTAGATCCCCACTGCTGGTAAACACCAGTCAGTCACACATGACAAACATGTACATGGTTGATGGCTGCTGAATACATGTGGTTAAAAATTGATTACCACACTGCTTCACAACTGTCCATCTGAACCAGTCCTAGCTTTAGCTTCAAGGAATAAAACAGATATTTTGATTTACATCCTTTTTTACTTGACTTACATTGCTCTGTCATTATCTGCTAACTGCTACCTTCAATCTTAGCAATACCAGCCTATATATTTCTCTGATATATTTTAACAGTTTTTTTATATTTACAATGGAATATAAAATGTTGGCAGAATATTCATTCATGGTAACTGAACCAATACACTATTTTCTAATACATCTGTCCTTAAATAACACCTTTAGGCACTTGAACTACGCAACGTTTCAAAGCAAAAGGTGATGTGGAGATTAAACCTCGATCACAATGTGGATTTGATTAAGAATGGAATTTTTAAGTTCAGCACACGGTTTGGTGTACTGGAACCAGGGGAAAGGACAAGAATAAATGTTAACTTTTGCCCAGGCAAGTATAGAGGAAAATATATTATTCATTTTCTAAAAAAAAAAATTTAATAAATTGCATATTAATGTTATGTCCTCTTATTATTATATCTACATTTGTTAACAGATGGACCAGGGATTTATGCTGCAGAAGTACCTGTGATTCTAAATGACAATCCAGACAGTATTTATACAGCTCTCCATTTGTTTGGAACCTCCAGCAAACCAAAACTAATGTTTGACCCACCACTTGTAATACTTACCCCAGTACCCTTGGACACAGAAGTTCAAGAAACTGTTGAAATCACACCAACAGATTATTACAGGTATACGAAACTAACATTATGTTTTTTATTGTATTTTAATATAAAATATATCTGTTTGTTGCAGGTCACTCAATATTGAAATGTGCTATACAGACAGTAAAAATTGTTTACAGATGTTGTTAAAGTGCAACCTTACACAAAATCAAAATGCATTAGTTTTTTTATAACAGTAAAGTATGGTTAGTAGAAGTTAATTTCCAGCATCCTCTTTTCCCCCCACCAGGAATGTATCTAAAGTTAGCCAGAAAGGAACATATTAATGTTAGGTTATGTTGACGTATTGTTCCTTTGTTACAAAAGCAGCCATTGTGTTGTCTGCTACTTAATAAACAAAGTAAAAATATTAGGCTGCTTTGAGACCTATATAATCATTTGTGTTGTTATTTGTTAAAAACTTCTTGTGTTAAAAAGGCAATTATAATATAAATGTGTTATATCTGTACTTTTATTATAAGGACAAATAAAATATATATGTTTAGCTTGGAAACTTCTTTTGTTTAGGAATTCTACATTAAAGGTGGAAATTCCAGAAGTACAACTCGATAAGGGTGAAACGGTAGACGTATTTTCAGTTTCCTTCCCCGGTGGACAAACTATTATCAATTCCAATGGCCTTAGTGAAAAACTTAGCTGCCGGATCTGCTTTAGATCTTCCAGTCCACTGCGTTGCTTGGTTGATCTAGTATTCACTGATGAAGAAAACAACAAGTAAGTTACTTTTATCTATCTTTTTGAAAAATAAACAACATTCAATGTATTTAATATTTGATAGAAGCAATGCCACTGAATTGATATAATAAATTGCAGTTATTAACGTCTCAGCATGTCTGGGTTTCCTGTTCCCTGCCAAGTGGGTTCCATGAAGATATAAATCCAGTTCTGCTTCATTCAGTTTATTGAGAAAATCTCAGTGGTGTGCAGAGCATGGAATTCCCTTTTCTTTAAAACTGTATCCTCTTAGTCTGATTTCAGATATAAATCAGCATCGTTATAATTTTAGAAAGCACAGTCGGTAAAACAGGAACAGTTTACCAAACCATAATTGGCAAAGTGTTAGAAAAAACACAGATTACAGTGTTTGTGCAGTATGAGCTAGTAATTTTGCTGTGATAACATTGTAGTAAAATAGCTCCATAGAATACCTGTTTTGTACCACTGATTGTTTCATTGTACTTTTCAAAGAAAATGTGAATTGATTAAACTGTAATTGAACTCCTAAATGATTATGTTATCCTGAATGTCATCGCAGCATAGCTATGTTCAGACTGACTGCTTGGTTACCACTTTTTCATGCCAATGAACCACTGCCTTGGAGGAGACAATACAACCATGAGGGCACAATAGAGAATAATTAGGGGCAGCAGTCAGCAGTTCAGTACTGCCATCTCCTGTCAAATCTGCAGGAGCTGGTTCTTTAAGTTTCAGTTTCAGTCCCACGGGCCACTTATTCGCACTGCAGGTCTGCACCTGCCCTATGAGACATATAGTCGCTGTCAGCTTGTACATGGAAATCAAGCAGTTCTGGATGTTATTGTGCCAGATACTATTACTGTGGGCTGCTTATACGTTAGACTGTGACCATTAGAGTTGATCATTTCAAAAATATTCTTAAGACCACAACTTTTTCTAGGCTGCATTCTGAACATAGGTGTCATATTTTAGGTAATTAGAGAGATAATGCCCTCATATGACATTTTGTCCCCTACCACTGTATCCCCTGTATGTGGACAGTGTTTCAGCTACCATGATTTGAACTTGATTAGATTTTTATATTTTTACCAATAATTATTTCAATCTATTTTACTATGATAATCATACAGTGGATTAAACTCTGAATGCCAAAGAATGATGTGTAGACTAAATAGGTTACTCGAACTCCTAGCAAATATAAAAGGCACATAATAATACTTTTATAATTGAATTAATAATTCCTAAAATAGATTTATTAATGCAACTAGTGTAAGTACATCTGAACTTAGACTAGAAGGAGCAGGACTGGGAGCTGGTCAGCTCTACTGCTCTAAAACATCTTGAGAAGAACCAAAGTAGTAGGGGTAAAAACTAGAATGAACAGAAAACATTAGCCTTCTGCTTCTTATTTGATTTTACAGCCATTAGGTTGGGGTGAAAAAGTATACCACTGTTTAAATTAATGGTGTTATCGTCCACCTAGCAGGGTTGTGGAAGTGGGTTGTACTAATCTTAGAACTAAATGGACAGAAATACAAATATTTGGAAGGTTGATCACACCCTTACAGCCACAGCAAAAGTTTGTTTGAAATATAAATTTGCACTCATGATGTCACATTTGTGCACTTATACACTCTTTCGTACTAAAAAAGGCAACACTGAAAACTTTATCATTTTTATTTCATGTTTAATTTTTTAGAAACGTAGCACATTGTAGAATACCTATGAAGAATTGAACAGTTTTTTACATTCCAGATATGCTAATAGTGATGCCAAATAATATAATCTGCACATCAGTGTTTCTCAAGCAGGGTTCTGTGAGATATTTCTAGGGGTTACTTGATCTAATTTGTGTCTCCAAGGGAAGTTTAACTGACGCCCAATATTGTTTTGCTTTTTTGTAAGGGTGATATTCTTCCCACCGGACAAAAATGTAAGAGCAATTCTGATCACCACAATATTGTACTGTAAGCTGTTTATATAGTAATTTTAACAGGGGTTCCCGAAGACCTGAAAGTTATTTCAGAGGTTCCCCAATGTTAAAAAAGTAAAGTAAAACTGCTGTAAAATGTACTGCTACTTCATGAACTGACCCTAGTCTCTTCTTTGGCTGTGTTGTATGACGCTATTATTTATACCATGTTTTTGTAGTTTATGGTTGAATATATTATTTACATGTTGTGCTCTATATGGAGATTTCACCCATTTTATTCAATTGTCCAGTTTATGAGAGTAAAGATAGTTGGTTGACACACATATGTTTATCCTGTTTTCCATTTAAAAATGTTTGGGTTTAAAACTGAATCTCAGGTTGTTATAAGCATCCCTCTTATAGAAAGGCTTTTGTTGAAAAATCAGTATGTTATTTTGTCAGTGAGGCACAAGCTTTGTCATCTACTAGATCAGTTCTGTTTTACCTACCATAAACAGCGCAACCTATGTTTACTTGTGTGGCAACAGAAAGCTGCTTCTTACACACAGCAGGGGTTATAGGTAAATGCACCTAAATGCACCTTGGTGGGCAAAGATGCTGATGTGATCAGTGAAATCTGCCAAAACAACACAGATCTGGTGAAATCCACAAGAATATATTGCACATAGGTAAACCTAAAAGCAATGTTAATTGTACTGTATGCAATCAAAGAATGCAGTATATTCATTGTCTGTCATTTACTAATGACTAGACACAAAGCATACAAAACTACAGGTATACATTCCTGCACTTATTCTAATGCATTGTTTAAATGTATTAAATATATATACATAATACAGTATGAAAAATATATTACCATTTTGGCTTTCTTCCCTCAAGCATTTTAGTATGAAGAACATCAAAGCTTTTTGGCCTTACTTTTAACCTTTGATTTATTTTTATGGGGAGCAGACAAGTGTTATTTTATTTTGGAGACCTTGACATTCCTGAGCCCAATATAGATTAGGACTAGTGATGATTCATACATTTATTATTCTTAAAATGCTACATGGCGATTAATAATTCAGCAGCAAAGTTCTTTTCAGTAAGCATAAATTCTATAACAGACATTCTTTTGTTGCCTTCCCCCGGAGCTCTCATATAAATACTCAAAAGAATATCTCATCCTATTGTTTTACTTATTTACATTTTTAGTTATAATATTACTGTTGTTTCCAATAGCTAGAATCATAGAATAATATAACAATAGACAATTGCACTTCTTATGAAGTTACTTTAAATACATCCTTTAATTGTTTTCTGTTAAAGATAAAATCTTGGATGGATTCAGTTGGCAAAGACTAGTTTATGTTCTAAAAAGTGATCTATATTTTATCATCTTTAGTTGTAAAGATTTCTGCTCAGTATTCATCAATTAGCTTCTATCTAATTCCATAAATATATGCCACAGATATTGTTCCCATTGAGGAAAATGTCATTATGCCTTACAGGATTAGAAGAGATTAAAAAAAATCTACTCTGTAGCTGTCGCCTAGTGGAAAATAGATGACAAAATCACAGAGTATGTTTAATGAAAATGAGCTTCCTGCGCTTATGAGTTTTTAGTCTTCACAGTCGGAGTTTGAGCTTTTTTTGGCTACCAGCAGGTTGCAAATGTTGATTCACATAATATATTTAATGACTATTGCCTATTTTCTGTAACTTCTTTGCAAGTGCACATTAGGGAAATAAGTATGCAAACAGCAGAATGGCTGAATGGAGGCACCCTGCTATGGAACAGGGATATGTAATTAGAGAGGTTTTAGTTCTGCATCAAGAAAGTAAGCTCTGGAAACTGTGCCTAAAAAACGCAGGCGGAAGGAATAGGGCTAGTCCACAGTTTTTCCTGTGTTATTTCTGCAGCTGATCTTTCCCTATTGCTGACTTGCCTTGTTCTGCACTCTGTCTCTTTATGCATGGCCATCTTGCTGAAGGCAGGATTTTGCTTCCCCAATTAGGAGCCTCCAGCACAAAGAATAGTGAACAGTGACAGAATGAAACTATCGGTGGGAGAGAGCAGTGTGTTTCATTTTACAGATACAGATCTATGACAATCAAGGTATAGGGGTGTCTAGACAAACTCATTTACTAAGAGGAGCGCTGCATTTTTTTAAGTGGCACTCTAGGCAAAGATAAATTTTTAGGGTACTGCATAGACACAATTTATATTTCTTACTTCTCCCTACATAGCTAATATTCACTTTGTTTATTTACTTGCACAGTATGTTCCCTCTAAACTTCCAATGTGAGTAGGAAGTTTATGTACAAACTTTCCCAAAAATCTGTTGCCTTAAAAAATTCAAATTAGCAGCTTTATCAGAACTGACTTACATGAAGTTAAAATGCACAGGCCTGTCACTGGCAGGATGAAGTCAGAACTTTTAGGTTCTAGGTCAGTCACTTATTAGGACCCATTGGATCATCCCAACAGCCAAGAAACAAGCATTTTAGGAATGTTAGCAAAGGCAGCCTATGTGTTTCTTTCAGTAGTGTTTTCTTTTTCCTTTTTTTAACAACAAACCTACAGCTTGAAGACTGGTGTAATTTAATGTGGAATTGTACTTAGGTAAGAAACGATCTTTAAGTGAGTACATCTCACAGCTGTCAAGAATGTACTATAGCTGAAAAAAGAGGTCTACAAAGGTAGATATGGCCCAAGCTGAACAAGAAATGAAACAAGACAAGCTCAGAAAGATGGCAACAGAGGGATTAGACTTTAATTTCCCATCAAGCCAAGAAGGCTGAAAGTATATGTTATCTAAAGGCAGAGATCAACTGTTCTTGATTAATCGACCTGCACTTCAGCAAGACTGACTAAAAGCTTGAGCATCTTGTCGTAAAACCTTGAAATGAAAGACAGGGAATTTCTTTAGCAATTTCAAAAATATTTTTAACGTTGGACCTTAATAGCATTTTAAATATGAATAGTTTCAGGAGAAAAAAAAATGTCATTTCCAAAACTTAATATACACATTGCTGAGATAAATGACCTTGTAATGCTAACTGGTAAATGAAGGTCAGAAAAAATGAACAGTCACATGTATCACACAAAGGTACTGAATTCAAGAAAACAATTTGACCTTCTACACATCACCATTTATAAAAGTCACAAATCTTTAAAATGATTTTTTTTCTGCAGCAAAGACATAGCATTTTTATTTTGTTTTCCCTTGTGCACTTTCACTCACCAAGCTCTTATTTTTTTTGGCTCATACTAATCATGTCAATCTTGTCATTTTTTTTAAATGCTAAAGTAGATGAAATGCCTAACTGAATGATTTTTATTTTGCTAAACATTGTAAAGCATAAACATTTGGTTAAAAATAAAATAACTGATTTTGGAAGGTTAGCACCATTTCATTTTTCGATAACATGTTTAAATTAGATGCTAATAGTTTTTTTTTCTTTTTTACACAAATAATAATTAAGACAAAAAAAATTAAATCCTAAGTTTGCATGGGCATTCACCCCCTTCCCCTTCCCCGTCATGTCAATACCTTGTAGAGTCACCTATTGCTGAAATTACAGCTGAAAGTTCCTTGTGGTATGACTCCATTACCTTACCTCATCTAACCACATGGATATTGGTCCATTCTCTAAAACAAAACCACTCCTTCGACTTACATGAGTTACATTGGCGTAGAGCAATCTTCAAGTCATGCCACAGGTTCTATGTTGTATTGAGGCCTGGACTTGGACAATGCCAGAACATTAAATGTATCCATTTATACCACTGTAACTTTAGCAGTATGTTTGGGATCTTTGTACTGCTAGAAGGTGAACCTTCCAGATAGACTGAAACAAGTTTTGCTGTCCCTGCTAATAAAAAAATGCCCCACAACATAATGCTCCCAACAACATGCTTTAATGTGGGAAGCATTTGGTTTTCACCATACATGGTATTTCCCATGATACCAAAAAGGTTAATTTTAGTCTCATCTGACCAAAGAACCTTCTTCCATTTATTTTGAGAGCCCTCACTTGTCATTTGGAAAACCATAAAATATGTGTTTTCTTCCTATTATTTCTTTCTTCTGTGTTTTTTCTGTAAGCAATTACTTTTTTGGCCATTTTTCCATAATGCTACATTCTGTGAAGTGTACGTCTTAAAGTAGTCATATGGACCAATACTGCCATCTCTGCTGCGGACCTTTGTTACCCCATTAGAGTTATCATTGGTGTCTTTGCTGCATCTCTGATTAATGCCGCTATTGCCTAGTATGTTAGTTTTTCCATTTTGTTATGATGGATGTCATTGTGCTCAGTAAGATATTCGTCTGAGGTTAATTACGTAGACCAGATCTTATTTAGGGGTTTCATAAACTGAATAACTTTTTAATATTCTAGTTTGAATAGTTAGATTTCAACATTTAAGACAATCTTGTTAAGTCAATTAAATAAAATCCAAATGATTTAAATTTGAATTCAAGGTTGCAATGTGTTAAATCAGGACAAAAACCTAAGAGGATAAATACTTTCACAAGGCAATGTATATGGAAAAGGTTTACCAGGCAATATTTTATTAAAAGATTTATACAAAATGAAAAAGCTAAAATGAAATACGAAACTACAATATCATGTTAAAACCTAAAGTTTTTAGTGAATAAGTTTACTGTATTCTATAAAGATTTACCATCACAACATGGCTTATTCCTATTTAACCCAGCAGTATACGTCTGTAGTCCAATTGCACCACAGTCCTATTTATTTGTTAGCAGGTCAGTAGTAGGCAGAAATGATGCATAGCTTACGACGGACCAATACTTTATAAAATATACATCCACGTATAACATAGTTGTAGGTATGTAAGTATGAAAAGTGGATTAAACTCCATTTTCTATCCCTGTGCACATTTAGATTGTTCGTCAAGCTCTCTCTGCTTCTAGAACCTCTTTGTTGTCAACACAATACATACATCATCTCAGGGCATGCAAAGTTCCCAATATAACTATCAGGTATGATAGGTTCAGTTTATGGGGTCAGTTTATACAAATTAGACCTGTTTGATGGGTTAAAGACTTTTATTTGCAACAGCAGTAATCTAAAAATGTTTACTTTGTATGATTGGATAGATTGTGCTTGAAGGTTGCATCTAAGTAGGGAGAAAAAAATGTGAAAAGGTTTTTTTCATTTTAGATATAGTCAGGTAAAACTGAACTGCATATGGTGTATTTCCATCTGTGTCTTATTTGGGAGATTTACCACCATTGCCTGTCCTGCAGGCTCAAAGGAGTGTTGTAGGAATTCAAGTGTCGGGATGCTAAAAAAAACACACAAAACACCTATATGTGACTTATTCAAAAATAATACGCATCTTTTATTGGATGCATACAATGTCCATGGTAACAACAGCAAGCTTGCACAACTTGGTTTTCCCAAGTGTGTCCACTGGGAAGCGCCAGACTGTGCTGTATGAACAAAAATGGTCAACCACATGACATACTGACATTGTGCTCCAGATTAGTTTGTGCTAAATAGCTCTCAATGTAGATTATTTTAGTATTTTTATAATTCATTATTCATTATACCTTTTTTTATAATTTCCCTTGTGATTTACATTAGCAAAAATAAATATATTAGGTTAAATCTTGAAGGGACAGATTTTTTGATGCTTGTAAGAATAACAAGCATTCTGATATTTACACCACTATAGGGCAATTATATATGCTTGTTGTGTGTGTTGAGTTGATTTGGCTTATGGATAATTTATACGTATCTAGATATGTGTGGTTCCCTTTGCAAATGTATGGTTTATGGCTCATAAGCATTTTAATTATTAGAAACATGCGTGACTATTAGATTCTTTAAAATTGTGTTTAATAATAGGCCTAAACTTGAAAGACATAAACTCTGTGTTTATTAAGCACAAAGATGTCAGTCAATTAATGCGCTGACATTGGACGCAACTGATGGGAAGAGAAAAGAGAGAAATTAGTTTGTCATTGTTGTGCTTATAATAAATAAATAATTAAATTTAAATCTCTACAAAATCAAAGACTTTTTTACCTTTAGCACCAACATATCTTTGCTTCCTACATATCCAGCTTCAGGTAAAAGTAATGATTTAACATATATAGGGTTATTTTATTACTGACTTCACTGCAGGCTCATTTTCAGCATAAATACCTAAGTGCTGCAGGTTAATCGGTGCAATTTACAATGCTACCTAATTTAGGAAATACTTTTATTATAGTACAATAAATTAATAAACTCAAGTCAAGTAAAATGAAAAGGACTGTTGTACATAAAACTTTAATCTCCTCATTTAATCTTCTCTTTTTAGCCAACTGGGTTTATAAACATGGCACATATTTCCAGAGCGTTTCATATTGGAAGAATGTCATATTAATATTCTTCTATCTGATGGATTTTGGTCCTGAAGAATAATAATTACAGATACAGTACCTGTAGTTTTAAAGAAGTGGACTAGAACCAACACACTTTACTTATGTTCATAGGCACAGTTTTGCACAATGGTTGATTTTTGGCAGACACACTCACAGTCTGTTGAAATCTCAAAAAAAAGTGGAAGCAAAACGACTCTTTCAAATTCCTTTAGGGGTTCTAATATTAAAATAAAAATATTGCATGTTTTAACATTATACCTACATGTCCCTATGGGAATGTGGACTTACTTACCAGCTGGTTACTAAGCCTTGCTTTGCTAGAGGTGCTGTTTGATCAAGGGTGGCAAGTAACTTATATTGATAGGCACTTAAACCAATGGCCAAGGTGTTGAAGGCTGGGATGTGCAGCCATCAAATATTACTAGGTAACTTTATAATATTATTTTACTGTACTAAACCAACATTTAGTTCTAAGTGATGTCTTCTGCAGATCTTAAAAACACGACAATTGCACACGAAAAATGTGTTTATCATAAACTTAAAAATAGTTTTTTTGAGATATGAGGTGATATGCAGGTAATATTAGACAACTCAAATGCTTGGGAACCCTAGTAACCCTTTTGCCCCAGTAACTTTTTTTGAAGATAGAAAGCTTTAGTTGATGCATTCACACATACTTCAAACTGCCCCGTATTTCAAAGGAATATTCTTTTTTCAGATACCAGTCCCTTTGTCCCTCTTTCCTCTTGAGTTGAGTCTACTCTTCACCTCAGGTGTCTAATCTTTTCAGGTAGATATGTATTTTTATTAGAAATTTAAAAGCTTTTGCTGTTTTTCGCTAAAGCTATTCAATCCTACAAAACAATACAATTAATATTTGTTATTAGTTGAGGAAAAACTATTGCCAATTCTATTTTGTGTATTCATTTTTTTATAAACTTCAAAACGGGAAGGAGGATGGTAGGGGTGGGTCATTTACCTACATACATGGAGCCTAAAATTGTCCCTTCTTGCAATATCTAAAAGTTGGGAGGTACACTCAGGGTAGATCCAACTTTTTTCCCTTCTTTCAATAGGCCTAAATATCCTATGATCTCTCCGCCAGCTTCTGCAGTAGGAGCTTTGATTATACAGAACATGTACTTTGTATTTAAAATTTGTATTTTATTTGTAAGCCTCCTGTAGTAAACTGTAGTGATACGGCTAATAGTAAGCAGAAGACTCAGATATAAAAAAAAATCCCTGTCTGTAAACCATATCAAATAAATGGAAGACTAATATTATGGCCAGCGCATAGAGAATCCAATGTTTTAAAAAACAGATGACTAATATGGCCTATGTTGGTCAATTATCTTTGCTTGCATTATAAATGTTGTTGTTCCTATTTCTAAAGCTGTGTAATTGTTGGGAAGCGTAGAAACTGCTATTTATTTTCTCATTAATAAAGGTAGCTTAACAAAAAAATCAGAATGCCTATGGCATATTCATTGACAATATTACAACATCCATATAAAGTTTAGAGTACAGGTGCTTTATTAATGATCTGCTGTCTACAACTTTATTGCATACAAAAATAGACTCTTAGGTGACTGCTAAATGTTATAATTATGGATGAGGTTGAAACACCTGTCAATGACAGATCTTATTTCCGGTGATGATACTGTAGCATAGTCCAGAGAAAAGAAGAGTGAGGCATGAGGAGATATTGCAGTTTGTTGAAAGTAATGAAGTACAAAAAAAAGGCTTTCTTTAACTACGTATAAAATAGGAGGCCAGGCGGGCTTCCCCGCTCAAGCCAGCATGTGAGATGGCACCCAGAACAGCCACACATTTCCTCTAAATCTAAAGTGAAACATTGGGATAACATAATTTTGGCTCTGCACAAACCTTACATACAGGATGTTACCACTAACATTTTGAGCCTTTACCTTCATCAGAGAGGAAGGGGTGTATGTTATCAGGATTTAACTTCCCATCTTCTAATACCTTCCTTGGGTACTAGGCATTGGTGAGTTATACCAATTTGGCACTTATGCCAGCCCTACCTGCCCATTTAGTTGCAGTCTGTGTCTAATACAGGGGGCCGAAGTGCTCTGTTCCTCCGTGAGCTGCAATGGGTCAGTAATCCTGTCTTCCAGGGATTTCAATAGCTCTGCCAACCAACAATAAGGAGCTTTGACAGGTACTAGGTACATGGAGTACACTATATCATCAATGACAACGAGGCAAGGGAGAATGCCAATAGGGCAATTAAGTGGCATACTTGGCATATCAGAGCACATTATGTTATGGAAGTAGTTCCAGGAAAAGAGGATAATTAGTGTTAAGGGAACTATTGCAGAAAATAATTCTTAATAACAGATATGAGGAAATACTTTAATACAGCTTTACACAGCTGTACTTTAAAATAGGTGTTTCATATTGAGCAAGATATCTTAAGAGACTCTTGCAAGCATAAAGAAATGGTGAAGCAGTAACCCTATTACAGCACTGGGGCTGATCAGGAAGCTATATCAAAGGCGGTTTCCTCCACCTAGGAGTCAATCAGAGATAGTCTTGGCAAGGTTTGCAGTATCATCCTCAGAAAAGAAACACATGAAAATGTTTGAGTAAAAAAAAAAAAATTTTTTTCTAAACAAGCAAATTCCATTTAACAGGAATGCTGACTTTATTTATTATGTATTTTTATTTATTATTTATTTATTATTAATTATCTATTTGAACTGGATCTTTGAGTCCATTCATCTTGAATTAAAATACAAGAAATTGACAAACATTGTCTTTCACACTTGATATGGGTAATGACAAAATAAATAAAACAGAAAAGTCAATAGCTTAGAAATATTTTGTTAGAATTTCAAAGAAATGTTTATTGATTGTTGCTTTTAGGGCGATACTAAAACTAAATGTTATTTGTTGTTAAAAATTAATATTTAAATTCTGTCTTCGTTGCATTAAATCATGTATATTTTATTTTTAGGTTTCCTCTCCAGGTTGCTGCTGTGGCTGAAAACTGCATACTCACAGTGTATCCTTATTTAGCCTGTCATCGAACAGATCAGCAGGTCATCTTAAGAAGTGGTAAATCTTAAAAGTTTGAATTATCACTAAGCTGAGATATCAATTGCATTTTAAAGGCGCATGTTATCATTTTATCTTATACTCAGGCTTAGTTTTTCTGAAATTTGAAATCTTGTAATAAATCATGTACTTTTTGTGTAATAAGGCCATAATGGAAATGGAAAAAATGGCAGCACCAGTGAAGCTGTTCTGCGTCCTTGCTACATACCAGAAACACCTTCTCAGAGTACGTCATCCAGCTCCCTTGGTGCCATTACAAGCTCCACATATGAAGAATCAGTCTCAGGTATGAGAAAAAAGGACTAATATAAGATCTCATACATTCTAGCCAATTCTACCTTATTTTTAGATGACAAGGTGTCTACTGTTAACAGCCTCTTCTGCGCTCATTACGTTTACTTTGGTATGGAAGACTTTTAAATTTATTTGGAAGCCCATCAGACTTATGGTATTACCTTCAGTCAGACCTCATTAACTTCAGTTATCTCAAAAGAAATCAGTCGGTGGCATTTTAATGCCTTTACTTCATACCACTCATGCCTATTGTGAAGATTTCCCTTCATTCCTTTTTGTGGATACAAATAAAAAGTGATTGGAAATCTTTCTACAAGAAATGCCCTCTTAGACAGTTGTAATTGGTGCATTGGAACATTTGTTTTTATCACATGGTCCCCCTTTCTGTTGGAGTGACAACTCCAGGTTTTCTATTTCCCCTTACTTTCAGTCCTAGTAGCATTGATCACCAAGACTAAAAGTGTGAATCTTTTTCCAATGGAGACAAATGTAGTAATAAAATACCTAGTCCAAAGTCCAAAAGATAGCTAGCACCTTATTATGGCTCTTTTACTAAAGCATCAATGATTGGCAGCAATTTTTGTTGGAAATAATTCATTTTGTTATGATGCTTCAGTAAATAAGCCATAAACCAACATCTATACAACTGGCCAATTTTTTAAAATAGCCCTTACAGGTTCCTACAGAACCTAAACAGGTTCACTTATACCAGTGTAACTTGTATTTTGCACTGTGTTTGTGTTTTTTTTTGGGTTGACTACTCATTCGGGAAAACACTGTTATTTTCCAATTTGCTCTACAGTTTTTCTGTTATTTCAAAAATGTATTGCACAGAGCAAAGCTAAAGATAAAGTGTTGCTGTCAACATTTTACAGCTTTTCACCAGCATGCAAAAGAAAATAAGTCATCCAAGTGAATCGCCAACAGGCCCATAATGATCTCATAATTAGCATTATTAAAACAAAATTCTGCTCTTGTCAAATTGTCATATGCTCATTTAGGAGCGTATTTATTTTAGATTTAAATATTCCATGAAGGATTGATTTATGTTGAATTCACTACCATTTCATACTGTGCCATAATGGTTTATCTGTTTATCTGCAGCATAAACACTGCAGATCTTTCATCTGTTTTATCATATGACAATGCAATTTGACATTTTGTGTACTCCACACAAATATTTGTAAAATAATTAATGGCAGCATTTGAATATCTAATTCTATGCATGTCCAACCTTTTTTTCCAAGTTTGTAAAGAGCAATAAAATTGTAAATTTCAAATTATTTTTTTTGCTGTCTTCTGCTGGAGATATTTCCCTTTACAAACATTTTGAACAGGATTGTCATCTCACAGATATTCCCCCATTGGAGAATTTTGTTTTACCTATTGCTCTCATAGCTCAAAATATCATATTCCCCTGTAGTTTCTTTGTAATAGTGGTCAGCAGGATGAATAAATGGGTTCATTTTTTTAAAGGCAAAGGAACTTGGTGTTTACAATATAATATATATATATATATATATATATATATATATATATATATATATAAAAATATACAAAAAAAAATATATATATATTTATAAGTGTACATCAATGAAAATGACACTTTTGTGTTGACTAATTTCATTACATTAGTGTTTTGATTCAATTAAGAGAAACGTTATGCAAACATACTCATTTGCTTTGTTCTAAATCTCATAAAAGCTAAAATATTAAGAATTGCACCTACATAAGCGGTTGTAAAGTGTTCCCATGAAAGACTAGTGTTACCTGACCCCCAGTCAACTGCCCATGGAACTGGATAGGCCAGGTTGTCTGGAATCTAGTCCCAACTATTCCAAGTTCAAATAAGTGCATTAAGATTTTAGTCATTGATGGTTGGCTGGTGGTTTGACTGCCTGAAAATTGTCGCTACTAGTGTAATCAAGTCTGTAATGACCTGAAGTCTCAAGCTGTCATTTAGTTTTCTTATGCCTAACACCAGCCATGATATTAGGTTTGCTATGTAATGTTGCCTGGAATGCTGAAAAGTACATTTCTTCTATTTTCTCTATAAAGCAGGGAAAGTTCTTTAAAATCACAGAGCAGAGTACAGAATAAACTGATAAAAGTCTCAGGGGTCTTTTTAGGTGTATTGTCAGTAAGTGTAAAAGGCAGTTTTGTTCTAGAACTGGATTTATCTATTGTACATGTGTATTCCCCACATAGCCGGGAAAGAACAGACAGCAATATATAAAACACAATTTATTTGGTAATTTGTGCAAAGTGAAATATTCAATCACCGAATGCTTAATAATAACAAAACAGTAAAATAAACTTTGTTCTTCTATCCGTTGCTTTAGTGAACTGTGAAAGCTGCGCATAAAAGCCAGGGAGCTGCTTTTCAGCTAGATTAATGTCATTAATAACATTATCTCCAAAAACAGAGTGTTTATTCTTTACTAAACATTATAAAACAATGGATTACACTGCAGTTGGGAAATTGAAAAATGGCTTTAAATATTTTTTCATCTTGAAATGTTTTGCAGTAAACATAATCATTGTGTTAATGTACATTGTTTCCACATGTTTTTTTCAGAAGATGACAATGTATTGGGTAATGAAAGAACACAAAATGGAGATGCAGAGATTCCGTATCACAGAACAAAGGACAAACTGGAGCTTTTGTTTTATCCAGAAGAAGATACAGAAGAATGGATCTTTTTTCAAAAAGTTTTAGCTACAGTGCAGACATGGTTCAGCCTTTTTGGTTGGCCTAGTGGTTGCAATCCTATAACAATACCAGATTCTTTGTGGAGGTAACAAATTAAAGTATATGTGTTAGTACATTGTGCAAGTAATCCTACCAATTTAAAATCTGTGAACTCATAAAAAATATTGCAAATGAATTTTTGCCACATTTTTGCTTTCCAAGGTATTTTCTTTTTTTAATTCAATTGCAATGTGTAAGTGTGAACATGAATTTACCTACACCAGAAAGTGGTGATTCCATACAACAACCACATTTTCCTAATCTCCTGCCACATCTTTTTCTCAAGGTGTATAGTCTATACTAGCCCTGAAACTCTTCCCCTTTCCTCACCCCCTCATGTGTTGTAAAATGAAGTAATGTTGAAAAAAGAAGTAAATGCATACTGAAATTGTTATCTTCAGTACAAATCATTGAGATACAGAAATCTGAAATCTCAACTATTTATGCTTTTGTAAATTACCCTGCCCACCAAGGAGTGGGTGATTTGGGTAGTGGTGAGGGTAGCTAAGTTTACTGAGCAAAACTTTCACTAGTAGAGACCTAGGTGATGGTCCTACTATCAATTAGAAAATTGATATTTGCATATTGGAGCACCACAGGGCTGCTGATGCACTGTAGATTACAATGGAAGGATTGGCAAGCACCCAACCTTTATCATATTGCAGCACATAACATAAATCACCTTTCACTAGCCACACGGGGGAAAAGCAACATGTTGACTTTAATGCTCATCTCCTCAGCAGCAAGGAAAGGACTGTGTAAATGGCTAATGGACAAAGTAGTTTACACAGCGCTTCTGACTCCCAGTGACACATGGCCAGGTCACATGCTCCTCTATACCAAAATGCTGTGGATGTGTCCTTCAGCTTCTGTTTCTTGAAGGGATTAGTAGGGGTGCAAATAAAGATAAGAATACTATGCTGGGGGTGGATGGTTTAAAGCAAACCTGTTGTTTTAATTTAAGTGGTCAAAGCACAGGCTTGCATAAATGAGAACCTTTTCATTCCCCACAAAACTCCCCTGGCCCAAGATATATTCAGAAAACCTTTGGAAATCACTGTCACAGGTAGGCCAGATGGTCTCTGCTGTGTGAACGGAGAGATGGCAATGCCTAATGTATATAAGCTAATAAGTTCAGTGGTAGCCAATATTCAACACTTAATGTTACCCTTTCTATTTAACTTTGTATTCAGTGCTGTATGCAAAGTCAAGCTGACGAAGACTGAAGGAAAGGCTATGAAAACGATAACCCTTGGCAAGCAAGCAAAAACCATTTACGACATGCTATTCTACCTGAGTGGACAGATGCTGCCTGGAATCACTGCAAGCCAATCATTGCCTGCTGATCCCACTGAAAGAGTACTACAACTCCACTGGCAGCATTCAACTCTGCTCACTTTTCTAAAGTAAGAATAGTTATTTTTAAAAACATAATATCCATTTTAATATACTTTGACAACAAATGAAGCTAATTAAGAAATTAAAATAAACGTTAATTCATGCTTTATGGGGTTGGATAACTTTGGTGATAACAGATAGCAATTAATTTACTGTTGGTACTAGGACAAGCAAAATGTGTATTATATACAAAATGTGCAAAATATTGAATTCAGTATTCCAATCTGAAATATGTGCAGAGATTTAAACTAGGCTCCACCTATGTATGATTGCAAAGTGTTTAAAGATTTACACATTCTGTCTATCTATCTATAGCTTGAGAATGACCAGATCATCTATCAATAGCCATAAAATCTGCATTTTTTTTTGCCAAAATGATCCTTTTTCCAACATTATGGGTAACTATTGTATGATATGTATTGGAGAAACATTGGTTGCTTTGCATGAAAAATATAAAAGTGCATTGCTAACTTTGGGTTATATTCCAATTTTGTGAGCAATGTGAGTGGGCTTTTGTTTGCATCAAGTGGGTTTTAAATTTCTGTACAAAGTTAATGGTTTCAAAAATCCACTCTAAACTGGTTGAATGCAGGTCAGATGCACTTGTGAATTAATTCTTAATGATCTTGAATTGATGTCAAACTGATCCATTAATCCAAGCCGAAACCTATTGACATACATACAACCTATTGGTCCTAGGTAATTTTGCTTTACATAAAAAGGCACAGACAAGTCTGGCTACTTAGTTCTAAAGTTGTAATTGTAAAATGCCATCCATATCTATCAAGCATTTGATGACTAGATGTTTTCTGGCATATATACAGGTCCAGATTTAGCAATCTCGTATAGTATATAGGTAATCCTAAAAACAGTTGTATGGTAAATGTAAAAAAGTGGAACCAATAAGTGTGTTGACAGCAATCAGTTAAATTTTGAGAAATTAATTAAAGTGGACAAGTTCGCCTGGTACTCAATGAAAATCTCAGCTACATCAATTATAAAAGCTAATTGACATCAATTAAGCAGACGGTACAAGCAATAAACATTTGATGAACATTTAATGTATGATAAATTGTCTGGCGGAGATTTTGTAGAAAGGGCAGTCATTTTCCACCTGGAAGGATACTGTGTTTAGTCATGCTTGCCCTAAATTACAAAACTGACAGGAACTATAAAGAAATGTTACCTAAATGAACTATGAAGAAAAGTAACGTATATTTATATCCTGTTGTACATGTTACTTCCCCAGGCAGCAGCTGTATCATGATCTACATGGGTGTAGGAGGTTGTTTAACAAACAGGTGCTGGATGTGCTCTTTCCCTAAGCAGGATAGAAAGCCTATGTCTAATGGATTCCACTTATTTGTCAGTGATCATGTTAAGCAAAGAATAACCTAGCATTGGACTGTGACAAATGTATTCTGTATTTCTTAAACATTTCATCTCTGAGTTCAATTCTCAGCGGTCTCCCATCATTCTGTTATATAAACTTGGAGAGATTTGGTTATTGAAGATTATGTTGTAGATTTAACAAAAACTGAACTAATCCACTCAGATTATTGAGCCATGCATGTAATTAGATAATTAGATATACTTAAAGTATAAGTACTCTAACAATTAAATGATATATAGAATATCATATTTGCTCCTTTTTTGTGTGATAAATATAACATAATAATATATTGAATTTTTATGCCTTTAGAAAAAAAACTGAATAATTTCAGGTGGGTTTATATACGCAATGCTTAAGAATAACACCCATTTAGCCTATTCAAATGATGCATTTAAAGCTGTTCATGCATGTCCCTTTAGCCAAAAGGTTGAAGGTTGTCTGGATAGGAAATTGCCTTAACAGCAATTTTGTAAAACAACAGTGATTTTTTAAGGGGTCTGTGTGAGGGCTAAAGCAGTCACTCTAAAGCAGCCTTTCTTAAGCTCTTTTTTAAAAATATTTCTGGATTATTGCATTTTCAAAAATAATTACAGCAGATAAAACAACAGGGCGAAAATAACAAAACGTGAGGGGGGAGGGGGTCACAAAAAGAAAGGGAAACAACATAAAACAGTGTGCTCACAATATCATCAGAACAGATATTCACTTTCATAGGTATTTTTACCATCATTAGTATTGAAACAAAGTCTTTTGAAACAATAATGAACCAACTTTTTGTAGTGTGCCCCCTATACACCTATATTAAGTATATATCAGGAAGAATATTTAAAACAGTTACTATTTTTTTATTTTTCTGGGTCCCTGAAAATACAAATAATAAACTGGTACCATGTTTCGAAAAAACTAGCCTGAGAGGCAGAAATTTCTTATTTCTCCAGGAACCCCCTACCAACCTCTGAAGAACTTGAGAAACACTGGTCTTAGTGGTCTTTCTATTTACATAATGCTATGTATAAACTCTCCCAAGATTCACCAAACATTGACACAAAGTTTACTAATTTTTTAAATTGGATTTAATAAAAAAAAATGTTGTGTATTGTGAGTAAAAGTTAATTTACATGTTTTCCAAATAAATCCAATGTGAACAATGTGTACATTTTGGGTAAAAAGTTGGGTATATTGTGTGTGAACTCTGTTATAAATAGACCTCTAAATGTCAATTCTCCACCAAGATGTTTTTGTATAAATATATCTAATACAATTACAGAATTGTGGGCCATGTTTGTAACTTACTTTTTGCATGTTATGTAGAAACCAAGGAGCATCTCTTCCTCACATTAAACCAGAATACCTGTTTGAACCCCTGGACTATGAACGGTGGATCCAAGTACAGGTAATGGCTCACCCAGATATTAGTATTTTATTCTATCTACAATATACCATCTATACAGATTTATTTTATTTAGGAATCTGTGAATTACTATTCTACAAATTACACTTGAGACCAAATTCATCAACCACAAAATAAGTAATGATATTGAGTGACAACTTAAAACAGTAACAATTTTTAAAATAAACACGTTAAGACTATTTATAATAAGAGTATGATGTAGAGTTACTGATGACGTACCTTTCTCTCCTAAAGGATCAATCCCATCTGACCTTACTTGGTATTAGACTCTGAGTAGGGGTAAAAACTATTACATTCTGTTAGAAACTAATGTTCCAGAGACTCACTTGATTTACATAATATGATTTCAGTTAGCCTAGACTAATAATTTCCTGCATATTAGAACACTTCTTGGCTGAAGCCTCAGTCACTGGATAAATAAATGCAGAAATACCCATTTTGAAAGCTTAATATCCTCTGAAAAGTCTTTTTACTCTAGTTTTGGAAAAAGTGTGGGAGAGTTACAATTTTTGGCAGCAGTGGCATGGCAAAAGACATAGGAAACAACATGGCTGCTTTGGGGCTGGGGGTAGAAGAGGAGCCACTTTAGAAAGGTTATTAGGAAAAGTAAACTATTAGTTTTTCAGTACAGTTGGGCTAAAGTTGGACTTTGATCATGGTAATGATCCCCTTTGTACAGTAAGAAGCATTTGTCTAGCTGCCTTAAAACTGTGCACTATAGTTTTTCCCCTCCAAGCTTGAAATGAACCATATTTGCCTAAGGCACCCAAACATTCCAGGACAGATGAGACTTGTAGTTCTACAACAATTTTAAAGGGATTTGTGTAGGGGTTGTAGAATAATTGACTGCCAGAGCATTAGTCATTTGTCATAGTACACAATATCATTATGGTAATTTCTATTGCTAATAAACCTATAAAGTTTATCTAAAGCTCTGCTCCCTAGTACTGTTCTGTCTATGTTCTGCTGCCTGTTGTTTATTTCAAGATACTTTATGTTAAGATCAGTGACATATATTGTCACATCTGACACTACAAGCTGCTACATAGAAAGTTAACCAAGGGGGTGCGCATAAAACCTATGCAATGACACCCCATGCTTAATAGTTAAGCTCCTTTCTGTAGGTTTCAAATTTAATTTGTTTTCTTGAGATTTTATATTCCACCAATTCCAGAATAATGATGGGAAAAACTGTCATCTAGGACAGGAAAGCACAAAAAGCAGTAAGGACATTGTGAACAGTTTAAACCATTTGCTTGCTAGATGGATTCTTATTACTACCTGTCCTGATAGGAATGAAGAGAAGTTTCCTAATCATTGAACAATCAGCATAAAAGGCTATAACCATGCTATCCAAAACAAAGTAAAACAGTTTTGTCAGGACTCCAGATATACATAAAATATATAAAGTAATGCAAATCAATTTAAGAGATCTTTTTAATGGAAGCAGCAAAGAAACTTAAACTTGACTTTAAGGTTTAAGCTTCTAGCAGTCCCTGTACAGTACAACTAGACAGTTGAAGAAAACAGGGAACCAGAGAGATAAACTAATCATTCTGCTGCTCAATTTTGGGATGGCACATGACCTGTAAGGGTTACTTAACTGCAGCAGAGAATAAACAGGTTTTCTGCCCAGCCACTTAGGGCTGTGCAAAGTTGTGTAAACTTTGAGGCTGAAAAGGAAAAACAATACTTTAGTAGGTAAAACAGCTTATTTGAACTATTATGTAGCTGTTTTCCTGAAGTTCAGCTTCAAAATGTACTATTTTTAGATGTAAAGATTATAGTAGTGCTTAAATCTTGATAATATTCACCTAAAATGGTTTGATTATAGTCAGTGTAAAAACGTTTGTTAATAACTTGACAGTATGTGGGTAAAAACACTCAGTCGGCCTGTTATCTGTACTATGGGAACAAACCCTTATTGTTAGCACACCCAAGTTTCCTGCTAGCATTGTGTGTAACTGTGCATAAAGCATGACCGGTAATCATTTTGCAAATTATTTAGAAAAACTGAAGCAGAAACAGATTGATTGTAATAGCAACCAGCTGTATAATTTCTTTTTATGCATTTCAATTTTCAGAAATCAGCATTGTTATAGGAATGATATCAACAAAAAGATGAAAAATAATGAAAAGTTAAAATAGATAAAAATGAACTCAGCTTTTTGAGGGATTTGCTAGATGTGGGAATATTACCTAATTCTGCTAGTTACTTACTGAAACCTTTTCCTATGACTGGAAGTACTCACAATCAAGTTTTCTTTCTTCTCATTAGAATTACTGCAATATAAAGCTTTCCTGAATGTTACCTACTTTAAAACATCATTTAGAAAAAGCACTACATCCACCAGATTGGGTTGAATTTGTACTTTCCGCCAAAATTAATAATAATATTTTTTTTATATGATGCCATCATCATCTGTGGTACTGTACAGAATACAATATACAGTAGATAGTGGCTATTGGAGATAATGGCATTGGAGAGCTGTCTGTAGAGTTGTTTGTAGACCATAGCTAGTGAGATTGTTGTAGTCTAGCACATATATGGAGATAGCATGCAAATGCATTGTAGTAGCTTCATGTGCAGAAAAGGTGTGGATTCTGGATAAATATATTAAGATGGAAGTAGCAAGAAGTATTTTATGAGATAAAAAACACTTTTAATAAAAGCTCAGAATCAAATATTATCCACAGACAGCAGGCATTAGGAGTTTGGGTTAATATGATGGCTCCTACATTTATGGCGAATAGTGACAGGGAAGCAGAAGGCAATGGTGGATAAATAACAACTTTGTTTTCCTTACATTACAAAATGACATGGATGAAAAAACTGCACATAGACAGTCAGGGACATGAGATAATAGACAAAGAAGGTCTGGAGCTGAAAGCTATATTTGGGTGTCATCAGCAAAATAAGTGATATTTTAAGCGAAGTTAACATATTAGTTGTCCTAGAACATAAGTGTACATAAGGAAAAGAAGGGGTCCAATGACAAGACCTTGAGGTATGTCAACAGACAGATGTGGGTAGCAGTTACTGTGGGCGTAGGAGACAATGGAAGAACAGTGGAATAACATGGGTGGTAACTAGACTGAAGATCAAACAAAGGGTTATTGTAGAGATTGTCAGAACATTCTGAATGAATGTACCAATCCAGAAGTATATAGGCAAAGGGAATTAGCTTGACCGCAGCTAGAGAAAGTTGTAGGGTCCAAAGTGTTTTTTTTAATAGTAATGTTACTATTGCCTGTATAAACTAGGACGTAAAAATGCCAAGAGAGAGAGAGCTGTTAAACACAACTGTGCTGATCTGCTTCTCTCCTTCCACAGCTGGATGGTTACGTTTGGCTAGTTTTATTTCAGACTAACAAGATTAGATATTCCACCCACAAAAAGCACAAATTAGCCAGTTGCAAAAAGACTGAAAGAATTATTACACCTACAACCATCAATTACAACTGTGAGCAGTACTTACACAACATAGTGTTTTATTAGCAGTTTAGATATCGATGTTCTGGCCAAGAGTCAGTAAACTATAGGTATACAATATGCTGGACAATATTGTACAATACAATATAGAAAAAATAGCTTGCAGCAATTGCATTGACAAAACAAGCGAGCCTTTCACTATCACAGATGCTATGATACTAATAACAGCATAGCGTGCAGGCAGATGTGTGCCACCTATGGCAGCCGTTTTTCCCAGACCACAGCCTCAGGTGACTATGCAGAAAGGATCTGCTATTGGATGGTCTGAATGAATCCAGGCAACAAAAATGGATAATTAGGGGATAAAACATATCAGGGGGACAGAGGTAGATTGAAGAAACCTAATACATTTAGTACCAAGGAAAGAAATGAAGGTGAGGACATACATGACTGACAAAAAAACAAAACTGTATTATTACTATTTTTACATATTTTTAACTGGCTACTGATATGCTGATCTGCATACTCAAACAATGCTCTATTCAACACAGCATCCTCTTGTCATTTTGGAGGGTCTTTCTGGGTTAGGCCATATTATCTCTCTTTATCTCTGCATTATCAGAAGATATGAGTACAAAATATCATTATTGATGTCTTTCTCTCATTGGGCCTGATTTAATAAAACTCTCCAAGGCTGGAGAGGATTCACTTTTATTAGTGAAGCTGGGTGATCCAGAATGAAATGGATTTCCTAAAAGTCCTTTGCTATTTGTTAGCAAATTTGTTTTCAATCCTGAATCAGATCCATTTCAGGTTTGCTGGATCACCCAGCTTCACTGATGAAAATGAATAAATCAGACGGATTGTGTGTTCAATATACGCAGTGCAATGTATGCAAAACTGACTGTACTTTACAACTGTTTGAACAAAAGAGGTTCATAAATTAAAAAAGTTCAAAAAATAACTTAGACAGACTAAGTTTATGGTATAAAACACTAAGTCCCTCAATAACCTTTTCCTAAAAATGTGAGATTGACTCACATATGAGCTAAACCCCAAAAAAGTAAATCTTTTCTTTTTTTCCTTATACCAGTAAATGACACTGATATATAATTGACCACCTGGGTATATGCATGAATAGATTCAGAACATGGTCACTAATGGATTTCTCTAAAATATCAAGTCATTTCTAAAATTGTGATTACGAGAACAGCTTGCTGATAACTATGCTTTTTGTCATCAGCAAACATGAAAATTGCTTGTGCTCATGAAAAAAGAGAGCTTGATTTCCTGTTCCTTTTACCAGCTGTTTAGCTTTGAATTACTGCAGGTAGAGACACAAGAACTTAAAGGTTTGTTCCTTAGAAGTGAAATGTACTTTGTGATAAAATGTGGCTATTACACTTAATTGCCCCGCACCTGACTGTTGTATTTTTCTAAGACAAGGGGATCACAAAAAACATTGATAGAGAAGTAAGTAATGCGTTTGGCAGTGTTTGTTTCTTTCTTTTATTTAGGGACAATGCACTTTTCAACAATTGAATCTGTGTTTCTTGTTTTCATGTGACCGAAATCTATTTGGATAACATAAAAAACTTTAGGCTGTTATGCCTGTACATATAAACATTATATATATTTGTATATATATATATATATATATATATATATATATATATATATATATATATAATTCATTATAGAATATGAACAATAAACGCAGTTCACACTTTGATCATTACACATCATATTTTATAAAACAAGATATAAAATATTGCAAGATGTTTACCAAGTGCCAGTTTCATAAAGATTTACAAGCAAAACAAACAATCCATTTTGACTGTAAACATAATGAATGATTGTGGGATAATTAACAAGGAAACCTGGGACTGAGCCTTGCCATAAGGTATTAGTCATTGCAGTTAAATCTTTGAGCTGTGTAAATAATAGGCTTCTTTTATCACAAAAGCAAACTAAAACCCTTAAGGTGGAACTGAGCTTAAAAAGCAAAGATTTATAGTTATAGGTAAAATTTCGAAATGTTATTTGTGCTTAGGCAGTACTCTAAAATATGTATTTTGTCTGAATTTTTTTCTGAAACACTATGCCCTCTAACTTCTAGTCTAAGGAGGTTTGGAGTAAGTTTGATGATATTTTCATTGTGCAGCTTACCGTTTAAAATGGAAATCAACTCAAAATTAAAAAAAAAAAACAGTTACCTTTAATCACCCAGATCTGTCGGGAGGTTTTTTCACTTGGGTCTTGCGATTCAAAAGATTTAAAGGCACATATTATCAAAGCAAAGACCAAAGCAATCTGTAATTATAAACAATGGTTAATTACAATGATAAGCTGCAACCACATAAAACATTCTTAGTATATGCGCATAGGTTGTTCCAATTGAGATCCTAGTACAATCATCAATTCACATTTGTATAAAGACGAACATAAACTTGTAAATTTTACTCTAAGCATTTTGTGGACATATAGCCACTTCTTCAAGAGTTATTACATGGTGCACATAGGCCAAGTACTATAATAAAAGCATATAAATATGGGTATGTCAGTAAATTTTATGTTATTATATAATGGTTTGATCTTAGACAAACAGCTAAGTAGATCTTATTCAATAACATACTTTTTGCTTGGAACAATCACAGTATCACAACCAATGACTTCTATACTTCAGCCTTAGATAAGGGAGGTCTAGGAGGCCATGGATATATACCCAACAGTGGTGTTATAGGAGTCAGAGGTGTTGTGGTTACAGGTCTTTCAGTGACAGGTAACTTTCAAAATGTATATATTTTATGGATTAAATACCATTGTAATTAAAATATATTGTTTTTAATCAACATTGCTTTCGTCATTACTTTGAGGTTATGTGCCCTTAAAATTCCACACTATGTGGTATCTTTTGTCTTCTTTTTATATATATTTATATATATGGCATGTGGCATTATTATGGCTAACTGTGCAAAATAACCTTAACAGATTCCAAGTATTTTTTTTCAGCTATTAATCTCTGTAAGTATCAGTCTTTTCGGAAAAGTAGGTGAACATTAAAAACATGTACACAGGCTCATGGTAGTAGGTGTTGTTTCCCTGCATTAGACATGTTTGAAACGCACATCAAACAAAGATCGTAAAAATTCTTATATGCAGTAGGCACAGTAGTTCAGTTGTTTTGTTTGTTAAGTATTGTTTCTTTACATTCTCAAAGCTATACCAGGTGCCTACATGTTTGAATAATATATTGTATTATAACGTTTAACATTAATTAAATACATGACTAAAAAGGGAAAAAAAGAAACATTCCCTATACTAGGTAAAATACAAAATCTCTTTATTACTGTGGTCTGCACAAAAAAACTGTAGCTGTGATTGCTTGTTTATTTTTCCTATCTAAAAATATGATGTGGTATGACTGGCACACCAAAAACAAATTTCATGTGAGTGTGTCTAAAACCCAAAGCACTGGTTTCATATATAAGTGTATATATATATATATATATATATATATATATATATATATATATATATATATATATATATATATTCGATTTAGGTCTCTCTGTGCTCTATAAGGTAGAACTCTATTTGTAATGAAAAATCCAAAATTGTATAGTTGCCACAAGAACCAGTAGTTAAGTGAAATGTTACTGTGGAAACGCCTTTCTAATGAAAAAAATCTGCCAGATCTTGGTGTCTTTATACTTTCTGGTATGCCTCTATACCAAAAAGGTAAGGGAAAACTCTCCAGTGGGAAACAGCTGAAAAAAATCCTAAAGGTTTCTTTTAAATGATCTCTATTACTAATTTCTTTAATACTATTTTAAAAGCTAAAATTTTAGCTACATACTTTTTAACAAAGTGGGTTTCCTGACCTCCTGGCCCCTTTTTTGCAGTCAACTGTTTCTGGTATGGAGTAACATGCAGCCTCATAGCATTGTGCTGGAAGAAATCTGGATTTGGCAATGTCGTTAAATGTATATTACCCCTAGTCACCTTTGACTTATCTTTTTTTTAATCATAACATGATTATGGTTTTCTCGCCCTTGTTTCTCTTAATCTCTAGCACTGTATTACTCATCTGTTTTTTAATGTTTACCTTGTGGCGGTTTACACTTCAAAGCTTGACATTATATAACTGGTTTAGATTGCTCAAGCATTAGATGCACACCATGACAGCCAAAACAGTGATGTTTCTCACTTCAGCAGGCACTAAGCTGCATTAGCCCCATGGTAAGAAAGCAAAGTCATTTTCTTAAAGTCTTCAGAAACTGACGTAATGCAGAATACCCAGGCTCACTGTGCAATCTATTCTCATTGTTTTTATTCATAAATGAAAATGTTAGATTACATTTATTTGTACTTTTTTTTCTTTCTAGGATCAGATTCAAAAGCTCCAGATCTCTATCAAAAAGAATGTTGATACGGCTAGTAATGTTCCTATTAGCCACAATGCATTTCAGTCTGTGAGTAAACGCTCATGGACAGACGTACTGCTCCAAATATATAAGGTGAGAGAATTACAAATATATTCAATATACCATAATCACAGATCCCAAAATAAGGGTGTATATCCTAGTGTAGCGTTACTAAGTAGTCATATAAATTACTCTCATGGCCAAGTGTACACCACTGGACTATAGTACAGGTTGACAATTGAAAATCCGGCCATCAATAATCCAGATCCTTCAGTTTCCCGGCATGAATTTCAGGATTGCATTTTCAATACTGCATTACACTGTTTAGCCACTAATGTTTTCATGGCGCTGTTCTACAGAAACAGCTGTTAGGTCTTGCTTGCAAAATTAAATACACATTAGGACTTCCCTGCTGCCGACTCCCTGGTACTGTGCCCCAGATGTCCGAGGTGCTGCGAGAGGAAGGCTGGCCTGTGTGTAGTGGTGAGTATAAAAAAAAAATATTCTGGAATTTTTAAAAATCTGACACTCCTCAGGTCCGGAGGTTGCTGGATTTTTGAATGTCAACCTGTACAGATAAAGCTCAGTATTATAGAGTAATTTATTCCAAACTGTACAGATCTATTTTATGCTAGTTTAGATTGTAGAACATGACACCTATAAAAACCTTTTGTGCTAAGAAGACTGTATTCCTTACTAGATAATTTAAGTTATCTAGTGAAGCTTGTTGATTTCTTTTATCCCAGGTTAGCATACCATGTTGGTTTTTTCCATTGTATAAGAATAATACAATGCATTTTTGATAACAGCAAATTTTTTTCATACCCATATTTTTCGGGGGCTGTCCAGATGTACAGTGAAAATCACATTCTCAAGCACTAGTAAAAAATGCCAGGTAGGGTTACTGTCTAAACTGAAAAAAGTTTTTGTACAATAGCAAAAACAAAATGCAAAGTTAACCTTAGCAAACTACAGTAGATAATGCTATATGTCTCTGCAACTGCTTTTCTGAAATTGAAAACCTGACTAGTCATTATGGGCTTTTGCATCCATCACAGTAACATCATACTTTGAATTACCTAATCAAAACTAGTTGTGTACAAATAATAGCTAAACATGGTGATGGTGACATGAATTTTCATATAAGGCTACAAAAAGTTATATTTCTGTGATACAACTGAGTTTAAGTTGTATGCTGTACAAATATCACAACCATCTGAGCTAAATTATGTGTAGCAATAGAAAAGGTTTTGTAAAAGTGAGGTCAGAAAATGTAAATTGGGTCTTGTGGATATGGTTTTGTATAAAAGGTTGTCTTGACTGACACGCTTTAGATTGTGTTCTACAAATATACATGTCATTATTAAATGGGGCTTTCTTTTATTGCTTCTTCTTTTTTTCTTTCCTTAGGTGTTGATTCTTTCACGGGTTGAACAGACAAAGACTGATGATGAGACTGTGATAGATTGCATGCCAAAGATCAGTTCTGAGCCTCTGTCAAGTAATATATACTCCACATCAGAAAGAATTCTTCTTACTTGGCTCAATGTTCATTATGAAAAAATGAGAAAGGTGACATGGAAAAACTGTATGAAAGGTAAATAAGAAAAAACATCTTTATGCAGTGATAAGGATGCTCATAGAATGGCTCATGACCTGACAAATTCTGGGCTCAAGCTTGCCTTTTACAGGTTCTCAGTTGACACAGCATTATTATTTTTGTGAACTAAGGAAATCTATGTAATAATCTATACAAAGACCAAATGTACTGTTTTAATATTTTTAAACTAACTTCAAAACAACATATGCCATTGAACTTTTTGTAATCATAAAGTGAAATGTTAAAATCATACTATATATATTATTTTTAAGAGGTGTATTTATGTTGATTAAGTCCTGGCTCTCAGCAACAAAACACAGCCTTGCCTGGCAGCGAGGAGAACTGATTTGTCTTTGGTGTAGTTTAGTTACACTCACATGTCTCCTCACTGTCCCAATCACGTGACAGTGAAAATAGAACTTGCAGACTGATGTGCTAATCTTTCGTTCTTTCTTCCAGTCAACACACCTTCTACATTGCTGCACATTTGATTGGCATCTTGTGCTTCTTCACCCCTCTTCCCCAAAGTCTGATATTTGCAGTACTGACTGCAAGTTGATTTTGCTGGGTGAAATCCAGCTACTTCCACTGTTAGTTTACAATTATTGAAACATTTTAATTCTGAATACAGAGCTGCATTTATTTGTGTATTATGTATCAGAGATTTCAGCTTTAAGGAATAATAACAATGAATCTCTGTAGAAAATATTTTATATGGAACAAACACTGCTGTAAATTATGTGGTAATGAGGAGGAGTGTCTATGAGTCTAATTAGTAAACTACTGGTACAATGTGAGTGATGTGGAAATAACCTGTTTTGCGCAGCAGTTTTCAAGA
Source organism: Pyxicephalus adspersus (assembly GCF_032062135.1). NCBI lineage: Eukaryota > Metazoa > Chordata > Amphibia > Anura > Pyxicephalidae > Pyxicephalus > Pyxicephalus adspersus. The sequence continues at coordinate 74,238,154 of NC_092858.1, read as the reverse complement.
GCAAACAGATTTTCCAACTTGTTATCTACAGTTATAGGAATTAAAATGTTTTGCTTTATGAAATAATTTACCATTATTTTTTTATCATAACTAATTAAAGAAAACAGTTATATTTCCTAGATTTGTTACTGCTCTGTGCTTTATAATTGCTGTCATTGATTTCTGTGTTATTGTAAGGCATTTTGTTAATATCCAGTTGTCAAGTATAAGTGGTAGTAATGACCAAGAAATTTATTAGTTGAAAAATGAAAGGGGCAGCCCTTTGGCTTGTCTAGTAGACATCAACTGAGTTAATAAAGTGTTTTGTTTAGATATATTGATCCAGGAAAGAGATGTTAAATTTTGTTTTGTATTTAGAGTGCATTTATATCACTTACAAGTGATCATTCAGAATGCTGTTGCTTTAGAATAAATATTAGATGTAAATGTAGTTGTGTTGTAGGTGGTGCTATGGGGGTGTATAGAAAAGACACGTAAAAGTCAAATTAAACTTAAATGCTGAATTGGATATGCCAAAGGATATGCCTGTGGGCCAAACTAAAGTCTGGTGAATACCCCACTTCAGCACTCTTTTGTGCTTAAGTTTAACATTCCAAATGTGAAATATATCTAAAAGCAAACATCTTTTTTGTATTTAATAATGGATTTTATGTAGTAGACATTGTAATTTAAAATCTCTTAACCATTCCAATTGTACAAAAAACATTTACCATGGGGGACATGTCCAAAAATATGAAAAGAAATAATCCCTAATTTAAAAGAGTAGATTGATTTAGGCTAGTAAAGCTTTGCTTACTCTCAGGTTGCAAAGTGATGTTTCTGCTTCTCTGGGCAACCAGAAGTGCTTTAGCAGAAGGATCACAGATCACAGCCCACTGATGACTGACGAATGAGAGATCTAAACAGCTTGCTGTCAGTTTAAGAGGATATAGTAGTAAAGGGTGGGATTAGACTAAGAGGCATAATAGTAAAGGAAGAATAAACTAGGGGTGTAATAGTAAAGAGAGGATACACTAGAGGTGATACAGTAATATACTAGAAGGTCTAACAGTAAAGGGAGGGGTAGTCTTGGGGATGTAATAGCTAAAGGAGGATACAGTAGATAGGTCTAATTCTAATAGTTAATGTGGGAGAGACTAGGGGATGTGATAGTAAGGAGGGTATAGACTAGATGGGTGCAGGCCTGCAGCTGCCTATGTCATCCTGGCCCATACAGTCAAAATTGGCTGAAGACCACAAGGAGGAAATTAGGAAGAAGAAAATGGCGGCGCCTTGTGATGGAATAGGGAAAGTATAGCGCCTTTAATTGGGATGGGTGAGGCACACAAGCCTGCTTTCCAGTTGAAGGCTGTATTTTCATATTAAAGATGACCTGTGCTGAGAATCTGAGCAGTTTACATATTCTGTCAGTATGGGTCCTCTTTCTTACATGGACACTAACATTGTGAAGTCACTTTATATTAGTACACATGCATACAGGAACACTATGCTTAGGTCTATAAACATAGTTTGTTGCACTACTTATGTTTATTTTATTATACAATAGAATCCAGAAGCTAACCTATAATATTTATTCCCATGTTTAGTACATTAGTTCTTTGGTTAAACTTTTTTTAATATGATTGTTTGCAGAATGGTATCGATTTGTAAATTGTTATTCTTAAATCAAGTCAAAATGATCAAAAAAACAAATTAAACTCATGTTCAGAGTTATGATAGTGACAGTGCCCTAGGACTTAATCTTGCTTGGATTTTCTAGCCAGACACATGTAATTAGTTTCCTGCTTATACCAAGTATTTCATCTGAACTCCCAGACAAGGTCCTCCGAGGCCAAGCTATCGGTTTATTCACTAGGAAGCTTCATTTCTTTCACCGATTTAACAGAACGATTTAAAAGGTTGCTATTGATGGACCTGGCTCTAAATATATCACACTTAGCTGTCTTTACTGACAAATTCTATTGCATAAACTGCAAGGTCACTTCTATGTTTGTTATTATTATGTATGTATTTTTCGTAATAATTATTAATTCAAAGGAATATATACTTACCAAAGCTGTGAAAAATTATCTTCAAAACTTTAAAGGAAATATTGTATATTAAAAATGTAGCCGAGCCAGCCTACAGGTTTTCAGTGCTTTGCTAATAAATACAGTTTGTTGCTTAGCACATGTACTACCTAATTCAAACATGTCACACTTCAGTGTTGCACTCCTTAAAAAAAATAGTATAAGACATGTGCCATGTCATGAATTGAGGAATTTCTCTCAGAATTGCACCATGCCTATTTTGATTTAAAGATTTGTGCTGCTTTCACTATGTAAAAAAAAAAACTTCTCAAACCTTTATGCGGACCTAAACTAAAAAAAACAAAAACCTCACCTTTAAATCTGAAGATCCCTCAGTCACTCCAGAGTGTTCCTTGATTAAGTCCCGCACCCTCCTGTAATCATCATTCTTCATCCTCTGACTTCTGCCTACGTCGTCCGATTTTGCACTGTGCAGGTGTGAAATCAGGTGACGTAGCTGCTGTAAATGGGAAAAAAAAGAGTGCCAATCTCACTGCAAATGCGTGAGATCGGCATTTGATTCCCCTGTAGGAAAAATCTCTTTCTCCACTTGCCCAATCTCAGGCACGAGTAGAAGGAGCAGCCAGAAGCCTCCTGGGATGCATGACATGGGTATCCCATGCACTCCTATGAACAGTAGAACCCCGGTGGTGGAATCAAGAGAGGGGGAGGATTTACCCTTTTTCTTTAAAAAAAAGGATTTAAACCAAGAAAAAGAAAATAGATAATTTTTACTTAGCTACATAAAGGACTTATTAAACATTTTGGTGATAGGTCTGCTTTAACCTTTCAATAAAAAACTGACTTCATGAATTCAATATTGACAATACACAAAAGAACAATTTTTTTTTATAATCGGGCCGACCGTTTAAATATTTAAAAGATAAAACTTCATCTCTAGTTACATGGTATTGTTTGGGGTCTGATGATATCATTAGTCTACTAGTTAGGCTATAAACACTATAACTTTTTGGTGGTCACAGGGTGAGATGCTGCTGCAGATTCAGTGTCGCATGTTTGTGGATATAGCTTACAATAGCACAACTATGTCTGAGCTAGTATCTAGGTTAAAAGCAGCAGATGCTGATTCTGGATGGTGCCTGAACAAAAAGGTAAGAAAAGGGATGAAGTTATTGTAAGAAAGTAGTTTAATATTATCTGTAAGAAGTAACCAATACTTTGAAGTATTGAACTTACATATTACATATCCCATGTACACCTAAAATGCACTTCCTGTGAAATTAAAGTGGAACTAAACCCATGCTACTAACATGTCCCTGTTCACTCACAGGGCATGGCCATCTTCCTCAATTTTCCTTCTTCCTGCATACATAAAGGAGTTAATTAATTCCTGGCATGCTATTACGAACTGCACAGATAGGCAGCTGATCACTAATATATACATGTGAACATATCCAAATACCGTGGCAAATCCAGAAATTACATACATACCCAACACAACTAACAAACTAATATGAAAACAAAGATTCCAACAAACTCGGGTCAGGTAAATAACACAGGATCAGAACCAGAGGGCACGACTGAAAGAAAACCATATGTTGCTGGTTTTCTAAACTGCTTATGTATAAGAAAAGAAAAAAACTGTTTATTACTACCTGAAAAATGCTTTACTTTCTACACCCTAAAGGAGTCACATGGCTTCTCCGGCCATGTAAATACATCGGAAGGCTGTATTCATTATGATGGGAGAATTGTAATTTTCAGGGTGGCATCATCTCTCATTTAAAACTAACTAAAGTTTTTTTTAAACAAAAAGTTGCATTGAACTGTCTCTTTCAGCATAACCCACCATAAACAGCTTTATACAAGTTCTGCTTTCTGAATATGTCTTATTTTTACCAGGAGATGTGCCACCAACAAGATGGATAATGAACTTCGATAAAGATCTATTAGATGGCCTTGTCCTTGCAGCTCAAGTGGCAGCCTATTGTCCGTATCTTGTGAGTACTAGTTTGTTTTTTATAAGAACTGCAATCATTCACTGCATTGCAGTTACAAAAAAAAATCCATTCTATACTTTTGCTTCTTTGCAGATTTCCTCTCATTTCATAGACATGTATACCAGTCCAGAGTCACCGGAACAATGCTTGCACAACTGCCTGATCCTGGTGAATGCTCTGCGAACAGTCAATCTAAACATTGACATACAGGTGAAATGCTATATAAAATATTTGCATGTATTTAACCCAAAAAGTATTTCTTTGTAAAATTTGAATCACAGAAAAATAATAAAGTTATATATACTCTTGACTCAGCAAACAGAATAGTCACTTAGCTTAGTAAAATAGGTAAAATTGTGTTTACTTTGATTATCCAATCATATGTGGGGGAAATTAAAAGAACAGGATTTATGCCTGCATGTATTATAATGGTTTAAACGAACAAAGTTTTATCTCAACCATTATACCAAGTGAACAATTGCTTAGTTAAGGGAACATTCTTTTTTTTTTTCTTTTGTAAGTCAATCAATTTGTCTAACAAAAGGCTAACCTCTTTTTTAACTACCATTCACATATTTTTCTAATGCTCACATAATTACAGTATTTTTGGTTTTCCTAATGCACACATTTATTAGCAAATCATTCAGCAGGTATAGACTACACTTTGTGTTACACCTGAAGTGTTTTAATTAAAATGTATAAATTAGATTGAAGCCTTTCAATTGTGTAACTGCTTAGACATCTGGGGACTTATTGTATGCTAAGCTGCTACAAGCAACATTAAAGGCAGTTAAAGCGGACATATGACACCTGAGCTTTTGGCTGGGTACCACTAAAGTAAGCACTTTTCAGTTTATTTGTTTCTGAATTCCTATTTAGGCCACTGACATATGTGACCCAAATCCAGTGATGATGCTCATGCTGTGTGTGTACCTGCATGAAACCCTGCCACTTTACGTGCCTAAAAAGACTATCAATTTCGATGGGCCACTACACCAAACAATTTCACGACAGGTAAATAGGAGCATGTTCATATTATGTTAACTTTCTATTTTTTCTTTGTGTTATCTTTATCTTGTATTATTTTTATTATTATTATTAATATTAATAATAATAAACAGGATTTATATAATGCCAACATATTACGCAGCGCTGTACATTAAATAGGGGTTGCAAATGACATACAGATACAGACAGTGACACAGGAGGAATAGAGAACCCTGTCCCGAAGAGCTTACAATGTAGGTGGTGGGGGGAAGTCTCATACAATAGGAGGGGAGATATGGAGTGATGGTAAGTAGTGAGCGTTTAAAAGGACGGGAGAAGATGTATAGGCAAGTTTGAAGAAATGGGTTTTGAGTGCTTTTTTAAATGAGCAGAAGGTAGGAGCAAGCCGAATAGGACGAGGAAGACCATTCTAGAGAGTCAGGGCGGCTCTAGCATAGAGAATTTAAAAAAAATTATTTTATATTAAAATAACTAAGCAGCCAAAAAAAAAAATACACAAACCAGTGAAATAATGGAATTAGTATTTTTCCCGTTTTTGAGGGGTAAATATCAAATATTGTGTATTAACTATATGTAGTATTCTGTAAAGCCCCCAGGTACAACATTATTGTCATAAATACTTTTTTTCTGTGCTGAGAGAAGCTGTTTAGTTTAGTTTAGTTTAGAACTGTAATGAGCCATAAGAGCAATTACTTATCTCTGTAACAAGCTAATATTGATGTGGACACCTGTACTATATGAAAGTTGGAAAGGCTGTGGGCCACTAAAATGACTGAGGTGCACAGTCTTAGAACATGTAACCAGATATTTACTGGAGCACACCCAGTGATAGGCTTTACTGGAGGATGTACCAGACTTTGCCCTTAGGTAGAGTAGTCAATATAGCACCTGGCTAGGGATTAGAGCCACAGCATGGTACAAAGTTGACAAAATGCAGAAAAATGTATAGGTCCAAGTTTAGGACAAGCACTGAAGCAGTGAACAAGCATAGTCAAATACAATCTGAACCAAGCAACTGGAGAAGTAGGAATACAGGTCCACAAGAGCGAGCAGAGACTGGAGCCTTGGGTTAGGAACCTACTGCTCTGGCAAAAAGTGTTGGCCTGAGCACAGCTAAATACTGAAGTTAACTGACAGGCAGTGACTGTGTAGCTGCTATCAGCAGATAAAATTAAGATAAATAAGATAAAGTCTTGTGGATCCTATACCTCTTCCAGCCTTGTCAAAGCAGGATTAAAGCATTAGGTAAGGGAGATTACAAAGTAAAACCACACATGTGCAAATCAACTTTTTTGTTGATCTGAGACAATCCATACTCACGAAGGGAGGCAGATAAAGATCAGGGAACCTGAGCATGATGTGAAAGGAGTATGGAAAAAGTACACAAAGCACACCAAGAATTAGGTTAGAAAATACATGCTTCTTGTATTCATACAATATTTGTTTATCCTGGATTTCAGCTTAATTAATTTATAAACTGAAAAAAAGAAAGACATTTGAAAGAACTTTTATACATTTATGTTAACACATTTTCTTCATATTATTTAAAGATGTGGAAACTTTCTTATTCATTTTCTTTTGTGAGTAGCTGGACCCAACACAGAGAGTATAGAAAGAAGCTTGGTGGTAGCAGTAAACCTTCTATATGGCACAAAATAATAGAAGAGATTTGTTTCTGCCTAATGAAAGGAAGCTGTGGTGTTGGATGCAGATATCAACAAATTATTAATAAATGCATTCATTCATCATTCATTAATTTATTCATTCATGTTGTTCCACATGAGCCTCCTGCACAGTATAGCTTACTTTTACGGCTTTTGTTTTGCTGATATAGCAGATATTTTATTCAAAGGAAAGCAACAGAATATTTTCACCAGTTTTACCAGAGATGTTTTCTTTTATTCCAGTAGCGTTATAAACAGAAATATAAAATAATGTATTTAATAGACTAAGGTACTTTAACAAATATCCGTTGACTCAAAGTTTCACAAAGCATTAATTGTCTGTAATGTTGTTTATCGCTGGTATTCAATGACAGTTTGTCATTATTACAGTACCTATACACAGCCGCTGATCAATAGTCTGACCTTTTTCATGTTGATGTGTGATTTTTGTTGTTGGAGCAGGTTCGTTTAAAAAATCCAAGCAGCAAACCACTGGTGTACAATGCTACAGTTGTAGGTCGGGAGTCAGCTGATTTCTCTTTGCCTAAAGGAAGCACAATAACGATTGCCCCAAAGTAAGTAACCTTTTTCATTGTCTTCATTGGAACTGACAGCTCAGACAGCTCACATTCACAGTATACAAATGTTGCATATCAAATATAAACAATATCGATGATTATTTTTCACCAGGGTAAATCTACTTGTTTACATAATGTAGATGTAGAAAACATATGCTGCAGCTTGACATGCCTCTATTTCACCATGCCAGTGGCGGTCTTACTAGAAATTAATGTTATCCATGTTTTCCCTAGCATCTGTTATAAATAACAACCTGGGGAATTATTTTTATGCATCTGTCATTTTGTCTAAAGTATGTACTTATGGTTTTTCTGTAATAGCATCTTTTTGTTGATGCATGGCTGGTTTTCTTTGACATTCAGTTGTGATGACCTGTTCTTCATTCTAGTTCACAGTGACATTACTAAGCAGCCCATGTTAGTACATGCTGCTGCTGCATATTCTGAACCTAACAGGTATTGAAAGCTGGAATCTGACTTTGACTGCCCTTGGTCCTATTACTGTATTGCTTTGTGCTTCTCAGAGCATAGCCTATGAACTCTTTCCCAGATTCATCTTTTTAAACTTTCTTCTCTTATTGCTCCCAAGAAAGGAGTATAACCTGAGGATTACAGAATAATCACTTAAATCAACATCTAATAAAGCACAAGTGCAAACACTGAGCACATTCATTGTTTGCCATTCCCCTCTTCATAAAGAGATTCAGAAATACACCATTTCATCTGAAGCTAGTAAAACGTTTCATACACAGGACCAATAATGGCGAGTTATATTTCCCAGCTAAAGGTGACAACTAATGCATTTTGTTTTAATCCTAAGAACTTTGTTTTTTAAAAAAAATCTATATTTTATCAAGGCAGAGTTATTTATTACTCTAAATGCACAATATTATCAGGCTTGTTTTATTTTGTGACAATTCAGAGGGCAGTTAATAATCAGCAAAGCTGATTTCCCATAGCAGAATAGATTCAGGTATCTCTGCTGTCAGGCCGAAATATGGGATCTGCAGGTTGTGGAATAAATGTTAAACCTGGACCAGACATGAATATATCAGGTGCTTGAAACTCCAATTTGCACATGCTTGTTCCCTGCCCGTACTGATCAGTAGAAAATCCATGTTAAGAATTGTAACTTTGGATTGTGGGCCAACACTCTTCTCCGTACAATGTAGATCTTTTTTTATGGACAATGGCATCAGAGGATGTGGGGGATGTCAATCAGTATCTGTCATTGCATTTCTTTCAACATCTATATTTTTACAGAACATGTGGTTGATTTATTGGGGTTCCTGTTTGTTTTCCCCTGGCATTCAGTAGTTCTTTTGTTCTCAAGTATCTTCAAGCATAAAGCAATTTCTGTGCCTATATGAATTTATTGTACTTATTGGTGATTAATTTGAAAGCTCTTAAGCTCTTTGCCACTCATACCTTAGATGTTAGATGATTAGATGGTACAGACTCTGTTAGAACTGAAGTGCTCTAATGGACCTTTTTAAAGACAATGACTAATGCCATTTCTGCTACAGAGCTTCCGTTCCACTCGAGTTGCTGCGCCATCTAAGATCTAAGCAGGATATATACTGTGCACATATTGTGCAGCAATACACTTTGAACTGCACCCTGTGGCTAATCCAAAATAATGCCGAGCCACCTTTTACAGTGTGCAGCCCTTTCTTCAGCTCAGCTCCAATTCTGTACTGCTAAACGTGCCCGAAGATAACTGACTGACATCAATTGGAGATGTATCAGAATGATAATTATGTATAAGAAAAGGGTACAAAGTAGTTAGTCACATTCAATTAGATTTATTCTGTGATGTTGATGACATTTTCCAAAAACCAAAGAAGCTGCTGGATGGGCTGAAAATGTCTTCAACAGTACAGAACGATTACAGTTAAATATGACTAACTACTACACTATGCATTGGATAAATGAAAACCTTCACAGACAATATAGTTCAGAGCAACATATTTTATCTTATCTTTATCTTTATATCTTGCACCTCTGCACCCTGGGCTCAAGTCATCCTATTTGTTTGTCCCCCAAAGCAGTGTTTCTCAGCCATTGTTTTATGTAACCATTGGATTCCTTCAGAGGTTGCTACGGGTTCCTTAAGCCATGAGCAATTTGGACTGCTCAGGTCAGTTACCAATGGCTATCTGTATGGATGACATTCTTCCCACTGAAAAGCAATGCAAGAGGCCTTCTTCCCATTGACCATCTCTCTGATGTACTGGGAGCTGTGGATAAAGTAATTATAGCAGGGATTTCCTGAGATCTGATAGTTACTTCAAGGGTGCTCCATCTTAACAAGGTCAAGAAAGGATACCCCAATGTGTTTTCTTGAGTTACCTGTGAATTTATTCACGTAACTAAAAAACATAGTGGTAAGCTAACTGGCTTCTCCCCAAATTGTCTCCAATATTCACAGTGGTAGTGGGATCATTGGACTGTGAGCTCCTTTTAGGCAGGTACTTACATAAAATGGTTTGTAACTATACACAAAAAGAAAATAAATAACACAAGTATTAGTTAAGCTGTTTGTGCTTTGAAGATTTCATATGTCCTCCTGAATACAATTTATTTCATTGGTATATTCAACAGTAAATACATTAGGGTGACCTTGAAATTCAAGATAACGCCCCAATTTTGTAGTAATAAAGTATGCTTTAATAATATGACTACATTATTGACTAGATGAATTATTATTACTTTTTTTTTTTATATTTTTGGTCTTACATCAGCAGACTATAAATTTACTCCTACATAGTTGTCGGTAATGAAGTTTGGATCAAAAAATAATATAATTTAAAATAACAGCTTGAGTATTTGACAAGTTAATACCTTGCTTGTTTCTTTCTTTATGTTTCTGTGCCTTATCAGCACCTTGTAGTTTTGGAAGAAAACTCTTTCCGTACTTAACTGTCATTATAGAATGTCAGTGCTAATTTGGCAGAAGAAATAGAGGCAAAATGATTTGAACTGTTCGTGATGCATTCAGAATTGCTGCACTGCACAGCCCTTTATTATAGTTAAATGGTTTTTGATGTACAGTATTTCCATTTGGTTTGTTTCCAGGGGGAGAGTTACAAAACATTTCAAATTGGTTCCAGTCTGGCACTAGTTTTTGTATTACAGGAACAGTGTTGCTGATTTGACCATTTCACTCTAATTGATCTCAGTCTTTTCACCTAGTATGTTGATTGATGATATGATTCAAGCCCATACATAATATGGATCAAAACATTTTATGTGCTTTTCTGCAAATGCTTGTACCCAACATGTAATGGTTATTTTCAATCCTGGATGGCATCTGCATGCACAATCACAGTGTAAACAAGCATTGCTTAGCATTTTTCAAAAGGTTATTTAATAATGGCTTCAACTAAAAGAAGAAAAAGGCATGTATTTTTCTTCCTTATATACTAGTTCATAGCCACTGCCTGTTCCATAGTTTTATATTTAGAATGACATTCAATTAGTCACAGCTACAGGCTGGTATCTGCAGTATATTACTTGTATTAGTAGATTATGAATGCATTCTAACACTGCTTAAAGGGTAGACTCACCCAAAAGAGTTGTTTCCATTATGATAGATGCTGGAGACTTAAAGCACTGGATTTTTTTTTAAATGGCAAAATCTTGTCGCCTGCATATTTTTTAATGGTGAGATCCTGTCACCTTGATTTAATGGTGAGTGCCTTTCGCCTTCCTAATAATTTTTTAATTATGGCGTCTTGGCACTTACAGTAAGTGGGTCTGGATCCACTTAGTTTCTGTGCCCGTTATGAGGATTTTTCCCTGTACTTCGAGGCTATACCAATAGATAAAATGCAGGAAATAAATACAAGGATAAATGATGGGCTTCAAGATCAGCTCCTGCCACAGCTGCATATGCATGTTCTGTAACAAAAAGACTAATAATGAATAATTTTACATTAATTTATACTAGTGCCATAGTCATCCCAGGACCTCAAATAAATTATCTGGCTTCACTTTCTGACTGTGTAAACTTGCCACTAAAACCCATAGTTTACCCAATAACAAGGGGAGAACATATGTGATGAAAATGTTTTCCCCCCCAAATCCACCACTTATAAAATTGATGTTTCCTTTTACATTTATCAAAAGAACAAATTATTTACTGATTAACATGGTAACAATCTAAGTGTGTCACCTACTTTTTCAAAAGAATCCTAGACTCAAAATAGTGACAAGAAAGGAAGATAAATATTCCATTTACCATTTGAGTGATTATTCAAGACATTTTTGTATGTTAATCAATAAATGAATATGGCAAAGTTTCTTCATGAAGAGGTCACAAACTTGAATGCTTTTAAGATTTCCTTCCGCCTCTTTTAATGTGTATCTCTCATAGGACTGAGATCATCAATGCAATACCGCTGAAACAGTAATGACTTACTTACTTAATGACTTAAGCTCAATAGCTCACCTTATACCAGGTTCTGCAAACTATAGAGACTTTGTAATGTAGGAGAAAATGATTGTACTTCTTCTGGAAGTAAAGAAATTATTTTTGGCCTGCCCGCATGTTTATATTTCACATATGTGTGTCAAAGGTATATTTGACATCACATTAATCCTGACAGGATTTTACATATGTTTCTATTGTACGTGTAGGTGTCTCATGCAACATCTGTACCAGATCCCTTTGGGTAGCTTTGCTAGATTAATGACATCTTACAAAAGTTTTATAATTATATGTCACTAATTTACCTGGCAAATACAAATACAGTAGTTATGCCTAAGTAGTTTATGTAAACTGAAAAAAGACCAGATATTTCAAGAAAATTTAAAGTAGTCAATAAACTTACAGTTCATACTTACATTTTACATAAAAACAGCATACTATGCAATATGTTTACAAGTTAGGCTAAAAAAGATTAACATATACATCCCACAATGCCCTACAATTGGATTTCCAAACTGCAATTTAGGCTTGGTCCAAGACATTGCCTTTTCCGTATGATATATCTAATCAGCTTCTGAAAATTCTAAATTATCTGCAATTGCTTTAATTGTTCTCAAAAGGAAACTTGATCTCTGTGTTCCATACTTTTAGTGAGCATTAGAAATTGCATCTAGTGCCTTGCCTAGGTTTCCTTACATTTTATGCATTTCTCCAGATTCATATATGTTTCATGTGACCAGTGTTTCTGATGATTAAACATTGTTCAGAAATTACTTTACATAAAAATATTGCTAGTTATTCTTTTATAACACAGCAGTGTTGTAAAAGTTTACTTTATGTTTATTGTTTTTTTTCTCAGTAGCCTACTTGGCAGCTGTTTTTTGATCCCCAAAGGGAATTTGATATATTAATGATCCAATCAAAGAGAAATATGAAAGAACACACCAGAAAACTGTATTGTATGCAAAGTACAAAAATTACCAATTTAATCCTAATTAGCAGCATGCATATTTTATATATTGTTCAAATAGTACCCTGACATAAAAAATAACTCCATTATATCTACTTAATAGTGCATACAGCATAAACACAGGCACAGCTTTTAGCTGTTTATTGTTTTATGGTTGCTGTTCACTTGTATAAACAGAATTATTATGATTTCAAGGATCTAGGATTTGGCATTTGAACAATCTGTTGTGAATCGTTTGTTTCCAACGACAATTATTGCACATGTGTACGCAGCCTAAGGTGGCTAAACTGGAATAGGTTTTTATTGTTCATGTGTAGGATTTCTGCTTTTCCTGATAAAGGAGTGATTACAAATACCATGTAGAGTAATATATAATACCTGATAGGTTAATTGGTACAGCAAAGGATTGCCAGTGCTAGATAATGTGGATGGAGAGATGTAGCTAAATTTTGACTTGCTGAACAAAGAAGAGGTGCAGTATTGCCTAAAATAAATTAGTATTGGTAAACCACCCGGTCCATGTGCCAATGTGTACTGTGCAATCTTCTTACAAAGAAATGTTATCAGTGGGAAAATTATTATGAAGCTTTAGATATACTATATATCTTGTTTGGGCACTGTTTATAAAGCAGAGAATCAGATATGCCCTGAAACATTCCCTGGTGGAAATCAGTTACTGACAGATAAACACATGGACCTGGAAAATTCTCACCAGGAAATGTTTGAGGGCATGTCTGATTCCCTGATTTATAAATGAATCCCTTTGCATTGCATATTATTAGGCTTTATACGGCTTCATGCAAGTGTTTTCCATAAAGTTTAAGTAATTTAAATTTCACATATTTTGTAAAATTAATGTATTACAGTTCTATAGATGACAACCCAGCAGTGCTGTTTAAATAAATTATGACTGACAAGTGAAGGTTGCAGAAATTAAACTTTCAACCCACCTATGCTATAGTGGCCACAACTTTTAAACTATATGTTGGCATTTGAGGAATTTCCAAGTTCTTTTCCTAAACCAACAACTCCAGTCAATTCTATAAACAACCATTTTGTTTTTATAAAAAGAGCTAACCATATGGAAAAAAAACTCTATTTGGCACAAAACAGGAATATAAACTATTGTTATGCAATATTTTATGTTTACCTAAAAATATTATTTATTTTCAGCACTAACCAAAAATGAATTATATGCAGAACCACTGTATAAATGCAACTGCAACTCAGAAGCGAAAAGTGTAAGCAAAATGTCTATGCTTGTTTGGGTATGTGATAAAATTAAAAAACTATAATTGTATGCCCTTTTCAGGAGCCAAGCAGATTTAGGTGTTGACTACAGAAGTCGTTTCTTACACTCAGCTGAAGCAACTTTGTTATTGGTATCTAGACCAGCAAATGGAGCTGGTGGGACCACAGTGGCATTCTCTCTCCAGTCAAGGCTGACTGATTTGGTGTCTACCGTACGTATAAGTATTTAATTCTCTTTAAGACAAGTATTGGGTATACAGAGCCACAGTCCCCTGTTTTTATTTTTTTCTATTTATTTTTTTCATGTGGGACAGTATGCAAACATACAAATTATTATTATTATTATTATTAACCACCTGAGCCAACCAGAGCGTTACACTGAGGTCTAGATTTCTGTACCAAAAGTGATCCACTGTTTTTCATGAAATTTTTTTTTTAAATTGTAGACCTGTAACTTACAGAAATATGTCCGAACAAGGGTTCTAGTAGATAATATGAATATAAAAAATGTTTTTACTTTTATTTTTTTTTATTTTTTTGTATTGGATTGGATACCGGAGTTTGTATTCAATCCAATACAAAATGAGCGTTTGAATTTACCAGTTATGTACTTTGTATTAATTTTATATTATTTTGTATTGGACTGGATACGCAAGTTTGTATCCATTCAAATACAAAATATAAATTTGAATTTCCAAGTTATTTACTTTTTTTTATTTTTTGTATTGGATTGGATACGCAAGTTTGTATCCAATCAAATACAAAATATAAATTTGAATTTCCAAGTTATTTACTTTTATTTTATTTTTTTTTATTTTTTGTATTGGATTGGATACAGGAGTTTGTATTGAATCCAATACAAAATGAATGAATGGGTTTCTATTTGAATTTCCCGCACACGCGCCGACGTCATCACGCACGCAGGGAGAAGCCTTCCGTTTTTTTTTCTCCGCTGGACGGCTTCTCCCTGCAGAGATCATCCGGCGCTGGACGAAGACGGACGTGGACGATCAGCGGGACCAGGTAAGATGCCGGCCGGTATCTTGTGTTCAGCCGGCCGGGATCTTGTGTTCAGTCGGCCGGGCGGCGGACCGCAAGATGCCGGGCAGCGGAACACAAGATACCGGCCGGCATCTTACCGGTCCCGCTGGCACCCGACGCTGGAGAGGGAGATCGATGATGGACGGAGGACGATGCTGGAATAGGAAAACGACGCTGGAATCCTTACCTCCATGGTCCCGCTGGATGTGCACAGCGGGACCATGGAGGTAAGGATGTGACAAAATTACGGGGTTAACCATCCTAGCCATTTTTATTTGCCCGACCTTCGTACGGGCATACCGGCTAGGTGGTTAAACAGGATTTATATAGCGCCAACATATTACGCAGCGCTGTACATTAAGTAGGGATTGCAAATGACAGACTAATACAGACAGTGATACAGGAGGAGAGGACCCTGCACCGAAGAGCTTACAATCTAGTAATTATCGGTTATATATTAAAAACACCAGACAAAGATTGGGCTTGGGTTGTATTAAGAAATACATCTGAAAATACTCTATTACTTCATAGATTTTACATTTAGGAGAAGCTGGAGTAATGTAGAGTAATAAACAGTACATTATACTAGTTCCATACCCTCACAGTAAAAACATTACATTGGTCTAGTAGTGTGGCATACCTTTAAATATATAATTTTGAACATAAGAAAGCCCACTGAGGGATGGTTTTAAACAATATAGTGACCGGGGCAAATATGCGATGGGTCCCTAAATGCACAGCATTGCAGCTTCCTGCAAGCCTTCATTTCTATCAAATGGAGGCCTAGAAAAGTTTGGGGCCCTGGGCAATTGCTCAGTTTGCCCTGATCTACCCAACACACCCAAATCAGACTTTTTACATTTATGAAGATGTTGATGGTTTTGATAGGTTGGTGGGTACAAAAAAATAGTATTTATTGTATTGTTGTGATCCCACAAAATGGTTTAATCTATGTACTTCAGTAAACACTGTAACAACAGTTTTCTTTGCATTTGTATTTAAATACTTTATGTTGCTAATCTAATATACCTAAACAATTTTTACAAAAGTCACAACCTGAAGTCTAAAGATTATTACAATCATAATTAGGTATTCTTGCGTAAATAACTCAAGGTACATTTTATCATCTAGAATAAAAGAGGATAATGTGAGTCTTAGGATAAGAGGAAGTTGCAGTCATTATTTGTCATTGATTAACTATTCTCATTTCAGTATCTTGACAGTTATTCTTTGGCTGCCCTTCTGCAGCTGTCGTAGTAGCAACTAACAGGAGACAGGAAGGAGAGCCGCATGACATTTACATTGGAAATAGCTTTCAAAGCTGA
This sequence comes from Pyxicephalus adspersus, assembly GCF_032062135.1. Lineage (NCBI taxonomy): Eukaryota > Metazoa > Chordata > Amphibia > Anura > Pyxicephalidae > Pyxicephalus > Pyxicephalus adspersus. The sequence continues at coordinate 74,221,855 of NC_092858.1, read as the reverse complement.
AAGTGATAATCTCAAGATATCTACAGTTTGTTAAATTCATACAGTATAGGTTATGTTCAAAATAAAATTTGTTACATTATTACAAAATACCTGTTAAGAATGTAGGTGTGCAGAAATATTAGCACCCAGATGAACTCCACACTCGGGTAAAATCTGTACAAAAGGGCTAATTAGTTAAATCTGGAGCTAAAACTATAGGATTGTTGTCAGTAGAGACCCATCACATTGTAGTATCATAGCTTTTCTTTCTTCTTTTAGTTCCTGTCAATTATCACAGTCAGTTACGTATTCCTTTCTTTCTGCATCATTAGGTCCAAGTGAAGCAAGAATCTCCATGTTACGAGCTGGAAAAACTTGATTTGTCAGTTCAAAGTCCTTACAAAGGAAATGGGAAATTCATGTAAGTGGTATAATCTTCAACAATGTAATTTTTTTATTGATAACTTATTTTTGGGTTTTGTACAATATAATTTAACAAATTTCCCTTTTGCCAATAAAATGGCTAGTCTCATTGCCCTTATAGCAGATACTTGAAAATATGCACTTAGGCAAACATTTTTGGAGAATTAAGGCTTGTGCACAGCTAAGAATTATCTGAACAGTCTAAAACTCATCTGTCACATCCATACTCTTCTGTTTTGCCAAGCACTGTGTAGAGCACCTGAAATCTGAAAAAGACAAACACCAGTCTATTCTGCAGGATGGCTGCAGCATATTAATCCCTAGAGGAGACTGGTTAGAAAGCTGCCCAAGATAGTTTGGGCTGTGCTGAGCATGAGGCTCCGATACCATATGAAAACCTGTGCCCTGCTCACCTTCACATTGTGGGTGTAGCATGATGACGTCCTTCAGACTGTACTTGGCTAAACTTCAACCATCTTCCTATAAAATGCACACTAAATATTTTTCTCTCTACTACTCATGTTCTATCTCTTCCTATATACCCTCTATACAACTCTCAGATTTATGTCACAAATGGCCAATGCAAGGTTATCATTATTCAAATGCTTAGACAGACTTTACAAATTACCATCTTCCAAGCTTTTGAAGAGCTGATAGTTTGGGCTTAATATACTCTTTCTGTACTGTAGCATAATGTTGTTGATCAGCCCTCCTTTTTAAAAGAGACCACTAGCTCTGTATAGGGAATCCGAGAATCAGGAATCGGACTGGGTCACAGAAAGCACCCCCTGGGCAGAGGTTACTTGGTCACAACATCATCAATACTAGGTGAGGGACAAGGATCCTTGTATTTTATGGTGTTAAGGTGACCACCTAAATTACCTTACCTTTGAGCTACCAGTAAATGTCAAGCAAGAACATGCAGGCCTATATATATCACCAATTAGTATCCATGTGCTTGAAAAGGAGGTTACTTGCCTTCTTTAATAAAGGGGTGAGGCTCAAGACAATGTGGTTACATTTCCTAATAAATGTTAGAGATGTAATGCTTAAAATAAAAAAGGCCTTTATAAAGAAATTAGCCAGGTCATATCTTGTCACAATTGTACAAAAAATACAAAAATTACATTCTTTGTAATTAAGAAACAAAGAAGTCTAAAGACCCATTTGAACTCTATTTAAGACATCAAGCATTAATGAGCACTAATGAAAATATTTAATGATATAGCACTTCTCACAATATTGTGCATGTTGCAGCAACAGTTAAGGTTTTGTATACTTATATCCATGTATTTTCTGTTTTGGGATTGTAACACGGTATTACCGTATAGATGAGAAAAACATTTAATTGATTTTCTTCTGCTTCAGCTCTAATTGAAAAAGCACAAAGACTCTTTTGAAAACTTAACTTTGCTCCAAGCCTTATATTAATGCTAATGCTTTTTCTTAACACCCAAACGATTCTATAACACGGACAGTTTTATAACATTTTGCTTGTGCTGGTATGATGTACACACCCACTAATCTGATTATTATTATGTATTTTTTTTTTAATTTTCCCTTGAAGCTTTAAAACACTATATCTCTATTTGACGGCTGCAAAATTGAAAATACCTTATCTGATAGGATGGCTTTTTAAAATATGTAAGCAGTGAACCTAAAACTCAAAAATGTTTAACATTTTAAATATCAGAATCTTTACGTTGTCAAAATAACAAAGCATCTGCCATCTTTAAAGGGTTTATTAAAATTCACATTTAAATTATTCAGATGCAGCATTTACTCATCTTATCAAAAACATGTATTTGTGTTTTTATCAGGGTGATGTTAGTGGAATCTACAAGCTATTTACCATTTCCTGATTTCCAAGATGAAATTGCCAAGTTAAAGCATGAAAATTATTGCAGGTACTGTGTATTACTTATATGTCATAGGCTTACCGCTAATCTATAGCAATAAATATTGTTAATAAAAGGCTAGATAGCAATCTTGACATTTCTTTTGTGTTGTTACATGTTATAATAGGAGAAGTGGGAAATGCAGCATGATTGGTTATGATAAATTGTACCTGAGATAGTGATGTATTTGTTATGCTGGACTGATAAATATTAGAAACTAGTTACAAAGAAAATACTTGCATTAATATTGTGAGTTAACATCGGACCTCATTCCTAGAACTCAGTTCATTCTTTCGATTTAAATTTAGAAAATAATCACTGGTTAAATAGAGCTTTATTTATATGTTACTGTTTGATGTATAGTGCTGCATATTATGTCGGCGCTGTGTATCATACATGTTTATATGTATCAGTAACCAGATTGTTGGCGAAAATTGCAGTGCAACTGCTGGGCCATTCTGAAGCTACTAAAAGTCTGACATTGATTTCTCAACTGATTGAAACAGTATAAGTTCAGACAGTTCAGCTTACAGAAAAAAAAAACAAAAAACATATACATTATTATATTCATGTTCATAAAATCTTGATTATATAAACCAAGGAGAAGACTAAGTCCATGTTAAATGGAAGGACATAACTATTTCAAACCAGGGTTGAAGGTTGAGTAGAATCCCCGCAAACAAGGAACAACCCATAATGCAGTTCATATATTTTGACAACTAGTTAAAATAAAAGTTTATGAAATACCTAAAATATATATAAATTATAATAAAGTTACATTTATATTTAGTGACTTTTTTTTAAATCCTCACAAAAATACCAATAATCTTGTATTATATAGCAGATTTTGTGGTTGTTTTTTTAATATGATAAAATGTATTTTCTTTCATCATTCTGACTTACACCTTTGTTGAAGGAAGGTGACAATGTGCTTTCCTAATCTTTTAATAGCCTAATGATTCAAATGTATTACTAGTAAAAATGAAATAGCCAAAATCAATAATCGGAATAGCTATGCAGCAGGTAAGAAACATTAAATGAACCAAAAGCATGCCCAGTAAGTTTTAGAATCTAGTGATTAAACTCTCAAGTGTAGCTACAGGTTAAATAAGGTTTAAGTGTGTTCTTTAATTCTATTTATACACAAATCCTTATTACCTCTAGTGTTCTTGCTAAACCATTAGAATTACAACATTTACAGAATAATCTCCTTAAGGTCAATTTTACATTTCAGAGTAAGTTCCTTGTGTATACTGCTTGCTGAAAACTAATTTTTTTGAATATTTGATAAGTTGATTTGCAAAATATTATATAATGCTTGTCATAAACATTTGACTTTACATATACGGAAACATGAATTCTCATTATCCCTCTTTGTTTGCTCATGAGGGGTTAATTCCTTTTCTGCAATAAAATATCAGTGGCTGAAGTATAGATATGGCAAACACTATAACAAAGCAAGACAGACATATGTCATGTTCATATGGATTATAAACTGTCAAAATTTTTCATGCTTTTAGGCTTACTATTCCATTTCATGTGTAGATATCCACTGAACCTTACAGGTCCAGTGCATGCAGTTAAATCTGCAGGACTCACCAAAGTAAAGCCTACATGCACAGACACACAAGTGACATTCATAGATTTCACAAGGTAACATATAAATACAGTTCACATTTTTTTTTTACCTCCATACTTTTTCCTCACTTGATGTTCCACTGATTCACAGGCATTTACTACCAATAACTTTTTTATTGCCCTCCATTATTGTGCAGGTATTTCAAAATGGAACCTTGGAAAAAACAACTAAACAAAAAACAACACCAAGTTGCTGGCTTTCTCAGCACTTATAGGTGTTGAAGGAATGGGGAGACATTTTGGATATGTGTGCTTTCTTTGTGGTCACAATAATTACTAATGTGGATGTAGGGGCCCTTTTACTTTTACAGTATGAAACCAGGTAGTTGCCTACCCCAGGGAGCAAAGCCAACTGTGCAATGCAGGAAACAAGATTTGTGCATGCCTGTAGATACAAAGTCAGTTTATAAAGGGCATCCATGTGCTAAAAAATTATTTGACGCTTTGGGGAATTGTTACACGACATTACATTATTCATATTGCCCTAACCTGCCTGTCCATTGATCTTACACTGGTCATGCGACAGGAAATGATGGAGAAAACTCAGCAGACAGTACTTTATTTTGACAAACAATTTCATTTATTGATATGGTATAGGCCCACTTTAATCATATTGCACTCTTATCAAGTAGAAATTCATTGTTTTTCAGAATAATGTTTAATATTTTTAGGCATATCGCACTATTTGGATGGCAGATACAGAACAGAGAATTTGAAAAGTGTAGTCAGCAGCAAGGGAATCATAATTTTTATTGTAGTTGTAATTCTGAGTAATTCATTGTTGTTCATGAACTTGCTGGAAGTGTTATATTGAGAGCAATAACTCATTTAGTTTCTTTCCCAAGTAGGTATTTAGAAATAGATCTGATAAATGTCCTTTTTTTGTTCATGGCATTCAGAAATGTGTCTTCATGTTTTGATACTAGATTTTAGGAAATTACTTTAGTATATTTACAGTTTTGTTAGTAAACTATTTTGTCTTTTTTTTAAACTGACCGTTAAGTCATATTTTCCAGTCCCTCATTTTTTTTTTCTAAGTAGAAATCTAGCATCTTTTAGGCACATATTTTAATAATGAAACATTATTATTGTAAAAAGTTAAATACAATGTAATAATTAACAACTATAATAATGATAATGTTATCAGGGTATGTGAAAAAGGTTATATATTTTTTTTAAAGAATAAAGTACCTCTTTATCCATATAATGAGTATCAAATAATATAATAGATCACCTACTGTACATGTAGGGTTGTTTAGAGGATTAGGTACTCTAGAACAGTGGTCCCCAAACTTATATAAACTATACTCTGCTATTCTCAGCAGCTCCCCTCTTATCATTACACTAGCTGAGAATAGCAAAGTAGTGTAAGAGAGCTTGTGTGCTGTCAGGTGGCAGAGCTGCTGGGAATGGCAGGGAAGTGTAAGCCTTACATACATTGCTTTGCCATTCTCAGCAGCAGTGCGAGGTGAGCCACCCGTGCTCCCGCTCCGCTGGTTGAGCTCCTGCTTTCACACTGTCACTAGCTTTGGAGCAGTGTATAGAGGGCCACCAGTGCTACCACTGCCTGAACTTCTGCCTCCTGTCATTTGCGGCCCTAAATTTACCAGCCATGGGGCTTGGGAAGCACTGCTCTAGAATATCTACTAGTGACCCATTTACTCCAAAGACATGTAATTTCCCTTTTACCAATATTTTATTTTATTTAAGGGATCTGAAATGGTTTTACACATAATTAGTCGGGGCTAAACAAAAATACATTTAAATGTTTCTCATATTTTGTTGGGTAAATATTAAGGAAAACCTACTACTAAAATTAAATAAATAAAAAACCTAATAAAATCATTATTACCTGTCTTGCAACCCATGCCTAGCATATTGCTGAGCCTCTATTGTCTCACAAACATCCTGGTGTCTCAAATGCTTTTACTTGCCTGTGGTTCTACTGTTTTTAAAACACAAGTGGTTTGGCTGGTGGAAGGTATCACAGAAAACAGCTGGGGGAATTAGTCTCATTTTCATTCATTATTACTTTTTAGCAATACTGAAAAGAAAAGAAATAAACCTTAAGAGACCATAGGACAGGGTCGTCCCATGACAAGGCTCATGAGTTTCTATTAGACAAATAAGAATGTACCCCAATTTTTTTTTGTCTGAATCTGAGGGTTGCACACTTGCCTACCATACCTATTTATTTGTGCATTGCCATCACAATAAAACAGGAGGGTAAAATGAATATTAGTTTTAGCTGACAATAAGTGTAAAAGTAAATATCAGTAGCTAACATTTAATTTGAATTAGCATCTTTTCAACGTGTACAAATAATTCCTATGTTTATTTGAGTACTTTACTACTCAGGTTAATTGTGTTATTCAATATATGATTGTACATAATGAAAGGTTGGTAACTCTCACTTAAAATATACTGAGGTAAATCATGATTTAATGTATTAAAAAATAATGTCTTATATCACATAACACACACATATTAGTATATCTTTTTTCCCATTTTTTATGTTCTTGATTGATCAAGTATAATCCTCTGTGCTTGAAATATTGGGAAGCAATATTTCTGAATAAATCCAATTGTTCAGAGAATAAGTTATCAGATCAATTGTACACATCAATAATAGGATCAGAAATGTAGAGTGAAGACGTAATACAACCACACAGGTCAGCTTTAACCAGTTTAATGCCATGGTTTATGAATCAAAAATTGTGTATCCATTGGTATTGATAAAAAGTATGAATATATATGAGTAAATAGATATAATAACACACACAAAACCCTTACCAATGAAGAATAGGGACATTAGCCCAGCTGTGCCACCCACCATTGTTATAGGGGGTTTCACACTTTAATGCAAAAATAGGTTTTACATTCTTTGTGTAGTACCAAAGACTCATTTACATTCATAATTTTTGTAATTGCCACAGCACTGCTGTTCACATGGGGATATCATCCATCTCAAATTAAGTCTTAGGAGTAATCATATACCTTAATAAATATTGTTAAAAAATCAAGCAGAACTTGTGGGGAAAACTGTGAGCAGTTTAAACTTTGGATCCACGTCAAAACTGTGATTTATTAGGAGACATATTATGGCTAGTTAGTTGGCAGATAATTATTTGATTGTTTTTTTAATTGACATATTACATTTTCTTTTAGTGACAATATCATGGAACATGATCTTCCCGGAGTGATTTGTGACACAAATAATCAAGGTGCAGTATAAGTCTTTCAAATGTACATTTACATTTTCTATAAAAGACCAAAACCTTTGGAAATGAAAAGCAGCCCCGATTACATTAAACCAATACCATTCACAATGCACAACACTATATGTTGTAAGACTTAATATGTTTTGCATGAATTGTAATGGCCTTTAATTAATAACAAAATGCACAAGGACATGTTTAATCAAATGAAGCACTGTTTACAAATAATGTCCATTGCTGACTCCTTAATGAATGAGGGCAAACTGTGTGATTATACAATTAAACTCCCACAAAATACTTTAGGAAAAATGGGATTTTCTGATGGGAGAACCTAGATGATCCAACAAATCTGGAATAGATCTTGTCCAGGACTGAAAACATTTGCCAACTAATAGGAAATTATTTTAGGAAACCCATTCCAGGTTTATTTGATCACCCAAGTTCTCCCAAGAGGGCAGACTTAACCTATTGTATTAGTTTATAGCTTATGATTGCCTTGACTAAAGTTCTCCTTCAAGGTTAGTTCTGACAACTAAATAAAGTGTTTCTATGTAATAGGATAGATTCAAGTTATCTAGAGAATGTAGGCAACCAAGGGTGATTGTCCTACTCCTCAAGCAGTAGCCCAAGTTTATTTTACCATGACAAATTCATGTCATGCTGTTACTTTGTTCAATCATTTGTAATCTCCTGTAAGAAGCTGGTTATAATGTTTTAGGCTGTCACTATTGCTGACATTTTCGACACGTTAACTGCTTGATATGCTAGTGCAGTAAAGTAAATAAATTATAAGGAAGCTATAAGGAAGATTCTAGTTAGTGGAAGATGTAAATTTAGAGGATACAAAGCATCAAGCA
>NC_092858.1:74206897-74212190 GCF_032062135.1 Pyxicephalus adspersus | reverse complement strand
AAATCAGGCCCACTGTGATAAAACATGATCACTGTGACAAACTAGTGAAAATACTTATACATTTAATAAATAACAGCAATGAGAAAAAGATGAAATACTTAATGGGTTAAACCTGTGAATCTGTTTTATGACATCATATCTAATTAAAGTTCTTTGAAGTGATTCATTGAGGACAGACTTACTCTGCCACTTCAGCTTGTCTATCTTCTGTTAATAAGTCAGAGAAAAATGCTTAGTTCAAAAAAATGTGTACAATATTTTCTTAACATTCTCCTAAATATGTAATTTTGGCACTATTTTGGGATATATATATATTTACATATATATATATATACACACTGTATATCTGGCTTATACTTCAGCATATGTGAGAACTAGAGAGCTGTCGAATTAATAAGCTTAGAAGGAGACTGATAATTAGGTAGCACATCGGTATATTTTCCATTACTAATGTGAATGGCTATGTGAATTATGGAGGATGGAATAAAGACAAAGTACTAAATATATGCAATCTAAAGTATAAATTATGTGAATTATGTGAATTGGTGCCAAATTATAGGTAGATGTTAAAGAAAGTTTGGCATGCCACAAGATATTTTAAATTAATGTACTCCCCAATGAGACAGCACAATATGTGACTGTATATACCTACTGTCCAGGCAGATGTCTTCTGTTGTCTTCTCAGATTGCAAACCCAGGACAAATATGAAGACAAACTTCAGCTCTATCTCAAAATTACAACTCAGCCCTATTATCCACCAACTCAGTTTAAATGCTTCCATATGCAGGTCAGAACCTAAAATAGTAGTAGATCTGAAGTTTCTGTTCAGTTTGCATCAAGAATAGGAAAAATTCTAATTAGTAAATGTTTTCACAACCACATTATGATGCCTGTAAATTGAATGACATAGTCATTTTTAATGTTTGCTGACATGCCACGATGACTTTAAGGGCTTTAGTTATAGAACAGGGAATGTCACATTCCATGGAGGAAATCAATTATTGCCATTGAATCAAATGAACCTGGAAGATTCCCATGAGGGAATGTTTGAGGTATTATCTGACTTCCTTTTTTTTATAAATAGGGTTCTAAATGGATTGCATAATGGTTTTGTGTATAATTTCTTATGGTCAGAACTTATATTATATATCTTTTCACTTATGTTAATATGGGATATTAAATATAATCATTTCTTTTGAGGCAGCAGGTAGAACTTCGGATTTTGTAGCCTGTCACGCTTCTGTTGTTTATAGAAAACCTCAAGCTGAATGTAACAAATGTAAGGCAAAAACGCCTCTGTTTTTAGAGCCTAGCTTTCAGTTTCAGCCAGAAAAAGTTGGAATAAAACTGTCAATGTTTGCTATCTGTTTGGATAATTCATAGTTTTTTTAGAATCCATTATTGTGTATAAAAGCAAGTCAAGGCAAATAAAAAATACACCCTTTAAGTATATGTATATATATGTATCAAACAGATTTAATTAAATGCATCTAACAACCTAATAAATAGACAAAAACAGCGAAAATAAAAGACGTTTAGTTTAGGGCATACATTTGTTAAGGATTCCTAATTGGATTACAGAAGGTCAGGTAATGATAGGAGGAGCTTTTGTGGGTTGTGGGGAGTTCATCTCTCACTCCTGAAGCTTCAAAAGAAAAGAGATGCCCCCTTTAATATAAAAGCGTGCTGCTGAAGACAAGGGGAGTATTTTTGTTACACCTGTTTAGATTAGTGGACACCAAAGTACCTCCCCCGATCCTCTTATTCATATGAGACATGACCTGTTTTGTTGGATTATGTTATCATGTTAGTTATTATTGTGACTGTTGTTTGATACAGAAGTGACTGCTATGGTTAGTTAAATCCATGTCACACATTCTGTGTGTTTCTTTGGTGAGTTATACAGTTAGGGGGACTGAAAATGGACAAATCCAGTAGTCAATTGTATTTGTAGATTTATAGCTGAAATACATGCAGTTGTTTAACAGGAAACATAAATGGTCTGATCTGATCATTTAAGAAGCTGGCTTTATAAAGCAATAATGGTGACAAATATAGTGTGATAGCATAGACATTTACAGAAAGTTAATTTAAAGCAATCCAGCATAGCAAAAACCTTTCTGATAAGATTGAAAGCTAGCATTAATCATTCAGAGGGGTTCTGTCACCTTACACATACATATTTACGTTAAAAGGGAAAACATCTTGGAACAACAACTTAATTGTAGTGATATGAAAAAGCTTCCAGGATTTAATTTGGTAGATTGGAAGCCAGTGGTATTCTGCATTTAGCAAATGTAATCAAGATTACACATGATCAATAAATAACAAATATATTGTTAGATTTATTGTTTTCCATCAGCTAAAAGTTTAACCTAATTTTATGGTGAACTACTCTAAACCTGTCTCTGCAAAATAACATTTTTTTATAGCAGGTTACAAAAATTCATTTGTAACCTTGTTTATCATATACTGCTGTAATTCACAGCCATTAGGCCGGTTGACATGGAGTAGTGCATTTTTCACATTGCTCTTTGCTGTGCAGCAATATGGTTCATTCATTTTCTGTTGGTAAGTGTGCCATGTATTATCATAAATTGAGGTGAACTTTCTAGCTGCTGTAAAAAGAACAAAAAAAAAAAAACCAAACAAAATATAATTAAAAATATTTAGTTTCTGTTTAGGGCTAACTATACATAAGCACATGTAGCTATGTGGGTGACCAATTGGATTTGGCTCTAAATGCATACACAGAGATATGAAAGATTCTGTCATAATGTAGTACTGAATGTACATGTACCTAAATAAGAATTTATTAACCACATGCTGCACAACTGGGGTCAACATAGACTGACCCACCCATTCTAGTCTCTATATCCAGTACTCTAAGCTATATTCAGCACTCTAAACACATGCTATTCATTTTGCTCTATCATAAACCATGTTTCACTATAACATTATTATGATGACTGATTTCAAGTTTGCTATTATTTGTTGATGCATTTTCTTCAACACAAATCACCTAAATCAAATTGTCTTATGGTTCATTCTTGGTAAAACACAATTCTATCTGCACTGATCAAGAAATATATATTCTACAGTTAACTTTAATAATACAATATTCTTTTATAGTTAATTGGACGACACCAAACCAATATGTCCTTCTATGAATGCACCAAGAAATGCATTTTGCAGTCAGTACTAAAATCCCATTTTCTCGTATTGATTGAGAAAGGGATTCCACAATAAGTGCAAAATTCCATTTGCCTGTGTTATCTAACCATCCTATTCAGTAACTACATAGAAAAAAACTGCTTTTATGTAGAAAGATCGCATAAGGATCAGTCAATAATAGCCTGCCAGACACTGCATTCACTTGCAAATAATGGCATCTAACTCTCCAGATGTTCTCCAGTTTTAAATATCATATATAATCAGAGGATGAAAATCATGTTTAGCTATTCAAACAAAATCTGAAGCTGATTTCTTTCATATGGGTTATTTTGGGTGGGTATAGTCTAATCATTATTATAGCTGTAGCTAAGAATAGGATTTTGGATTATACCCCCATTGTTATATTAAAATGGAGCAAAATGAATATAGTTTATGTTTAGCAACTGCAGCTATTCATAATTTTAAATTGCCTCACTCCTTATCTTTCAGATTGGTGACTTTGTGTATTTGATTGAAGGAACTGGAATTCCACCTTTGCCATCATCATTTAGTCCTGTTGACAGTCCAAATGTTTTTCCAGTCAATGGTCTACTTTCAGGTTGTATACTTTCCTGATTATTTTAATTTCATTTAGAGCACAGTACATCTGTAGAAGATAAAATATTCTGCTTTTGTTATTTGGTTTTAACTTTTTTTCTCCCTAAAAGCAGCATGGCTATCTGCTTTTTTTGCCAACCAACTTTTTTCATAAATATTTATGCAAAATTACTTAAAATAATAACAAGAAGTATTTTTTATCTAGAGCTGCATCTAGACTTTTGTAGCAAGGTGTACTTGATTAAATTCTAGTCTAGTCTGTACAATTTTTAAGTTTTCTTTATGTCTTATAGGAGTATTTGCCTCATCCATTTTCTTGTTGCTCTTGGGTACACAGGCTTTATACTATATTTTTGGTTAGTTTGACAGCACTAAAATTTCTCTTTTTAAAATGATTGGCTACTCATTATGATCACATCATCATGAACCACACCAGCCACTTCTTTAACTTTATTCTGGGGGCCTGAGTTTGCAAGCTGCAGCTGAGCATGGGCCTAGCATCCAATGAACTCTACCAAATTTTGTATCTCCCAAAAGTTGTTTAAAAATATGTACCAATGTATTACACAGATCCAGCTCCTTAGGCATAGCATGAAGATGACTATTATTTCTTTGTGACCTGTTCTCAGAGTCATCTCTTGATAACTATAAGGACACTGGCTGTTGGTAGTTGATGACTCTATCCTTTTTCAGTTAGAAAACTTCCGAGCCATCAAGCTTACTCAGCAATATTGGGTTTGTCCTGTTTAACTTATAAGAGAGACACATAATGAGTGGTCACCAACCTTGCAATCAAGGTGTCAAGTTCAGATCTAGTAGGTAATGTCTGTATCAAGGTTCTTAAGTCAGAGTCCACAGAGATCACCATATGTTGAAGAATGTGACATTCTTCCCAATTGCCAGCAATGTAAGAAGCACTCTTCCTACTGACCACCACGCAAATGTGTCACTGGCAACTTGGAAGTTGCCTGAACAAGGAGTTTGCTTAGGCTCTGTTTCCAGGTTCCAGATATTCTTCTGCATCTCCAATTGCTGATTTCCCATGTACCAACTCTGGCTTTGACCCTTGACCACTCCTCCTTGCCACCTGCCCTGACTTCTGGCTTGTTTGACCACACTTCAGTCTCACGTTCCAGCACCTCAGCTGATTCCTGTCTGTTAGCAATCACCTGCCTCTGCATGCACAGGAGCCACAAACTGGCAGTTGCCCGCAGTGTAACATCCTCACCTCTAGAGTCTCTGGTGAAGACCAGGCGGCTGCTTAGACTCTGCACTATGCGCACATGTCTGCTGGCTAGACTGGTGACATGGAGGGTCCAACATCCAGCCCTGCGGCACCATGACAGTAGCATACAGAACTGATGGTGAATTTGTATATATTCATAAGGCTGTCAGTTGTATTTGGTGTTAGTCATAGAGTAGACAATTAGGCTACAGTCACATGAAAATTGTTAGATAGTGCTGTTGTATCCTAGCACATAACTTAATGAGCATCCCACTGTTAAATGAGAATAAAGTAGA
>NC_092858.1:74123517-74206632 GCF_032062135.1 Pyxicephalus adspersus | reverse complement strand
AAGTCTTGCAAGGTTTTTTTTTTAAAGCAAGGTTAATCTATTTTTGTTACATTAAACAACTGACTGATTATGCTAATTAACAACTCAATTGAAAGATTTCTGCAATTAAAGGTATAATTTATTTTCTTTTATATGAGCAGGATTTGGTAATCCCATATGCTTTATTCAAAACGATAGTTTTAAAATGTAAAATTACATGATCACAATATTTCATCTTCATTGGCTCTTTGTCTTTTTTTAAGCTATTTTTTAATATCGTCGAGGGTTGCACAAAATCAAAAGCCACTTGCCTTTTTTTAAACATGTAATGCAGAAATTGTGTAGCCCTTAGTGATTCCTAAAACAAAAGATAGATAGAAAGATATGTGCACAAACTATGTTGGTAGGATTTAGAGTTTACACACTTTTTGTCATCTTACAGAGGCCAGTCTTCCACAGCTATTGCTACTTCAGGCAACATACTTAAAAGGAATGATGAGCTTGCTGCATTATGGCAGGGGACATTAAGAGCTCCCTCCATGCATGAAGGGAACACTTTGATGTTTGTATGGCACATTGTTCTATTAAATTGTATGACTGTATGTATGTATGTATGTATGTATGTATTGCTCAGCGACAGTGTGCTTTTTGCTGTCATACTTTTTTTTGGACTCTTTTACAAATTTCTGGCCTGTAATAATGCCTTCAAGAAAACGTAAGGCAATTGGCCTAGTGCATTCAAAAGTTTAAATACTTTTAAACCTGTAAAAAAACATTTCTGGTTTAACACTGTACCTTTATTTGATTTCTTTTCCTGTATAATATAAGATTGCAAAAAAATAAATACCCGGGTAATGCCGGGTAATCAGCATATATATATATATATATATATATAAATATTTATATCCAATGTTTTGCTAATTGCCATTGATTTTTGTAGGTAGCACAAACTCAAAGGAAACCTATTATCTTAAATGTAAGGAAAACTGTATCTTAGAAGAAAATCTCAAGATTCCATTGGTGAATGAAAGGATGGAGAAAGCTTTAGCAATTGCAGCCCAAATGCAGATGTCACTGCTTGAGTATGAACGCAGAAAAGTTACTGGTACATTGGAGAGCAGCAGTGTCCGAGCTGCATTAGCAGCATCTGGAGTTAACAGGGAGGATGTAAGTAATATTAATAATATTATTAGTAATACTGTGTTTTGTAGGGTGACTGAACAAGCTGCAAAATTTTACACCTAGGGGCTTGTTTAAATAGAAGAGTTGCTGCACCACAGCCATATTGCTACTTTAAACAAAACAGAAAAACAAACAACTCTGCCATGTTAAAGGTTTTGATAATTACCAAGTGTGCCTGGTTACAGAGGAGCATTTGGTCTTTTCCAGTGATGGGGTGTTTAGTCTTGAATAGCTATTTGCAATGCCTGTCCACCCTGTATAAGCGTTGACGCCCCCTGGCATGAAGAGAAATGCTGTCTGTGTACCCATAGACTTGTTTTTTCTTTTCTCTGTTTAATACCCACATCACCCAGATGGGTGAAATCTTCATTAGAACAAAAACAACAATAAAATCCCCATCAATCACATAAACAGAGGACATGGAGAAAAATTTCTAATAGGGACACAGCAATAAAAATTTATCCTAAATTTTAATCTTTCTGCATGAACCCACCACTGGACCTTGGTGCTGCTTCTCAATATAGTGCAAGAAAAGTATGGCAGATGGGAAGGGTTTTAGAAATTTACCATTCACAATCTTTTACTATTCACAATCTCTAAGCCCCAATGCAAATAGTGGGCAGATTCTTAAAGGTCTTATGCAAATACCAAAATGCTTTGATGGGTGGAAGGGTGGTTGTTCTCTTGTGGACTACCTTTGACTGAGGACTACCCTAGGTAATGCACACCTGTGAAACTGAGCCTCTGGTATTGATATGACATAAATGAAATGAATGTATGGGTTATGGACATTAAGTTGGGAAGGAAACAGTCAGATTGTGTTGGGTGCCCATCAGCCAGGAAATGATGCTAGCGCCTCTGGACTGGCATCTGTACAACTGTGCAAGAGTGAAGGTATGGATAGAGTTCAGCTTTAAATAAAGTGACAGTACATTTTGTAAGTAGTGAAGGATGAAGAAAAAGCTCCATTCAGAAATTAGGCACTGCATTGCACATCTGGTAAAATGTATGTGAGGAAAACAATGAGTGGAAAAGCAAACCATGTCCTAAAACCTGTGTTACCAATTATTACAGCATATTAGATCTGAAGTTTATAAAAAGACTTCGGCTGGCAATCAAATCTGACAGCTGCAGATGAATAGCTGAAATGAAAGTTTTAATTGTACAATGATGTCTTTTCAGTTTTATGGAAAACATGTATGACTTTATGGTTTGTTAACTGTGCTATCATTTAAGTACCAGATGCCAACATCATTTACAGAGCAAACATATGGTGTTCCAGCATTCTTGTTTGGGTGGACAGATATTTTGTTTTATTTACCTCAAATGTACTTCTATACACCTATGGAACCATTTATACATTTAGCTTAGAAGATTCACACAACTTTCACCCAGATTGCAAACTTTTTTTCCCAAATAAAAAAGGGTAATTGTAGGTAAACTTAGTGAATCTTGTGCAAAAATGATTTATTAGGTCATTCAGAACATTTGTCGGGATACAAATCAGGTCTTGTATTTATTTTGAATGGCCTGTCAAAAGACTGTGTAGTAAATGCGGCCTAGTTTGTCCAACCCAAAACTCATCGAAAAGCAATATAGCACACACCTTACATTATCCTTGTATCACATTATGTGCTGCTTTACTAAAGCATGCAATGGGTTAAAAACCCACTGTTATTTGTTCTTATCTTTTTTTTGGTCCAAATAAAGCAACCCTTAGGAACCCTACCCCAGACCATTGTGAGGAAAAGTCAAAAATAAGTTACCTTAGTCTTGCTTGACACACATATTTTCCTAAAATATCTGTTGTGATTTTATTTTTGAGATGATACTTTATCCAAGCATAAAAACAGAAGTTATTGGATAGAACCTAGTATAATTCTCTTTTATGTTTTTAGGCAAATTAGACAATTAGAGTTCAACAGCACTGGCCATTCATAAACAGCTTTGGATATTTATTCTGTTTTATTTATTTTTTATGACAGAGCATTGAGTGTAGTAGATTTGTTTTAAAGGTCAAGATGGCCTTACTGTAATTGTCATGTGAAAGGTGACTGCATGGCAATTACTTACGGGACTTCAAATGAATTCATTTAATTTGCATATCAGCTTACAAAATGTAAATCCAAGTTCATCTTATGCAACCATTATATTGTAGTATATAAAATAAATAACCTGGTAATCTGGAACAAAAATAAAGAAGTTGAACTTCAATTCATATAAAAATATACCTCTAAAATGATAAAATTGTGTGGCAAACAATTTCACATTCAATTCTATCATTCCTTGAAGATACAGCAATGTTTTGTCCACACCATGCATTTCAAATATCACAAACATACCTGTTTCTTTAGCACAAACGTAAGAGCAGATAGATCTGTCCTTATCAGCTTTCGTATATTTTTCATGTTTGGTTTCTGATAGAGCCCTACGAAGTATACAACATGACATTAGATTCTTCCAAACTCAGAGCAATTGCAAACTGAACAGGTTGATGCAAATTATTGTTTAAAGATTTTTATGACCATAAAGAATTCTAAAGTCAGTTAAAGGATGTTGAGCTATTTATATTTGCTTTCTTCTTTGCAGGTGAATTTGTCTTTCAGGTCTTCTTCCTTTTCCAAAAAGTTCAACTCTATTCAGTATGATGTGGAAATAAGTATGCCTGAGCATTTTGAGATTCCTAAGCAAATTTTCATTCCAGTTTCTGCAAAGAGTCGACTACCTTTTGGACACGCCTCAGCTAAAGAAAGTCAACGGTGTATTGAGCAAGGTATCACATTTTCAATGTAATCTGCCTTCATATGTCAATGTTCTAACCAATAAAATGTGAAATTTCATTGGTTGCTATAGTGTACTCTGCTTTGCACATGAGTACTGCAATTTTTATTGCCTTGTCAAACAACTTTGACAGTCTCAGTCTGGTTCTGAATGTAAGTAAATTACATCCTGCTTGACATTTCTGAAATCTTGACATTTCACTTTATGTTGGTAGTTAAACAGCTTTGCTTTTACATGACTGCTTCTTTTAAGATGTTTTGATCTGAACAAGATTTTTGTTCATCCAGAATGGCATCTCATCACTCATTTGTCTTGCTAGCATTTGCATTTCTTTTCTTATAATTAAATGTGAAAATTGAGGTAATTTTGATGTGTATGTGTTCTAGATTTGTTGTTTGATGTAATCTAGCAATTTAGTATTGTTGAAAATGCTTTTTGAGTAACCTGTTATTTACTTGTTTTCTAAATGTATTTTTTAAGGGGGATGATTCAAATGTCTTTTTCAAAATAATTGATTTAAGGACTGGTCCAGATTGTGCATGTTTTCAAGCAGCTCTGCTGTGGTTAACTGCTGTCAACTAGTCCTCTACTGCCCCAAATCCCTGGTTATTACAAAAACAAAAAGAAGCAGTTAATTTTTTTTTCTTTACCAAGTATTTGCTTGTTGAAACACATGGACCTGGAAAATTCCCACCAGGGAATGTTTGTGGGAATGTCTGATTCCCTGTTTTATAAATAGAGCCCTTAAAATGGAGGTGACTATATGGTAAATGCCATTAAATTGTAAGGCTTCGAAGCTTTTGCTCTGGTTCAAACACTAATCAATCAATGATAAATCAATGATTTGGAACAAGTATGCAGGATATTGTTTATTCTGTAACCGTTTAACTATTGCAGGCAATATAGCACCCTTGCTTTGTGTTTTTTTGCTTGAATAACTCTTTACCATCTGCCTGTTGTTTATGCCTATTTATGTATGGTTTTCTTTTGAATGTTTTGGCTTATTATTATCCAAAAACATACTTGTAATGCCCTGGTCAATCAACAGTATTCACGGTCCGGTCCCCCAATCTAATGCTGCAATCTTTGCCTATGGCAGGCCCCCTTTCAGCCTTGGGAGGCTTATTGCCCCAGGACTTCTGTGCACAAGGAATGGTGTCTGGCAAAGGATTGACAGAGGACCAGGAGCCCCCAGATAACAAGACAAGTCCAGAATACAGAGCCAGGTCATTAGTCAGTCCACCAAATGAGTTATACAAGGGCAAGGTAAAAGCAGAGGCGGGGTCACAGGCAAAAGGTCAGCCCAGGCAGCATACATTTGCAGGGTCAGAAACAGGCAAGGTCAGTAACAGTAAATCTAATAAAAGTCCTACGAATCTTCACTCCAGCAGCTAGTCAGCCCAGCTTAACACTACTACAGGCCCTGGGTACTGTGAGCTGAAAGGCTATAAAGCCATAGCAGCTAATCGCAGCACAGCATTGAGTCAGGAACTAATCTACCTCTAAAATCTCCTTCAGCTGTGCACAGCCTCAGAGTGTGTGCTGGGCATGCCTATAAAATACATCTCGGGCTGCATGTCTATAGGGAAGCAGGGGCTTCTTTCTTTGATCTCCTTGCTGCTGTAAGTGAAATAGCTGCAAAGAATAAACATGATTTGATACTGCAGTGGTGCACGGTACAGGATCGCAGTTCAGATCTTCTAACAATACTAAAGAATAATTGCCTACCTCCAAAACTTATTTATTGTGTGTATGAATGTGGGATATCCACCAAAGAGATCTCAGAGCCAGGGACTCCAAATTTGATTACAAGCCACTAGTGATTCATCAAATGTGAGAACCTCTTCCGAATGGCAGTGTTAGTAAAGTTCTAGTTGAGCGTATTCTCAGTAAATAGATATATGTTAGACAGGAACTGATACCTAAACACTGATTTCTTTTGGTCTCAGGTCCTCTTGGTGTGGGCCCTTCCAAACAGTAAAAGTAAAGAAGTTAAGCCAGCTATTTGTATCCTTTTAGAAGCTTTTTCAGAAAATAGCTAACATGTGAACAGACATGGTAGCCAGGCAATAAGGTCTAGAAGTTTAGTTTAATGTTTAAACAAAAACTCAAACCAGTTAAAAAATGTTAGCCCTCAAGGGAGAACGATAAACCTTAAAATGTACTATGCAATTATTTTCCACAGAAAATCACATTATAAATAGCATACAGCTGTCTGAAAGTAAAGCCACATACCAACAGCTGTACTACTGTCCCCTACACAGAAGCTTGTGTGACCCGCAAAATGCATGGCTACAGCAGTCACAGATTTAAGATGGGTGGTATTTAATGTGGCTTCAAGTTTAGGGTCATGGATCAATCAACTCAGGCATTGTCTGATCTGCTAAATTTCCATACTTTCATAGCATCAATATGGCTCTTGCAGCTGACTGAATTCTCACAAGAAATTGGCAGGCGCTCAAACATGCCTTGAAACATATTAGGACAGAGAGATAGTTCTGTTGACCCACATATTTTTCAATAGGTATAGTCACATACATTTCATGTATTGAAGATACTCATTTTATGTTGCTTTACTCTGACCTAGAGCAAAGAACTGCACATTTTATGATTCTGTACTTAGCTTCTAATTCTGTTTTTGTAGAATCAAGGGCTTTTTGATGTTTTCTCAGAGAGTGAGGTGTTGCAAAAGAGCCAATACTTAGGAAAGAAAATTAAGCAGTTGGACCTGGCTATGAAAAAACCTATGTGGCCATTGCAGTAAACACACAGTCATAATTTATAGATTTAAACTCCAGAGCTTATTAAGAAATGTTGTCAAATGTTAGCTTGAAATCTGATTTGTATTGGTTATTGCTGAGAAAATAACTGTAATTTTAGAATTGATTTAGTAGATTACATGTAATTCCTAAGCTGTAAAGCAGCAGGAGAAACTATATTCTAGAAATAGTACTTCAAAGGTATTCTGTGCTCTTATGTAAAGACTAAATTGTATAATGTCAATGATTTCTTTGCAAAGTACCGATCTTAGGGTACCAATATATAAAAGCTCATTTACAAATAACAAAAAATGATAAATTGGTGTGAGGAGATAATTGATACAGCGGATCTGAAAGATTGATCTTTCTAATTATTGAATCTGGTCCACCAGTTAAATATTCACCACACAAAGGGTAATATTTGTGTCAGCACTCTTAGCTATAACTGTCTAAAATGTATTTCTATCACTAGCTTCTTTCTCATAGATCAGTATTTATTTTTTCAGTTGTGCTGGTTAATAGTTGACCAAACGTTTGTCTAAAAATGTTTTTTTCCACTTTACTGCAGTCTCTACAGATTTTGTTGTGGGAGATTGCTTGAAGCAAAAGGCATGCAGCAGTTCAATGAGGCAGCACATAGTCATTTGAAAAAGGAAAAAACAAAAACAAAGTTCAGGCTCCTGCCTGGGTTCCTTATTGCAGCACAAGGTTGCCAGTTAACACAAAGTAAAACAAAAATCAATAAAGCAAACAATAGCCCAGCTGGGTCACAAACTACTTCTTTATTAGTACCCTTACTGACAGTGAAATACAAAAGTCCTTTTTCATTAACAAAACTTAGGCAGAGTGACCGAGTTGCTAGCACGTAGAAGGCTACACTGTCTGGAATGTTGTGGTCCAGAATTAATTTTACTGGGAGGCCGGGAGGTTGAGAGTCAAGGGTGCAGCGGTAGAGCTGCTGACTAGTAGGTAGGTTCTGGCTAGCAAACAGTTTCTGAGGTGGTGGGAGGCAGGGAGTTTCAGAGTCCGGGGTCCTGCGGTAGGTATTCTGGTTAACATGGAGAAGCATTGTCAAGGTGCAAAGTTTTAGATGTACTGAGTTCTTTAAAGGCCTGAATACAAAAGCGTACAAAAAAAGTGAAGGCCACCAGATATGTAGGCCCCAGGACCACAATGCTTGCTAATCTAAGATAAATGCAATTGGGTTTAGGATGGGAAGGGAAATTATTAGGTAATAAGTTATTTGAAAGTACAGTTATACTTTAGGTCCATTCATTTAGAATAGCAAGGTTGTTTAAAGTGTCTGTGTCTGTCTGTTTTTTGCAACCCCTATTTAATTACAGCGCTGCATATTATGTTAGTGCCCCCAGTTTATTAATATTAATATTATTTATTAATAATAATAATAATAATAATTATATATATATATATATATATATATATATATATATATATATATATATATATTTATTTATAGAGGTCTTCAGAAAGTTTTTATATTTTTGTTGGAAATGGTGAGGGCGAAAGGAGTAGTAATTGTTTGTGTCTGAGTGTCACATGAAAGTCGAGTAATTTTTTTTTTTAATTCTTAACAAATACAGTTACAAATAATGCAGAAACCTTTTGAAGAACCCTTGTAAATATATATAAATATTCCCCAAAAAAGGAATCAGTACACCTTGATTGTGTTTATTTACAATGGCAGGGTTTCCAGTAGTGGAGAATGCCTTTATTATACAGGTTGTCAGTCCAAAATCTGGCCATCGATAATCCGGATACTTCAGTGTACTGGCATGAATTCCGGATCACATTTTCAATACAGTGACTGCAGTACTTTGTTTGGCCACTAATGTCCTGAGGTTGCCGGATTTTTGATTGTCAACCTGTAGTAATGCTGTCAACATCTGACTTTTCTTGGCATAACAATAACAGAGGGGTTTTAACTCTTCCCTAATCCATCTGATTGGCTTGACCTATAAAGTATGGTTCATTTCCTAGCAACATTACTAGTTTAACTGGTGTGTGTTATATTGGTAAGTAGGAATCAGAATCCTTTGAAACACATCATGTTTATTTGGAGTTACCAAATGTTAGGTTACAATGTGACTTTGAAATGTAATAAATATCAAAGTCTCCCTCAAAATATAAACAGTTGTTTAGCTGACTTTTACTCAAGGTCATGAATATTTTAAGTTAGCTGTGATCCTGCAAGATGTATGATAAACTTGTTTGCATGTTAATTCAAAGGAAATTATAATAAATTCTACTTTATTTTACAATGTGTGCATTAATCTAGATGTCAGGATGGTATAATGAGCTCTCAACGTTAAAGGCTACTTGATGAATAAACATGCAAAATGGTAGATATGTAGTTAATATAATTAGCTAGGAGGTGTTACAGGAGTAAAATAATGAAGTTTCATTTTAGAAAAATCTAGAATTCATTACATGTTCAATATCAACGAGTTTGGTAAACAAATATTTTATCAGTTTGTTTTAATAAAAATTTACTTCATTGTCAAGTAAATTGTCTTCAATGGATTGTGCCTCCCTATTGACTTCTCTAACCCCAAAAGGTACTGCTACTTTAATCCAGACTAATAAACATTTGGCAGTTTATTATAAAACAGGGGATGCCGGGATTGGCGGGTTTCCCTGGCAACCAATGCTGAACACACACGTAGCTCAGTGAAATTCGACAGCTGGGTAGCAATCAGGCAGGGATTGAATAGGTATTGCAAATGAGCATCACCTGTCCCTTTCTGCAAAAACAATCTGCCTGAATCATGAATTTACAAAGTTGGACTTTAGTTCCACTTTAACATTGAATAGTGAACATGAACAACTTTTTTAGTAAATTAACCACAATGTGCAACTGTCACTAGCACATATTGCTTTTCACTCTACATATGTAGAAGGCTGCAACAAGAATTTCCATTGTCATTGAGGACAAGCATAAGTATACATAGCTGACAAAGGTTTAACATTCTTCCAGTCTATTTAAGTCTAAAAACATATTTTAACTAATTTGCAAATTAATTAACAAAATTGCTTTTATCCTAGTTTGGGGGTTGCATTTAAATTCCACCTTCCATGTTTGAGCACATAAAAATGTAAGATTTGAGTAATCTATACTAAATCTAGTTCTACATTATTAAATATATTTGCATTGGGCACCCATGTCCTAGATGTAAAAATTAAAAGCAAGGGCATTCAATTGAAAAAACATGGCTGTTTCTATGCTAATGTGTCACGCATAGTGTCTACATTTTATTTGATATATGAATAACCTAGATCATGCTGGAAAAGTGTGATAAATTGTGCATTTTTCATGCCATATTTGCAGTGAGTATTAAATCTGGATGAATAATATACCTCATTTGTTTTATTTTTTCTACAGATAAAGAAAACGGTGTTTCATTCCCAATGAAATTTGTCCCTGAGAAACCTGGCCGCTATCCCTGCAAGATTTTGCTTCGATCTGCTCATGATGTACGAGTTTATATGATTGAGTGTGTCGTCAATCCAAGCAGCTCCGAAACAGAGTTTGAATTTATTACCTCGGCTGGTGAAGCACTGATACAAGATATTCCAATAGTAAGTTACACCACATGGCTTCATTATGTACAGTCTTACAATATATCCTTCTTGAGGATTGGGTTTAAATCTGTGGCAGCTGATAAAGTGTTTGATGTCACAATGTTTGATGTTTAGCTATGAATTATGCTGTATGTCATACATTTGCTTCATGACTTATACCTTACAAGGGACATGGAAATGAACCCTTGAAGTATGTCATGCAATATATCCTAGCCATGTAAAGTTGTTTGATTCACAATTACAAGCCTAATAAAACAGACATTATAATTATTGAGTTGCAGTTAAATGATTTGCTTTAGAAAATACCCCACTGCATCAACAAGTTACCAATGCAATTAAAAGAGAAAGTAAGGAACCTAGAAAACAAACATGCATGTTTAGTTTTTTTTTCCATGATAGATAGTTTTTAACTAATAAAGTTTTGAATTTTTATGTTTAAAACTCAACTCCAGGATAGCATTTAATTTGCAATATTTGCACCCATCCCTTAACAGATCCAGAACTAGCATTTTATACAAATTGTCCTTTTTACCATCTATGGCATCATCAGTGTTTCCCAGCTATGCAATCTTGCAAAAGGAATATATGTGTGATCAATGGAAGGCATTATGGGTGAAAATAAATTTCCTGTCCTGTCCTTGTAGGAGTGAGTGAGACAGACTAGAAGTCCAGAACTCATGGCAGATTTCTCAAGGGCTGCTGCATTTTTAATAAAATACTTTTATGCTTTAAGGCCTACTCTAGTCCTTTGTATCTCTTTTCTCTCTTCTCTATTTTTCAGTTGTGTTTAAATAGCAGGTCATAAGATTTGTGTTTTCATTATGGAGTAATGAAAAATGAATAACCTATTTAGTGTTGACATAAAACCCAATACATAAATAAAAATAAGAAGACTTGGTATGAAGCAGTGATTTTTTTTTCAAGGGTATACCCAATAGGTAAAACATATTATTAAAATACTACATTATTGTTTGGCAAGTTACATGTGACAGGGGAACACAGGCTGTCTTTAATGTTTTATGCAGAGCAGGTTCATGCCCAAAATGCTAAAGGTTGATGACCTGAACCGAGGGCAGTCCCCTTGGCAACCCTCATAGCAGGTGTGTGAGATGGAATAATACTTCTGTCTTTTGAAAGGGACATTAGCATCCTATTAGGATGTTGTTTGTAATGTATGACGTTCCCATCCCCTAATAATCCTTTTAAATGTTGGAGGATTTCAAAACAGATTAACTGGGGTAGAACAGTAAGCAGAGTAAACAAGTTATAACTGTTGACTTTGTAAAAAGAAGTCAGTATTTGCATATTACTGATATGGTTTTCACTGTAATGAAATGGTCTCTAAACTCTATCTTATTGAGAAGTTTGTTTGTGTGCTTAAAAGTGCACTGCAGGTTTACATTATGGCATCCAATATAGAGGCAAAACTGAAAAAATAAATTGCTGCTTTACTTCAATAAACTTAGTTTGCATTCTGGTTATAATTGCCATCGAATTACATAAATTTAAGATGTCCCAATAAATATTTAAATAAAAAGTATGTTTTCTAAATATTAGTTAAAATGTTAACAGTGTATTTACTGTGCATCAGGAATCAAAAGGAAAGTAAAATGACAGTTCCATTTTTAGAGATGGACAACTGCTCAGTAACACATTTGTGCCAAAAGAAACAGCAGAGTAAAGGGACGTGTGGCTTGGTGAAATGGAGTAGTCTGCAGTATCACTCTAGGAAATAATTATACATTTTTGTACTCAAACCACTAAGTTCCTATTTCTTGTAATATTTATGGAAATAGAACTCATTCACACTCTCAGATTACCTTTGCTATATTTGGTTTGCTTAATTCTCTATACATTTGTTATTTTTACTTTTTAGTAAATTTTTCCACAGTTGGCATCACCCAGCATCCTTTTTTACTCCTATGGTGTGTATTTATTATGGTCATTTTCTGGTTCATTTCTGTTATGATGCACTAAATTGTGCCATTCTCCACTACATTGGATGGAAGATGCCCATTTGCAGCAGCCCCAAAGCACGTTTAATGATCTGAAAGCTGCTTAATGATCCAGTGTACCATTTTGCTGCAAAATGCAGCTCATAAAGAAGTATAGTATAGCTTTTCATGTTATAATTTTAAAACTCAAAACTTCTTGACTGGTAGGTAAGGTATAATGTTTTGACAATATATAACATTACACACTTAGCATAGCTTCTTGCTGGAACTTAAAAAAGTTAGATTTCAGTCTTTACAAATACAGTGCACCCAGTCTTTTAAAGTACAGCTAATTAGATTAGTAAATGTGTTCCACATCATTAGCTAGATGTAAAGTAATTAAAGTATCTCTGGTTTGGGGCCATGGTAATCATTATACATTTCTGTTTCATGTGGACATCAAGAGTGCTTTTTAAAACTGAGAATATTTATTTCACTGTTTCATAGAGCAATGTGACTGAGCAAGACTGGAAATTAAGAGCCATTCTTCAAGGTGATCGATTCTATGGGCCACCATTCTTGTATGTCCCAGCAGGGGAGACAGTGCAGTATTCATTGATGTTTAAACCTATTTCTAAATGCTTCAGTACAGTAAGTACTTTATTGGGAAGATATTTTAAAACATACTTGCCCTTCATAAATTACTTAAGTATTTTTTTTTATCTTTGTTCTTGTACTTCCTAGCAGCAATAATTAACATGGTCCAGGGCTCTATTTATTAAGCAGTGAATCTGAAATTACTTCTGACAAGCACATGTGGACCTTAACGTTTCTCACACAGAGAATATTTAGTGAATATCAGTTTCACCACTTTATAAATAGACCCTTTATACATTAGGTTCAAAGTTTTTAGGACAAAGTATAAATAAATGTTTGAATTTTAAAGTCTGCATATTAGTTTATGAATAAAAATGACTTTGTAGAATGCAAAATAAGTTGCTGCTTTTATTTTCCATAAAGATAATTGTTGATAATTCATTCGTAACATGAAGGTGAAAAAAAATATTTGCAGAACGTTGTATGCAAGCAGTTGTAATTTTGCATTTTAACTTAGCAGCTCTTACAGGCGGACCACGCCATCGAGCTTTTTAGATCTTTCCAACTAGAATCCTGTTACTGACAGTCTCTAACGGTAAGCTCTCTAGCGGCTTTGACACGTGGACCACGCCATCCAACCTCATACTTCTCTCACCAGGATTCTGTCACTGGCAGCTACCAACAAGACCCAGTTTCAGTAGGAATCTCCTTGGAGCCATATTGCTTCCATATCCCAAACTGAATCCTGGCTGACGTCTTTTGCAAATGTCTGTTTCAGTAACATTGCTATCTTTTTGTACGGACAGTAGATCCCCACCTTCTCAACTAAATATTGCTATGACTCTTTTTATATGCATCCCCTGAAGAAGCCATCTGGCGAAACGCGTCGGGATTGCGCACTTGGAGCATTCATAAATGTTGCAACCTTTTATTCAGACAACTAACTGTCTAGAAAATAAGGCATACTCCTACCAGTGTAACACCTCATCTAGGACCGTTATTTCAATATGCATTCCCACCATTCTTATCTTGTTTATTGTTATCACCACATTCATCGAACTCTATGCATAATGTATCTGATTACTATTTGCCAAAAAAAAACTGTCTTTTTCTTTTTTAATATTTGGTAGTACCACGGGGTTGGCTGAATATTTGCTTACTCGCAGTATTTATTTCTTTCCATAAATAATTTTTTAAGTACTTCTAAGCCTTCTTTTGATGAACTGCTTATAAAAACCTTCAAATCCTAAAACATACAGTTACTTCTCTATCTTTTAAATTCAAGCTTTTGAGGCCCTTTCTCATACATGCTGATAATCAGGTGCCCTATTGTATATCTGAAGTTACATATATTCAACACTTGAATGTATTGACACAATGAAAACCTTCTCTTCTCAATGCATTTTGCATCTGACTTCTTCAGGAGTGAGAGGGATTTATTTTACAGACTGTATTATCAAAAGATCAGTGACCTTTTGGACCAGTAAGTGTGATCAAAAGTACAAAAGGAATCCAACAGGGCTCCAAACTGGCTTCTAAGCATCTGTGAAGTAAACGCAGAGAATCTGAATGGTGTCCAATAAATACCACAACAAATCCAGTGACATAAATCCCTTACACCAACACTTGGGACCAATAATATGCAAACAATAGGCCAAACTCAATACAGAAGATAGCATATAACACCATATGAAATTTGGTAAATATAATTGCGGGCCAATTTATGAGTACCATTTTAAAGTCCCTAGGCTAAAATTTTTAGGATACAAGGATACTGTGTAAAACTGGAACAAATTAAATCTTTTGCCATCAGCAGCTAGCAAGATTCAGGCCCAAGTTTTAAGTTACATTTATTAGAAATATTTTTTTTCTACTTTTATGAACTATTCATTTGACACTTTGTTTCTTATTTTAAGTTTAAACATTGTTTAACATTTTAGTAGAGTTACAAACTATTAAATATTATAAGAATTTTGGGAAGTTTTTATCTTCAAAGTTTCTTTAAATTGCATAAACACTAAGGACGAAAAATGTTTATTATTCAATATAATTGTATTGTTCAATAAAATAATAGTTTTTAGGTAGAATTTTGAAAAATTAAAATGGAGCTTTGCAGCCAAGGGCTTAATACCTTCCTGTTTTATCAGGGCAAACTAATGCTTCAAAATGAAACAGATGGTACCGAACATATATTTGGCCTTAAAGGCATTGGCCAAGAACCCCTGGCTCTTGATCATATCATGATAGATTGCCAAGTGAGACAAGTTACACAGAAAGTCCTTATGGTGCCCAATTATACAAACGATAGATTGACATTCAAGGTAAGATTTAATTTTTTTTCTAGATAATAAAAAGAAGTTCAAAAGTTTGGATGCATCTTTTTATAAACATCTTTGTTAATTATTAGTCCTCTTTCTTCTGTATGTTTTTTGGAATAGGTGTTTGGAAAAGATAATCATTATTAGGCATTAAAGTATACATGTATGTGTACATCAAATTTTTGCAAAAAGCTGATGTATGATGTTGCTTTGTATTGAAAAATGACATTTCGCAAAACTGATTAAGTTGCTACCAACCAGATTTGAGAAGTTGAATGTAAATCTAAATTACCCACCCATGACAATTGACTTGACATTTGAAAAACAGATAATCAATGAGTAACATTTTGCATAGCCTTTACATTTTCTGTCAATTTAAACTGATTTATATACTTTAAAAAAAAAATAATTAATTTTTTTAAACAAATATCAATGAACAAAACAATAGGGAACTAGGGAACACAAAAGGAAAACATGTATTTTGTGGGTCCCTTTACAATATCAACATAACTGAATGTGGATACAGTGGTACAGGATAACTGTAATGCGCCTGGGCACACAAACCACTACCGACTCCAGATATCCTTGAATAAGGTTTATTCAGAATGGTACAGCACAGCAAGGGTTAAGTCCAATCAAGCAAGGTACAGAAGGATAAGGCAAAAGCAGGTCAGTAACAATCCGAGGTCAGGGCAGGCAGCAGGCAGAATGGTCAATAACAATCCGAGGTCAGGGCTGGCAGAGTTCAATCAGAGTTAGGTTCAGACCGGGTCACTGAGGAGATGACAAGCAGAAGTTTTGAACACACAAAGACACACCCAAGCACACTGTGGTAACAGAGGCTATAGCGGGCAATGGGGTGATGGACAGGCTCTCCTTAAATAGCCAGGATGACCAATCACCTTGCGCCACCTGGCACTGTCTGATGGGAGACTGAGTAAATCCCCTGCAGCTGATTGGCCGCAGGGAATTCAAACTAACTATGTCCCGCCCTGGGGCGAAGCAGCCGAGTGCCACGCCCTAGGGGGGTACATGAGGGACGCATGGTAACACGCGCACCTCTTCCCACAGTACCCCTAGGACGTGCACTACTTTGCACTTGCACAGTGCTGGGAGCAGGAACCACATTCAAAGGGATGCAAGGGCTGCTGCCTGGCTGATCAGTAATTAGTCCAGGGCGGATCCCTCCGCCTGCAGAGACAGACAAGCTGTGAGCAGACAAGCAGCCTTGGTTATGCTGCTTGCTACTGAGGGGTCTCCCTCTGTGGCTGGGAACCCCAGGGACACCGCAGGCTCGCAGGGCGGGTAAGTTCCTTACAATAACCAGCCAACAATAAAACAAACAAAATAGAAGTCAGCTACATAAGAATCCAATCCAACCAAAAGTAGAAAAGTAAAGGTATGAAGCCTTGTCCAATTCAAGTTTTTTGCGTAGTATAGCCCCTTAAAATATGTCCTTTATTGGTTACCACATAACCACATAAGAATCAACAAAGGGGAGGGGAAGGCAAGTGGTGAGGGGGCGTAAGGGTAGAGATGATCAGGCTCCCTTGGTTAAGTATGAAGTCATTAAACTGGAACATGTGAGTAATAAGCATCTCAGTTCTCCCATGTTTAGTCATATTTTTTCAGCCTATCATTCGTAAGTGCAGGGAGATACTTGATTAAGCAGACTGATTTATTTACTTTACCTGTCCAACAAACATATCAAGACTATAGAAGAATACAGATAGACCCGGAAGTGGCCAAAAATTTTGAAAACAAACTACTACACTTTGTAATGACTAAGAACAAAAATGTAACAATACAAAAGTTAAATCTTATTAAATAATATTAAAATCTAAAATGTCACTTAAGGTTTATTATTTTTTCTGGAATTCTTGTAAAATTAGTTAAAGTTTACATGTTTTGTCTTTAAAATCGGCCCCTAACAAGTAAAAACATTTGCTTCTTCAATTGATGTAATGAATCATTTTTTATCCCAAATGTAGATAACATTTTCATTTTGTAAGTTTAAAAATTGTGAAAAGCTTGAGCAAATTGATGCTATTTGTGTTCCCTATTTTCAAGAATTCTCCAAATTTCCTGTTTTATTTAATAGGTGTCATAAAGTACAAAGGTGGGGAAGATCACCAAAATAAGTATATGTATATAGCATCTACTTTCCAGAGGTTTAAAACCTCTGTTTAAAGATTTTCTTCTACCCAATACACAAGTAATGGTTGTCAAAAAAGAAAGGAGAAAAAAACATTGAAACAGATTTCCCAATCCGATTATCCTATGAATGATAACTATGCCCCAAGATCATCTTCTCCTCTGTTCATCATTTTGACAGATGTGCACCTTGTGGCCCATGGAGAACTACACAGCTGTCCCTGAAAACTCTCACCAGTCCCACAGTTTTTGGTACATTCATATGTAAATACAAATCATCACTAAGTAGAGGCCATCTACTGCATAACCATGATAGTTGACTTTTCCTTAAGAATCAATGGGATTTTTCTCTGCATATACAGTAGTTTTCGTGAATGGCTGGAAGAGTTAAGAGTGGTTGCTGTGTGGTTCTCCATTGCCTGTACAGTGCATATCTACCAGTATTATAGACAGGTTAGTGATGCTAATATCTGTTTCTCATGTCAAGTCAATTGTCATGGGTGGGTATTATAACTTCAACTTCTCAAATCTGGTTGATAGCACATATTAATCAGTTTTCCTTTACTTTTGTAGATGGAGTATGGTAATATTTAAATAGGATTACAATACTGTAACCGTGATATCACATTTTAATCCAATATAGGTGGTGTCAGATATTCCAATCATCGGAGGACCCCAGACAATAACTGTAAAGCCTGGAACATCATCTCCCTATACTTTTAGCATATCTCCATGGAAACGTGGTTTGTTTCAAGGTAATAGGATCGTATACAAGCGTGACATTAGCTATATTGACAAGTATTAAAGTTTATTTATAGCCCTGGAATACTTACACCAGGGATAACAAGATTATCAAGATTTGAGTGTTATTCCAAAATGTGCTTATACATTTATTAAACCTATATTTAAAGGTAAGGCACACACAGAAAATATGAGAACAAGTAAGGGTTGCTATGGTTAGTTGTGATACAGATATGCTCATTTAAAGTTAGCTAGGTTTTTAATGTTTAATGTTTTAAAGTTTGTGGCCAGTATATATTCACCCTTACTCCTAAAAGTAATTTGGTAATAAGACAGTGTTTCCAGTAACTACATTTGTATTACATGATTAATTAATGGATTGATATGAAAAAATATAATAGAATCTTTCAATGAAGAAAATTAAGTGTTTTCCATCCTACTGTCACGGAAGTGTTTGAACTATTTATAATTTAGCAAATAACTTATTACTTATAACTTAATATATGTGATACATTACGGTGTCCGCACTGTTTTTAGTCTAGTTCAGATTAATTAAAATAAAGATATACGTTGGACTATAATGAAGCAGAAATGAACAAAAAATGTTTTAGTTTTGATAGTAGCTTCCTTTAAGATGTAGGTTGGATACTTTACAGCAGTGGTCCCCAAACTTTTGGAGCTCGTGGACCACTAAACCTACGGACTCCGCACTCCGGGAGCCGTGTGTCACTCAAAGGGTAAGAAACGTCCCCCTGAGTGATGTCATAATGCTATAACCCGCCCACTCTCTCATCACAGGTCTGAGCCTCTAGACACAACCTGCCTACTGTCCTAAGCCTGCAAACTGTACAGGGGACATGGTCCGTGGCTCTGGCCGGTGCAACCCCCCCCCCCAAGCAGGGTCCTATTCCTGACCCCGCTGGGGGGTGCATCAGCCAAAGCCGCGGCCACCGCTGGTCTCAGTGCTCTCGCCGGCCAGAAGGAAATTAATTTAGAAGGAAATTATTCGTTTTTATTTTCTTGTTATCAGGTAAGGTTTAGGCTCACTTTATTAAACATCCCATTTTATCCCATAAAGAAGAAGAATTTGCAGTATAGCATTCAAATTTTTGCATAAAATATTTTCTCATTCTAAAGTTTTGCTGACTGAACAGAAGCTATGTTAATACAGACAGTTATTGTAACTGATAAAAATCACTCAAACAAAACAAAAGGGATAAAATATTTAGGGCAGAAATTGGTAATTTTGGTTGAAATAATGTCTTTTTTCACTGTTATTATTTTGGATAAAAGCCCATAACATAAGTGTCATTTATTCTAAAATCTGAGCATTCACTATAAATACAAGTATAACTATTAATTCAACGTCTGGTATCTCTTCTTTTTGCTAGGTGTAATCTCATTTGTTGCAGAAGACAGAGAACAGCAGCAATTTCAATATGGCAACCCACCAGCTACTACAGATGGTGTTGATGCTGAATTTCAAACTGCTGATAAAAAGAAAGCAAGTATGTTTTTTTCTGACAAAACTGTGATTTCTTTAGCACGTTTGATGCTAATTATTGGGTAGATGTTTCCTGGGATTTTAATAAAGATAAATGTAACCTATGAAAAAATGACTGCATATATTATAAGCTAGATACAAATCTGTCCCTGTCTACTTTTACTATGTTAAAGTAACTATATTGCTATTTAAAATAGGAATGTAAAAACAAACCTGTATACAAAAAATAACAATGATATTTACCTGTCCTATTACATTCTCTACCATTGTTCACTGTTTTGCAAAGATTACCTTTCTAAACTATCTTCAGCATCTGACACATTTTAGAAATGCTTTGTTCTACTGTGTGC
The DNA here is from genome assembly GCF_032062135.1 of Pyxicephalus adspersus. Classification (NCBI taxonomy): domain Eukaryota; kingdom Metazoa; phylum Chordata; class Amphibia; order Anura; family Pyxicephalidae; genus Pyxicephalus; species Pyxicephalus adspersus. The sequence goes on along the minus strand of NC_092858.1, from coordinate 74,186,733 downwards.
CCTTACTGACCTCAATAGACCTGATAAGAGCTAAGGGTAATTCCCCCTAAGGCTGTATGAAAAATCTTACCTGTGGCTTATGCTTCTTCTTCCATCTAAACCTATTCTAGTTTTGGCTGTCGGGCCCAAAAAATGTTAAAAGTTGCTTTGACTTTAGCAGAAATGGTAAAAGCACAGAAAGAGCTCCCATGTCAAGCCGTTTGAAGTTTTAAAGCCATATGTCAAATTGAGCATTCCCTTCAGACCTATTCAGACCTATTCAGACCTACTGCCACCCACTGACATTGAAGAGCATTACATTACTCTGCCAGTCACTACAGCACAGACACTCGACAATGGTAATTGGATGATTTCCCATGGTACACCTGAAGATCTCTCACTAGTGTGCCGTGGCAGAGTGGTTAAAAATTACTGAGTTAGGATATTAGAAGCAGCTGTACCTCTGAGACAACAAAGACTGGTGTTATTGGCGATCATATCGGTAATTGATTTATTAGTCACTAGTATTAGTGGTATGATTTATCACTGGAAAATGTTACAAGTCTTTACTAAATACTTATATTGATAGATGTGTGAATATTTACACGTATATTAAAGTATATAGCTCTTGGTTTACCCCAACAAATACATTTTTAAGCAAACCATTTAAAGAAATGAATAAAATAATTGCTTTAAAAATATGTGTAAAATAATTTCATAGGCTTGTTATATTCCTCCTCACGCAAATATAAATATCACGTTTCTTACTTTTAACTCTATTTATATACAAAAAAATGTTTTAAGGGCTTTTAAAATGTAATATTTTTTTTTAGGTAGTAATAAATATTTGCCAGTTCAGTCCACAAATCCTGGACTTTTCAATTTCCATGGGCAGCAGTGTATTTGTTTTGTAATCTCTTTTTCTATTTATTATGCTTGTCAACACTTTTTACATCATTCATTGGACAAGGACACAATTTGGAGTTGTTTGCTAAAATGTATGCTGGATGCAGCGTTTTTGCTATTTGCTATAAGCTTTCTAACACAAAGGGCTTCAATGTGTGAAATTGCTTCCTTGTGGCTGTGAATTCTTTAGGTCACAGAATTGGAATAGTTCGTATGAAGATATAAAAAATCCATATCATTTGCCATTTAACATCTCTCTTTTAAAATTTGACACTCTTTTCTAAAAAACAAATTCGCATGTCTGAACACATCAGCCCTAAGCTTTTAGCAAGCCTCCTCATATAAAATGTGTTCAACTCAGTGTATTCAGAGGTAGCTAAGAGCGGAAAATTGTATACTGTCTTGCTTCGGCCACTGTGCATACTGTTGCTTCTTTATAATATTGGTGAACAGAAAATACATGTTGCCAAAAGCAGCCAATACCATTGCATGTGTAATTTTTTTAAGACAGGTTAGAAAATGAAAAGCAAAGTACTCCTCAATCTTTTTTCAATGCACAAAAGCATGTGAAACTGACAAACCACACCAGCTCCCAGGTCAAAACTCTAGCAGCAAATGTTGCTCAGGCTTTTCCTCTTTCTCCTCCTAAATTTGCATCACAGTGAAGGTAATGGATACGTAAGGTGTGCTTTCTGGAGTTTGTAATGATGATAAGTATTACTTTATCAATAATGTACATAGAAAATATCTCAGGAAGTACCCATACCCTTGCTTTAAATATTCTAAAGCAGATTTCCCTGTCTTTTTAACATAGGGGAATCCTTAATAAAAACTTTCAGGATCTCAGGGAATTCCTGGTATAATTATTAAATTCACAGCTCAGATTATATTAGCATGGTGATTAATGGGAAGAATGTCTTTTACATTGTTGGCTTGTGGAAGGAACATCACCCTTACAGATAGCTAAAAATATCACTTAAAATGACCTGATAGTAACTAATTACTCATTGCTCAAGGAACCCCTAGCAACCTCTAGAGGAAACTCAGGGTTTCACAGAATCCTGGTTGAGAAATGCTCTTCTAGATGCAAGTGGTTAAGGGACCATTTAAACGGTAGCATTACAACTCACACTTTGAAGTGCAGCTCAATGCATTTGTATAGTAATATTAACCGAACCATTGTAATACATTGACAGCCCTGGTTACAAGAAATGTTCCTTGATAAAAATACATCAAAAACATGTGTCCATGTATGAATGTAACACGTCAAATTATGTCACAATGTTAAAAACTTAAAAAAAAAAAAAGATGAATTACAGAAAGGCCTGTAAATGGCTCCAAATGTATTTCCCCAGTTCTCCTTTAAGGACAAAATGTATGTCGAACACCTTGCAGTAATCGGTCTTCTCTGTTTTGGCTCTGGTATCTGAAGTGTTTGAAATGATAAATATTTGCATTCATATTTTCCAGTATTAAATAAATGTGTGCAGCAGGCCTAACTTCCTTTCAAAATATTATGAAACTTTAAAGTACTAAGGGCAATACCATCTAAATTAAATGTCTACTCCAAGCTGCTAGACAGATTAGATTTTTCTCCTAATTGCTTCTCTATCTTTTCATTCCTTTAATTATGCGTTAACCTGCAGCACAGATGCTCTTTAGTGATTTGCCTGCAGTTAGCTTAGTGACTCAGTTTTTGCCATTCTGTTAACTGTGTTCAATATGTCATAATGCCTTATGCCTTGCTATAAGGATTTAATTGTGTAATGTAATCCAGACGATATTTCTCTGGTTGATGATGGCTGAAATAGAAGGGTTGAAGGTGTTATATTTTGATATGACTGAACTTTTAGGAGTTTGAGTTCCAAAATATAACTCTGCTTCAAGCAGATGAAACTGTTTACCACAATATTAAAAACCTGAAGGTCAGTTTTATGAGGCCAAGGTCCAGGATAATTGAAAGTTTTACTGAACTTTAAATTTGAAATTATTACTATTCACAAAAGGTGAGAAGCACCTTAATAATTAGGGTGTTGTTTGCTGGTAAAGCTTACAGGAGTTCCACATTCTGGCTCCAAATGTTAAAGTAAAATGTTCACTTTGTGCCCTTACATTCTCAAAATGCCTTCCTGGTCTGGTACATCCAGAAATCAAAAGCTGCCTTCCTGTTTGAGGACAGTTAACAAAAATAACTTATTAGTGTTGGGATTTCTGCCAACATGTTGCTGGCCTGCTGTACATCAATGTTTTAAGAAACCGTGTTCAATAAAGGTCTACAATGCAGATTGCTTTGGAAGCTCATGTTAACAAATGCTCTCACCTTGAAGCAGGGTCACATGTTTGAATTTTGGTATATATGGTATGGCCACAAAAGCTATGGATTGAAGAATCCAGAGCAGGATCTTCTGATATTCATTCATAACCTGATTGTGTTTCATGTTTCTATTATGGAGATGAACCCTGAGTACCTGTTGCAGTGACACCCAGGACATTGCCATCTGCATGTCTGGCTGTTCGCCTTTACTGAAATTACTTACTCTAATTTCACTGCAAACCATAAGATTGTCACAATATTCATCAGAAGCTGTAGCTAGTAAAACAATACTTGTCCCTATTTATAAACTTGAGGAGGACCAGTGCCATCTGACCTTTATCCCCATTCTGAATGTTTCTTGGCAGTCCATTTCATTCACTGGATTTCAATTTTTTCAATCATGGAGCCATACATTAATATGTGGGTATTAAAGCAGAAATAAAGCATAACGTCCACTTTCAGTTTAAGACAATCTGAGACAATCAAAAATCCCCTAGCTGTACATGCGCACCTTAGTGTAGGAAGCCAGGATACCTGGCACATCTCAGTTTCCCCTGCAGCGGCTGGGACTAAATAAACTCCCACGCACCTGCCATCATGGTGGCTGAATGTAAAAACTAGGAAGAGGAGAAGAAAGAAGATGCTAGAGCCTGTGACAGGTGTGTGTATTCAAAGAAGTGCAATCAGAAATGTAAGCCTATTTTACTTCAGAAGGGGCATTGTCCCTTCTGCAATAAAGGACCTGTCTATTTTTAGAGCTTAGTTGTGCTTTTAAGGTGGTTGGCACGCATAGCCTTTCTAGGTATGCCTACTCCTCCAAACTGACATCCAGCCATCAAAGTTTTTTAATATTTTATACTTCTCTACACAGGACATTAATGGTTCCCACCAGACATAGTCAGTCTGCATAGTTTAGGGGAGCACAATGTGTACATCAATGGATCTTAAATTGGTATATAACAAAAACTGAATGTTTTGTTTAAAATTGTAATTTGTGTGTTGATGGGATGTAAGGGGTTATTAAAAGAAGAGCTATTATACACAACAGGCCCCTAGGGAATCTTGGTCCATCTAAAACCAGTTGCAACAATAATAACACGTATCATAATGTTTTTACGATATCAGTGTATATCTAATGTGTGTCCACAAAAAAAAATTACTATATACATCAGCATACTAGTAATTTAGATTAAATAGGTGTCTTGCAAAGTGTTGTAGAACCATAATTAACATTATGGTAAATCACACCAGGACAGACTCTTGGTTTACTGAGGTTTCCTAAGTGGCCAGATGAGCCATAGCATAGAAATGTAATAGTTGGCAGGAATGTACTTATTTTTAAAGTGGTACTGGAACAGAGGTACATTTATTCTAACTTTATTGTTAAAGCAACTGCCTACTCCTGTGAAAGAGAGCCTGCAACCACAATGTTAGTTATAACTTTGTAGTGAGTTACTTCTAAAAGAAAAGGTAATTCCAAGTCACACTAAAATGCTAGAGAATTATTCTAGCATTTATTAGAAATGAGGGTATGCTTGTCTGAGAAGAAAATCATGCTTAGAGCCACAGTTTCGACAGAAGATTAACATGGAGAGCACAGATGTACCAGTTTGCAAACAAGAATTTTTTTGGATGAGAATATAGTGTGTTCTGCATTGCCTGCGAACTTAATAAGCTCAGAAGTTTACACGCCTTATAAAAAACAGAAACATGTTATTCCTATAGAAATGATGCTGCAGCATGAGACCTACCCTTATTACAGCAAGCACCACACAAATCACTGAAAGAAGACTACATATCATAAATGGTACACACAGTTTATAACACCACACATCTCTTTTGGCTATTGTGAACTGTTTTTCAAATGATCTAGGTAAATATCTTGCACCATAGATTCCCAGCTAAAACTAAACCTGGGATATTCACTTCTCCCCATTTCATCACAGGGTAGCACCATCTTCCTTCTTCTGTTCCTCCTGGTGATGATCGCCAGCAATTTTTATTTGCTGAGCTGGGATGAAATAACTCCCATGGGCTTGCTGCTCAATCATTCATTCTCAGCTGGTGTAGGGGATTGCTGGGTATCCTGACAACAAAAACTGAGCTAATTAAAGATTCAACACAACATGAATTAAATTTGCAATTTGTGCTACAACACAGAAAGTGGTGTTAGATATATCTTCAGCATTTGTTTTTAAGGTTATTGGCTCTTTAATGCAGTATTTAGATCCCAGCTTAAAGCAGAACTAAACAGTGGATGATGGGCTTTTGCCATACATACTTTTGCACAACATACGTGCTGATTATGGCACATACCCTGTGTAGGACCTGTCATCACTGGATGCATGGAAGCCGCCAACTTCACCGCCAGCTCCACAGTGGAGTTCTGTGAAGATGGTTACTCTCCTGTAACCCCTGCACATGCTGCACACAGAACAAAAGTTCTAAACTACAGGGCACATGCCCCGTACTGTTTGGAGCTACCAGATGCAGAGAGTTAGTGTTTTAAATAGTTCTACCTCCTGGTGGTTTTTTGTTTTTTCAGTTTAGGCCCACTTTAAAAGTAGATTTTTATATTGGATTTGATGTCTGTTTTGTAGCCTAATAGAAGCAGATTGCGCAAAATATATTATTTTAAAAAATGATCATGCCGATATATAATAAATACCATTTACAATGAAATTTAGTGGAAAAAGGTGACGTGTCTTTGATTTGGTGAAGCAAGTGGTAGGTTTTATTGGCAAAATTAGCATTTTAACACCTACCTTGAACAAATAATTGCCAGTTTCCTGATTAGTTACTATATCCATATATCACCCTGTATTTATTCTTTTTACTTGAAAAAGACATTTGACCTTTGGTTTTGTTGTCAATATATCATGAGAAGTTCAGAATACAATTACAGATCCATTAAGTTAGCTATAATACACGAATATAATTTGTTTGACATTTATTTGAGCTCTCGTTTTTGCCTTAATTGCACTTTTTTAGAAAGCAATTCTAACATTTATATATTGTTGGATGTGCAGGAGGCTTGTTATTAGCTGTTTAATCATGTAATTCAGCCAATAAACAATGTCACACAGTTGTGATTTAATGGTTAAGCTCAGCAATTCAGTTTTGCAGAACCTGTCTTTGAGAGCAACTGTATAATATATTACTAAATTATTATCTTTCCAATTATTTTGTACAGGTCTACATTTATTGTTACTTCTGTTTTATGATGCTTAGAATATAAATAAGTAGAACTGTCTATTCAAGCTTTGCTTATTACTGCATTTTGAGTAAAAGACTTGTACTAAAATATCTATTTTGTAACATGGTCCATGGCTTTAGATATTTGTGGTAAAAGTCTCTTCCGCTGTAATATAAAAGCAGTCACAGGTTTTTGCATTATTTAATAATTTCTTAATTTCACACTCCTAAATGCTCAAAGAATTTATTATTGTAGTAAAAAAAATCAGCAAGTTCAAAAGTTCAGTAAACTTTTTATAAAGTCATGGCCTTATCTAAATATTTTTTGTTGCAAAATAACATAAAGACTCTTGTCTTCTACCTTTGTTGATAAATAACACCCTTTGTCAGTGATCATCTTATATTTTTCATAAAATGTAGAAACCAAAAAAAATCAATAGGGATTTTAAAGGCAAAAACTGTGCAACCATACATTAGCCACTACAGTGGTGGTTAGATTTTAACATCTTCTGTCAGGTGTTTACATATTTATTGTTTTTCTCCTTTCTTCTTGCTTTTGTCAGTATTTATTAACTTTGTGTATTTTATAATATTTTATTTTTTCTAAAAAAAATGTATGGGCTTGTATTTTATTTTGACTGATAGTATAAATCAAGGGTGCCCAACCTACGGCCCGCAGGCCGGATGTGGCCTGTGTGCTGTAGGTTGGGCAACCTTGATTTAGCTGCAAGATCTGGCCCTCTGCTGATTCTCTCTCTTGGGGGGGATGGAGCATGCATATCTTATGTATCTCGCTATGAGATCATGCTACCAGGAGAGAGAGCTGCTCCCCACCCACCTTGTACTGTGACATAATCTTACTTTGTGAAGCAGCAGCATGAGAACTGTGTCTTTGTCCATGCTGCTTTTATTATCCCCATGTATAAACCTTCATATCTCCTAGTGTCATAGAAATGTGATATTTTCAGGGTACAAAGGGGACTCTGAGAGCTGTTACTAAATCAAAAATTCTATTTTAAGGCTGTGGTCCCCAAATTGAGTTTGCATGTTAGGGACCCCCAGGGCCACTTCCATGGCAATGCGCGTTAGGGTAATGTCAATTCGCTCTGTGCTGTGGTGTCCCAAATATATACTTGCCTGCTCACAAAACTTCAAGACTGCGTTCCAACCTGGTGGTGAGGTTGCTGTGACCCTCACTTTTTCAGGAACAGGGGCATGTTAGCAACTGGAAATGTGAGAGCCGGTAGGATATGCCTTTTGCCTCCCCCCCCCAAATAAAATGTTATACCCATCATATCATTCTACCTTGTCACACATAGCTATCCTCTTACTCTCTATGAACCCCAATTTATCTGTAAGAAAAGGGAAATGTAACCAAGTGCATTACTCTTATGGCTAACTCCCCATAAAAGTTCATCACTATGGCGCATTCACAAGATACAAAAACTATGCACATACACATACCTGGTCACTTACCTTCCTTGAACCCCAATTTCTCTGGAGCAGGGAGATGTAGGGACCTGAAGATGTAACAGTAAGAACATGTGCCTCTTGGCTATCTGTCATATAAATTGCATTTTTCTGGAAGTATCTATTGCAGAGACTTTGGGGTACAAAGAAGGTTACCGTCCCCCTAAAACTGACAGGACGCATTGTATGGTGTAGTTTCTGCTCTTTGGTACAGAAATGGTGGGTGGGGAGGAATATATACCTGGCCAGCACTGTATCATAGCTTTAGTTTTGTATCATTCACTAAAAAAATGGTGGGAGCAGAAATTCTTGGTTTGTGATGTCCTCTATTTGGTGCATGTATGTTACCATAACTAGAAACATTTCTACTTAATTTCATTTTAAATTAAAATTACATTTCTAATTTTAAAGATACATCTTTAACGTTTGTTTACATTGTGGCCCGCAAGTTTTATCTCAATGTCAAATGCAGCCCTCAGATGAAAAAAGGTTGGGCACCACTGGTCGAAATCATTGTAAGCATCGGGTTGAACAATGGGTTCATTTATATTTAAGAAATATGCAAAGTGATTTATCCCCTTTCAATGGGTATTTTACTTATGTGAATGAGGTGAAAACCTGCTGACTTTACCCATCCAATCATATGCAAGAAAGCTTTTTTTCCCTTGCACATTATTAGATGTTCTTTTCAAAAGGGTTACTGCATTTACTTAGCAAAGAAAATGATCCCTTGTACAGTAAATTCCTATGTAAACAGCTTAAATTCATTTGGTAAATCAACCTCCACTGACTTCCTGCATGGTATATAGGCTCATGTTAAAGTAGAAAATGTAACCACAGTTACATTTCTCAACCTCAGTTTTTCTCAACCTAAATTTGTCAGGGGTTAATATTGTGATTATGTATTTCTGCACAGTTCTCATTATCAATGAGATGTATACCCCATCATGGTGGTCATGGTACCCCTTCCTGTGTATATTATCATGATTATTATTAATAATAATAATAATAATAATAATAATAAACAGTATTTATATAGAGCCAAGATATGTATCAAAGCCAAAGAGACCACTGAGCTTCCAGGACAAAATCTGAAATCTGGCGACATGATGAGACACTTACGCTTTGATGAAGTAGTGATTTTCTGAGATCTAAGGCAAATTAAATCTTCTGCAAAGTTTTATTGATTCTTTAATCGCATGAATGAGTGCAGTAGCAGTGTCGTGGATATAAATTAAAAAATAACATCTTTACAAGGAAATATTCAAAATTTCTTAAACATATTTTCTTTGTAGCAGGAAACATTTATGCCACAGCATGTAACCCAAAGTTGGATTAAACTGCACAACATAATAACTTCTTTTTGCTTGCTGAGTAAATTTATCAGCGTATTTTAATAAAAAAAAGTCTCAAATAGCTGGAGCCTTTTCACAGTTAGAAAGATCTATGTGATTTACTTGAATGAAGTATACTTCATATGTATTAATGTAGCAACAGCTAGAGGACAAAAGGACATTTTTTATTTGTCCTGTGGATTTTATGTTGTCAAAAAAAGAATTTGAGAAAATCTTACACAGCTAATAGTTTTGATCTGGGGATTCTGATGGGCAATTTGTCAAATAGGTATGAGCTCGGAGAAAAGATTTTGACAGATCACTTATCCACTTTTCAGGTTTGTAATAAGGATCTAACTTCTTGCAACAAGAAGACACATTTGTGCTTGAAAACCAATGTGGGGTGTAATTTATTACGAATAGGCAAAATCGGATAGTTGATTTGGCTGTTTTATAGGATACATTGGTTTTAAAATCAATGTCCTCTCCTCAGGAGATATGTACAGGTAGTGACTTTGCTATCTGAAAAAAGTGGAAGATGGCTTCAAAAGTAGTGAAGAGTGTCCTTGAAAAAAAACAACACTGTTCCATATTTTGGGTTATGGTATTCTTCACATTCTATCTGGCGATTTTTAAAATGGCAATCAGATTGATCACCCCTTTGTAAATATAGCAAACAGAATATTTAGATGCTAAAGCTGTATTTATTATAATGGTAGGAAACACAAACCAGATAAACAGAGAAGCCTTATTTCTCCTGAAAAATGTTTTGATCTTATATGTGAGCTGCTTTTTTTTTCCAATTACTAGCTAGGAGGAGGTTGGTAAAAAACCTGCAAAAGTGAGAAATATAATGTCAAACTGTTCTGTTTGGCAGGACTACCTCAATAAACACTAATCATTGGCACATAAAAAGTTTTATATTATTATATTAAAATAAAACCCTTACTCTAAGGTTTTACATATCCTGAAAAACATCTTGTCCTTGGTCCTTAGCATTAGATAAATAACAACACATGACAAGTTACATATTTATTCAAATAAGTAAAAATGTAGAAGAAATGTCTGAAGACTTAGGTAGACCCTTACTACTTTTATTTGAAGTAAGGTTTGAAAGAGGATAAACTTTCTATTTCTCATAACTGTTTATAGTGGCTGATTGTATGTTTGAAAGTATTGTTAGTGTAATACCCTGGATTAAATTCTTTTTGTTAATATTGACATAAAGTGTATTGAAGATTATTTTAGTCTGGACATGTTGTGGTCTTTGTGATCAAATAAGCCCTGATCTGCCACTGTTTTTTTTATCTCTGCATGTCAACTTTACTAATTAATCCTTAGTGTTCAATGTACCGTTGCATGTGAATTTGTTTTTCAGGGCTCTGTGTATTTTACTCTTCCTCCTCACTTTGTCAGTTTTGTAGACATGGAGCTAATTCATATGGATGGCAGTCCTTCACTAGCATTCCCCAAGGCTTTAAAGCATGGCTGTGCAGCTGTGCAAGTTGGTGGTATAGAAAGAACAGGCACACCCATGAGGTATATAAAAAGAAAAGATATTAAAAGCATAGTACATATCTATACATCATGTTTGTTGCCCAGAGGAAAGTGTCATCACTAGACAAAGTGAAATGTTCTCTAGATTGCAAGCTTTCACAAGTCAAAAGCTTTTTATCATCTATGTCAGCTTGAATCTGTTTTCTCCAGTCATTTCTTTAAAAGTGAATCAGAATAAAAAATGCATCTATGATTCATTTTTAGAGATGAATTATTCTTTGTGTCACCGCCAAAAATTGTAAAGAACCGGCAAGTTCATGGTCAAGTTGCACTTTGACATTTAGGAAATGTGGAAGGATTAAATTGGAGATTGGTACATACAAATACAACATCCCATTATCTAGACAGCCCTGAAAATAAACAAGATGAAGTAAATCACTGTTGATTTTCTGTAAAAAAATGTCATATACTCAGAAATGAATACAAAACATATCTCCCACAGCAAGTGAGTTGGATACTGCTAAACAAAAAGTCACGTAAAGGTAACTTCTGGTTTGTATACCAAAGGCATTATTTTTTATAAGGTTACATCTTGTCTCCTTAGAGTGACAGTTATAGCATTTAAGAATAAAAGAAAATAGACTTCCTCCCAGCATAGCTCTGTAATTTCTTCAGGTTGTTAAATCTTGAAGTAAAGTTAATGTTCTTTTCTCTCACAGATAAGCTTCCTTATCTTTTGGTTCTAAAACTCTACTCCACAGATCTATGCTACGCTTCATGTAGACACATTCCTACAGACGCCAAAGTCTGCAGTGTTATAAAATACAGTACATTGCTATTTGTTTAGGTTGCAAGCTTAATTTTGGCAGACAGAATATAGAGAAAGCCAACTTTGTAAATAAATACTGATTACATATACTGTAATATCTCCATTAGCCAACTTTGTAAATCATAACTAATTATATAGTTATTTTGCCATTTTATCCTAATCATAGGTTGACATTCAAATGCAAACAGTATACTTATATTGTTATATCTGTGCACATATTCTGTTGTATATTTTGGATAACTGTAGATGGATGGAAGGATACAGTATGATAGTAGCATACTTTGGGTATTTCCCATTGGGCTTAGTAGCAAATGAACAGCCTGTACGGGTAATAAAAAAATATATTTATAGCATTCAGTGCGTCTCCTCTTTGACCTGCTGTTTCAAATGCTATCAGCTAATGGGGCTACAGTTTTATTTTCACAAAAAAAGCGTATAAGGGTACACATGGAAAGGTGATGGAAGTGGATGAAGAAAGTTTTATAATATGATGAAGATTCATGCCAAGACACTGCCAGATTTGAAGGGGAGGAGAGGTTGTTTTAAACTCCTGTTTTAGAATGCAATACCATCTTCATCCTAAGAAGATAACCCATCCTCACTGGCTCAAAAATAATGAATGAATCAGTTGGTGTCTGCAGCGGGCAGTGACCTGTATGTCTGGTGCACAACGCTTGAATCTTTCAGCAGAGGGATACCTGCTTATTTAATTGATTTATTTGAAAAAAATGAACTGATCTGGTAGATTGCTATTTATTTACAGGTCTATACAATCCTACTAGGTAGCATAGATTATTCCTTATCTATTCCAGTAGGTGTACTCATCAAACTATGACACTTCCAACATAAGTCTTTATAACTGGAAAAGCTGCATACATCATCTACCTCCATATGTCCTTCCTCCTTCACAGCCTTTTGTACTAGCACATGTAATCTATCCCAAAAGAAAATAAATGATGCATCTGCAGAACAGATGCTGCACAGAACAGTGTGAGAGATGGTTATTGAATTTTTTTTTTTACATAAAACAAATTCAATTTAGTGTATATTTATATATGTAAATGGCATTGTTGAGAAAATTAGGGCATTATTTTCCTGAGTGTAGCTAGAATGTTTCTCATCCAATTTAAATCACTAAAAACAAAAATTGACATATGTTGGTATGAGATAACATGTATTTTGAAGTTTCATTAAAAAAGACCAATTTCCTAGCTCTGGTGCAGTAATTTTCTAGCTTAAACTGTCTTTCTTGTATAGTTTTGAAGTTTATTGAATATTAAATATGAAAAGTAGAAGAACCTGCTGAACAAAAAAGTATGCACATTTTACGATTGTTTCTAAAAAACACATATAATTTTATTAGGTATTACTTTATTAGTATATTCCTTATTTTATAAAGCACATATTTAAAAAAAAGATTTAATTGCTATGAAAATGTGTTTTTTGGTGAATGAGTTTTGTTTTCAGTCTCACATAATTCTCAAATCCAAGCAGGATGTTGAATAGTTTGTGAGCAGACATTGTCAAACAGATGCATGAGGTTTTTACAAGGATATAAAATCTGAGCATAAAGCAAACATTGTTTGTCTGCATGAATCTTCAATCTGTTGAATGTGACATAAAAAGCGCAATGACATAAAGTGACAAGTACAACAGAAACTGTTAAAAAGTTTACACAAGCAAACATGTAAATCAGTATACAGCATTAAAATGTTTGAACTTTTGTATAGAATGTCAAACATTACAGCCTTGTATACATTACAGTCAAACCATATATTATGATGATAATAGTAAATACAAAGAGACCAACATCCTTTACATGTCTACCATTGATCACTGAGCAAAATAAATCTAATGTAAGTCTCTTTGGCCCCCAATCAGCTTTCTGTCTTTACCCGCAGCACTGAAATACTCCTGTCATCTGAATTATTCAGGACAACTTACTCCTTGTTTTAGCCACGACTCAAGGACTTGAACAATAAGTATCAACACCTTTAATCAGCTATCTTCACCTGAGCAACCAGTTATTGTCTCTGGCAATGTGGACCCTTGGCCTTGGTGTTACCACAGTGAATCTGTTTGTCCCTTAAGACCGAAAAGGAAGCTGTTCTGGATGACAGATGATGTTTTTAGATTTTTAGTGACAGTAGGCAGCATGGCATGAAGGTCAGACTAAAGTCAGTTTCATTTGGGTGCAGGAATTAGGTCCTTAGACCTGAGTAAACAACAACATCAAGAGTGAATTTAGGCTTAAACAAGTAGGCTTCTTTTCACTGTCCTGGGAAAACATAGCAACAGGGGAGCTAAAGAAACATTGGTATAGCTAGGAGTGAGGAGTTAGGTAAACCTGTTAACTTATCGTGCATGGTTAAGTAGGAACAAGTTTACATAATAGCATTAAAACCAGAAGAATGTTACCATTAAATATTATGTATAGTAGAGAGAGAGCAATTAAAGCCAATGTACAAAAACCTGACACTTATTCCTTCTTTGCATTTTCACTGCTCTGTTTGGAACTAAACAACAAGAAATACTAAGTATTACCCAATATGTATGTGGTTTACTCCAATTCCTCCATCATGACAGCTTTGGTGCTTGGTGAGGTGGTAAGGAAAATTAGGTAGACAGTGGCATAACAAAATCCATACCAGCCGTTGCCACTAATAGGTAGAAAAAAAGGGGTCTCACTACGGTTTAAATCGTAAAAATTCCAATTATAGATGAGCAAGTCATATCTCCAGGACACAGCTAATGAAATTTACTTTAGGGCCCTATAATTTGAAGTTACAGCATTAGAGCAATAAGTCCAAATCAAACCTGATTTGGACCAAATCAAACCTGAACCCAACAGATTGCATGGGACCTTGACATAACTTGATGTGGAGATTGCAAAGGACCCCCTATCATTAGGACAAACAGCAATAATAGTGAAAGTATCTATCACTAGTTAGGGCACCAATTAAAGATTTATTGGCTTTACATAACACTAAACCACCTTCCTGTACTGCGTACATTTGAGCTGTTTGGGCTATTTATATCACTACATGACAAGCACAGTATATTGTTAAACCTATTCAGTAAAGCAATAAAAAGGTATTTGGTGATTTTCAAACTGTGTCTTAGATTCCAGTGTACAGATGATAGATTATTTACAGTACAAATAAACACAGACTGCTAAAAGTTTCATTTTCCTTTGGAAGTATAAACATAGCCATTTTCACCTTCTTCCGTATCATTTTTTTTATTGCAGTGCTTCAAATATACAGGGTCTTTGCAGTCACATTCAGGGACAGAACATTTGCCACTAGGGTAATAGGGTAACAAACAATTACTTTCATTACAGGATTACTAAATAAAAGTTTATTAAAAACTATTACATTTGAATAACTGGGTTTACTAGGATAGAATACATTAGTGTACAGTTGTGGGTTACCTGCCATGGCATTGTTCACTTTGAATCTTTTCTGATAATACTGATTTTAATAAATTGTTGAATTTAAAGGGTATATTATAAAGCTGAAGAATGCCAATCTTTGCTAAAACTGACCTTTCCATATGCTTAACTACTAACTAACCATAAAACCCTGCATGGCGTTTTGTATAAAGGCACTGCCTTTTTAAAACTATCTGCTTAATATTAAAGTATTGAGGTATGTATGACATTTAAAAATGTTAAATCTTTGTAGAAAAGAATCCCACTGAGCTTTGAGATTCTACTTTGCAACCAGCTCTGTTATCAAAGACTTATAGGAACACATCTCTCCCTGTATGTGTGAGATCTGGTCTCATCCATCTTTATTTTAATGGAACGCCTGCTGGGAAATGGATGTAGAACTTCTTAACTCCACTAGTGTATTTGACCTTGTCCTGTACATTGCTGTGTTTTATTAAAGAATTGTTTGTTACGTAGGTTTCAGTTGGAATGTAGTGTTCAGTTGCAATTCAGTATTTTAATTTAATATGGACCTTACTAAGAAGATGTGAGGCATGTACAGGAAATAGTGTAACATTAGTGATATATATATATTCATTAGTCTGTGACAGCAAATTGCATTTCATCAGTAGGAAATTTTGACTTTTCTGTTTTTAATCATTAAGCTCAAGCCCCATGTTGACTTATTTTATTCTACTTAGTAATGAGTTTCTTCTAATCTATTCAAAGACTTTTATTTTGAGAACCAATTTATGAAATGCTGGGACAATGCTTTTAAAAGTTCTATTAACGAACCTCAAAACATAAGTTTGACATTAATCATCTAGGTATTTAAAAAAAAATAAAAGTAAAGCTTTGTTCAGCTGCAGTTGCTCTTTTCTACCAAGACTTTAGTTTATTTATTTTTCAAATATGCAAGATACAACACTTTGATCGGCAATGATCCCCATAGTACACAATAAATCCAAGTCCTGGTCCTGATTTTAGCTCTACAGTTCATCTGGAGTAAACAAAAAAAGTATAGTCATAAAAGAAATGAAAGATAACCTATTTTTGCATATGGATCTTTGCAGTGGCAAATATTTATAGTGGACCTAGATGCTTGTTCTTCCTTTTTTTTTTTAAACAATGGAGTCAATTATTGTTACATTTCCCTTGCATACCGTCAGAAGTATAAAATATAGCACGTGGCTCCTCTATTCTTGTGACATACCTCCACAGGCCCTTTTCTGAGCAGATATTCATTTTTTCTAATCAAAAATCTTTATCCTGTTATTGTTTCCCTCTGGGGTTAGGAAAGGATATACATTGGTAAATGCAAGCAACCCAAATATCTGTATTACAAGAATTTCTATTGCTGCAGACTAGCACTGAATGAAATTAGTTTTTAGTTTCCTGATGTTCATCTTAAAATCTGGTATTCCAGTGAAATTGTAAGTTAAGTAAAATATATTCAAGTAAATGGGGAAATATAAATTATGGTGTTTTTTTAAGGATGCAATGGATTGTAAATGGCTTCTGAGGGTTTCAGACATTACTTTCAACCATTTTAAGCTTCTCTTATGCGAAAAGCCAAACAAAGCCCCACCCCCCAATTAGCCCTATTAAATTACACTATTTGTAACAGTAACACAAAAACAAAAAAAGTAAAAACAAAAAAAACAACACACAAATAAGGATCACATACAAGAAAATAAAAGAACAATGGATATTAAAAAGAATGTTTATTTAGTCTAATTTTTGGTATCTTTGACCTTTTTGGACCCCAAACAGTAGGTGAGCATTGTTATATATTTTTAATGAACTGTGGGATTTTGCTTGGCAAACATTTTAGATAAAACTAGTGCTTCCTAGTGTTCTCCTTTAAAAAAAAGTGTTTGTTACTGATAAAATAAATGTAATGAAGATTTCAAATAATGAGAATGAACAACTATAAATCACCAACTCAATGCCTGACCCCCAGTGGATCCAGAATCCTGATTGCTGCATTTATAAATCATGTTGAGCTATGCAGAGGCTCTCTCCTGTGTTGAGTTTTCCTTTTATTCATGAACACTCTATGACAGCATTGTCATTTCATACCCAGTCCCAAATGAGTCAGTGTACAAGCATGAAGCTGGCATGCCAGTCTACAACTAATGATCTGGTTTTTCAAACTTGACAGTTAACAGGCTCACTGCTGATACAGTCAACACAAATCCATCAATATTACAGTATGCCGTACATGACTAGTTTTCATATATAAACATTTGTCACCTACCGACATACAAATTGCACAATGTAAGGCCGTTATGATTATGTTTTTATGATTACAGCTTATTGTAACCTTAAAACTGGTCTCCATGCAACAAATTTTTTTATTATTTTATAATAGTTTATTCATTGGATTTGGAGATTATATTTCATTAAATAAGCAGCCATATCAATTGCTGTTGGATTCATTTTAACAGTTTGACAGTTTGAAGTATTCTGAATGTGTCTGTTGTACATCAAAGCATATAAAAAGCTGAATAAAGCAATCAAATAATTTTTTTTGGATAACATGACAACTACAATCACATGCTTGTTTACCAATGATAAAGATATTAGCAAAATATGGAATGCTTTAGTTAATAGCATTTTATTAGTGGACCTTGATGTGACCATGGCCTTACCATGGTGATAATTTAATGATTCTTATATGGAGGGACACTGTCAATGGAGGAAATAATCTCCTGTGCTCTACCACCCACATCATTTACCTAAGGAAACTTTTCATTTCCTTTCATTTCAAATTCACTGTAATTCACTATTGAATAAGTGTGAAAATGTTATATTCTGAAAAGCCTTCACAAATAATGTCTTTTTTGTAAAGATAACAGTAAATGCACTATTTCCATTTAGAATTTCTGAAATTCTTAATTTTATTTTTATAGAAAACTGTTGGAATAAACATTCCTATTACTAACCCAACAAAAGAGGTCCTGCATTTCCATGTTCTGCTGGCTGGTGATGGAGTTACTGGTGATTACAAATTCACTTTACAACCCAGAGAAACATTCCCCTATGTAGCTAAATTTTCCCCAACCAAAACAGGGGTTTACAGTGGGAGGTAAGTCATACAATAAAATGGAATGCATATCATGATGTGAAATCCACGCCATTCTTGGAAGAAGCAAACCACTTTGCAGTTCTGTTGACTTTTTCAGACACAAAACACAAGAAAAGGTGTACATTCTTTATGCATGTAGCAGAAAAGTTTTGTGTCTTTTCCATCAAAATTTTGTCTATAGGACATGATTTACTACGTGTAATTTGGGGGTAAAGTGATCTTGTCATAGATGTTATTTTAGTAATCAATGCATTACAAGGAAAATAGGCTGAGTATGAAAAGGAAGCCCTGATATTTTTAAATGAGTTTAAATATTAAAAAAAGTAAAATGGGAATTTACTAAATAGGACCTTATTTTAAAGGTAAGTTAGTAAGAGGAGTTACTATAGCATTAATGGTTTCTTATATTGTGGTAACCAATGCATTTATTTTATTGATTTAATATGGATTTTACTGTATCTTTATGTATTTTTATGTATCTCTGGATGTCTCCATATGTCTATGTATTCTGAATAAGTAATTTAGCACATAAAATCATTTCAACTGTTAAAATTACATGTTTTACTCTGTGTGATAAATTATGCATTGATCTTGGGATAATGAATCATGATAAACATACATTTAAATAAATAAGTATATTATCATATAAATTAGATAAATTTGATCATGATCACAGTGAATTTAATTAAAATAATTGATAATAAAAAAAGATGAACTATCCCACTTAAGTAAAGCTTCACATTATTCTTTCATTCAATCAATCAAAACCGTTGTTTTATTTCTTAAATGCTTTCCAGATTTGGAAAGCATGTAAAGATTTGTCAAATTGTCTACTTTGTCTACAGGACTCCAAAAGGCCTACATAGTTCAGTGTTTAATTCCTTTCAAAGTAGGCCTACACATGCACACTGCACTTTTGTTTGTTGTATTCTGTTGTTGTAACAGGTAAAATTAAAAAAAGATTACAACGTTTAAAAGTTTGTAAGCTGTGTAATGTTTTGCAGCTCCAGACTATTTTTCTTTTAGTGGAAGAGGAGAAAAATGGCTCTTTTGATAGTAAAGGTTGCTGACCCCTGCACTAACTGATAAAGGTGGCAATTATATAAAGATCCTAAATTCCTGTTTATAGTGATTTTAGTATTGGTCTCATAGCTTGTTTTTTTACTTTAGAGCAAGGGCTGTGCGAAGAGAGGTAAAGTAGCACTTTTTTGGGCCAGTAACCAATTGTTGTTGATGAAGACTTGTAGTCCTGTAAGAGTGCCCATCAAAGGGTGACAATGCCATTTAAAGGGCTGCATTCAATCTTTTCATTTTGAAAAAGGCAGTGAAGCCTACATGATAAAACTGTCAGAATCAAGAGATATGTTTCCAATTATAGCAGAGATGAAAATAGAAAGCACTCCAATCATTAAAGCTGAAGTATGTTCTCCTTTCCTATTTGCATGGATATACACCCAAAGGTTCTAATTACACTAATCATAATTTTTACTTACAGCACAATGAACTGGTCAGCTGGAGATTTTTTTTTTCATTTCTACTCTAAGTAAAAAGTATTTTATGCTTATTCTGCATAGTAGATAACCTACCTAATTTTCCAGCTGGAAAAATATCATGTTGTTGTTTCTTGTTTTCAGCTGATTAATTTATATTGCCTTTTGGCTATGTTTAAACCAATTGCACACTTTTGGGTATAAAAGTAAAACACAACTTTACCCCATTTACTAAGCTAATTGAAAATTCATTTTGCAAAGTTAACCTTTAGTAGAGGAGTGTTATAAAAACTTTTATTATTTTATCCTTTTTTTTATCCAGTTCCCTGTCACTTAGTTACTCTTTCCTTCTATAAAGATGATCACATATAAATAATGAACATTATTCTCTGTATTTTGCTGCTTGACATATCCACAGCTACATTTAGGTTTCACAGGCAATAGTTGCTTCTTAACTCTATACTTATAGTAATATGTTTTCAAGTGATAAGAAGTGAGAGAAAAAAAGCTAAGAAGGTGAACATCCAGTCAAGCAGGAAACTTATTTGTAAAATTGGGTTGTGAATTTGGTGGTTAAAGTACCAATAATATTAAAAGTCAATCCCAGTCAATACTTCATTGCTAGTAGCAGATGCTTTGTGTATAGGGGGATCAAATTTTCAAATTTTCTTGCTAAAGAAACACCCATTTATTTTAAAGCAAGTTGTTAATCATTTGTTTGTGCTAAATCACATATTGAGATATTCATCAAAGAACTGTGGTGGAAGCTTTTGCAAGCATATTTGCCTCTTTACCCTGGAAGGTTGCTAAACATGAACTTGCAAATGAAGCAATTATCTGACAGTGTCTTCAAAACAAGAATGTTGTAAACAAGTCCTATTTTCAATTTCTGTTTTTGTTCTCTAGTGTGATTTTCCAATGTGACATATTTGGAGAATTTTGGTATGAATTACAAATGTCATCTGAGAAGCCTGCACCAATTAGGGTTCCTGAAGTGGCCTGTGAACTTGGAAAGTTAGTATTGTTTTTGCATTTTCAGTTAAATATTGTTAGTTAAACTTGACCTTGGTTATATAAACTTTCAATTGTTTTAGCCTTCAGCATTTGAACTGCTTTGTTGATATGCTTAGTTGTAGGTGGTACATTTTCGCCTTGTCAGCCTAATGATTTTTAACACTAACACTGTATCCCTCTCTTACCAGAAAACTACACTATATTTAAAACAGAATGGCATTAAGAGCTGTTTATCTTTGACAAGACGTAAAACACAGCCAGGCTTCTGCTTTCCCCTCTGCATGTGCTTTTGTTATTTACCTAACCTTAGGCATCTCTGACAGCTGCTTGTCTGAAACATGAGAATGTTAAAACTTTGACTACAGAAAAAGGAGACAGAAATGCCCTATGTTTTTTTTTGTTTTTGTTTTTTTTTTAACCTGAATTGTTCAGTTATAAATGTCACTATTGTCTCTAATTGGGTGAAAATGTATTCCTATCTCTATGGGAAAACACAGAAGTGCGAAGTAGCAAACATTGCTACACATACTGGATATTTAGTATTCCTCTTAGTATAAAAAATACAGTACTATATGATTATTTGGTTAGCCTGTTTATTTTTTTAAAGAAAGAAATTTAAACTCACTACATGTAACTTTTATTTGATTTCTGACTATTTTACAGGTGGACTCGTCTTAGTATTTCCTTGTGTAACCCTACTCAAGAAACATTTGAGCTACAAACTATTAATACTAATCCTGAACATTTCTTAGTGGAAATTGATCACAGTAAACCGGTAGGTTAAGCTTAGTCAAATAAATTAACAGTATTTTTTTCCCATTTTGTGAGTTTTTTTTTTATAAACTGGCTGTAAACATCTAACGTTATTCCAATAGAAAGCATGATCATAGTGTTTTTTTATTATAATACTGGCCCTTCAGTATTGT
The DNA here is from genome assembly GCF_032062135.1 of Pyxicephalus adspersus. NCBI lineage: Eukaryota > Metazoa > Chordata > Amphibia > Anura > Pyxicephalidae > Pyxicephalus > Pyxicephalus adspersus. The sequence goes on along the minus strand of NC_092858.1, from coordinate 74,165,255 downwards.
ATTGATAACTGAATTTTATTAATTACATCCTAAGAAGTAAACAAAAAAAAGGAAACTTGCTGCTTAAGACCGTGACACTACCGAAAAATAGAATTCTATAAACTTTGGCCTTTTGTCTTTGTGAATTTTACACTTTTATCTCTCGGGACTAATAATAAATGTTGCGGAATTTTTAAAGTTATCTTGCTTACTATATTTATTTTTAAGCTGAAATAGAGGAAGATTAAAACATACAATAGAATCCTGCATTAGCACATATTACCTTATACAGTTTATATATTAAAAACCTTCCATTGAGAACTTTAGGAGGGATATTGCCATCACAAGTAATCTAAACTTTTTTCTCACTTGTCAATTTTTGTATCATGGTTCTTTTTGGATGAGCCATTCATCTTCCCACCATATCTTTTTTTGTCTTTTCGGCTGACAACATTTTTCTCATGCACTCCAGTGCCCTATTTTTATGTTGATAGACTGGCCTTCTAAAGTAGCGCCCTCTGACTATTCAATGCATGGACATTTTTGTTAGTATTTGAATAAACAAGCTAAAGCAGGGCCTTCTTTTTGAAAAAGCTAACGTACTAGAGAATCATTTTCTAGTAAAATGGATGTGGTGAAGGTACAGTGCAACTTCCTAAGCCTGGAATGGGGACAATTGACTTTTAAGCACATTACTGGCCACTCAGGCTATCTAGGTCAATGCAACAGAAGGTGTCTAATATTATACAAGGCACTTGTCTGAACTCTGCTGTTTCACACTCAGAAATCATACAATTCACACTGTGAACAAGCAGCAACACTCATCAGAACTCCAAGTTATAAAAGCATTATTGCTGTTTGCTTTCACTTTTCATTTTGGCAACCCACTAGGGATTTTTGCAAGACAAAACTGCAAAACAACTTAAATCTTCACATAAGAAAAACATTGGCTATACAAAATAATACAGTATGCTTGGGGAAAAATATATTCTTTAGAAATTTAATTTACTTTTGTAAAAAGAAAATGTATGTACACATTCAAATCCAAAGCTTAAAACTAGTTACTCATTTCTGGAGTAGCCTTTATATTCATTTATATGTTTAGTGCTATTTCCCTTTTCAAAGCCTTCTATTTAGATGTAGAAAATAAATGCGTGTTTGAAAGAAACCAGATGAACCGTTCTTTTTTCTTATTCTGTTTATGACACATTTACATAATTTTATACAAGAAATTTGAGTATCACCACGTATTAGACTCATAGATTATTGCCAGGTTGCAGAAAGTAGTCATCCCGTTCTACCAGGCTAATGGCTCATTTGCTGGAACATTGCTATTCCAACTTGCTTTATGTGCATAAGATTTATCATGTTTGTTATCCTGCTGCACAGTTCTCAGAATATTGCTTTAGGTTCACTTTTTGTTTCACAAGTCATTAACATAGAAATGGATTTGAATTAATTATCATGACTTCTAACTTCTGCATATTGCAAGTGAACTGTCCGGAGAGTTAAAAATATCCCCAGTGCTGCCTAGTATGTCTGGTTCATTAGCAGAGGCTAAAATGTCATCAGCAGTAGAATTGCATTACAATGGAAAGGCCCTTTGAAAAGTCAGCTCTATTCACTTTCTTTTCTTCAAAACTTAGTTGCGGGCCAAAACTGGGAATTATAGTTCCAGAACAATTAGCCGTTCTTTGCTTTGACTTACTAAAGCATAACTGACCCCTTAATGCATTTAAATTGTTATATGTGCTGGGAATAAATGAACTAATTTACTACAGCCCATAAATTTCAAGACATTGTGAGTTATGGATAACACTACCTTCTTCTGTTCTAAAGACAGATCACATTTTCTATTTTTATATATACCAGTCAAAAATAATCACGTGCATCCAATTGTATGATCTTCCTAAGTTGAAAAAATTTTTAAAGAGATTTTAATTCTCATTGTTATTTTTGTTCACCTTCCGAAATGCTAAATACCACTGGATAGAGAATGCAATCTATCTTGCACTACATGTAGCATTTTCACAAGATGCTCACAGCCTTCATATATTTCAGTTCAGGATTCAACAAAATGCAAAATTGACAGAGATAAATTCTAAAATTATAAGCATTATCTTTGGACTTTACAAAGTCAGAAGAGCATTATGTAGCTATGGTCGGCTGTCAAATGGTCACATTTATTGGCAGGCTAAATTTGAAGATGAAAAGAAATGAGATGTAATGTAGCGTTTAAGCAATTTTGCCCCTAAAAACAGTATCCTATCAATCACTTTACCTCTATGCACTGTTTATGTTTTTTATTAACTTGATCACTAATAGACTTCGCCTTGTTCATTTAGGTTTAGTTGGGCTTTAAGCTTGGCAAATCTGTAGACTATCTGTAGATCTGTAACACTCAAGCTTTCTTGATTCTCTCTAGGTGTAATAGTACTAAATGTCTATGGCCAAGGCTTTGTGTATTGATAAAACCATGATCTGTGGTTAGTTTATGATGGCACATTGAGGAAAATTTGGCATAAATCTCTGTTTGAAGATAACTGATCTTTTGTTGGTTTTGACAATTTCTGCCGGACAAAGTGAGAATATTAAGTCATGCAAATAATTAAAAGCTTCATACCTTGAGCTACAGGTTGTGTTCTGTTGTATTAGGAACATGTAATGGATACCCCTATTTGCTAAAAAAGAGCTGTAAAAAGTCAAATCTTCGATAAATGTAGGAGCTTCTATAATTGATTCGTGCCTGGATACCACATAAAATGGTTAGAACGCTGCACCACTACTGAATGTAGTGAACCAGTACAAGCTATGTGCTTTAAAATACCTATTGCCTATCCTTTCTCTTTTTTCATGAAAGTAGATTGCAACTGAGTTACCATTTACTAAAATTACCATTTTTTTATTTTACAGATAAAAAATACTATTGGTGGCTATTGCTTTCAACTTTAAAAGGGGACACATTTTCTTATTTTGTTTCCAACTTTCCCATTGAGCTAGACGAGCAACCAAAATTTGTAAATAGCATTCTATTTAGCATAACACCAAGCTTGTTACTGAAGTAATTGTCCTCAATAAAAAGATTTACAATTGTTTAACAGTGTAACAGACCATGAATGCTCACAGTGCACACAGCTTTAGTACAGCACATTAATCATCAGCATTGAAGATACTTCTGCAGAGTTTCAAGTCCAGTAAAGAATGATTGCCTTTTTTTGTTTGTTTTACCAGGTTTTAGTACCACCAAGTTCCACTATTGAAGTACCAGTTCAATTCTGCCCATCAGCCCTGGGAAAAGGGAATCATACATCATCCATTATCTTTACAAACCCACAGGTATGATTTTACATTGTGTAAAATAATATTCATAATTATATACATTTACCCAATATTAAAATGTATCACATTGGGATTAGGAGGAAAATTGCCAATGTATACAATTGTTGCAAACAGCACAACATTTTTTAAGTCAGGTCAGCTGAAGGTATTCAACAGTAACTCTCTAATACATCACATTTAATAGTAGAGTCATCAATAACCCATGTGAGTACTTGTCAGCTTTTCTACCATACATTCTACAAATAATAATTATTCATTACTTGGTAGTATATAAGTCAGCATTCAGTCTAAAAACTGCTGGCATAGTTTGATAATACATATGTGAATGTGTCCTGCAACTCTAACTACCCTATATTTGTTATTGGACATTTATTTTATGGTCAATCTTTTTAATTGGCACTAGGCTTACCAACATCATCTGTTATAATGAATTTGAGCAATTGTATTAAGTTTGAATTAATTAACAATTGCTCATTAGGGATGGTTCTGTTACAGTGTTAGGGCACTTTCTTTGATATTGTAGGTATACATTTAATTTCAGAATGTATTCTCATTCATATGAACTGTCTGCATACTTCTGGTATATGCTTTGTAGGCATTATGTTGCTTTTATTAAAAATTTAAGTGGAATTGCAGCCTGACATAACTAAATAAAAAACATTCTCCTAACTGCTTATTGCCCATATAGTTTATCTTACATACCATGTCCTAAAATAATGTCATCTGTGAAAAAACACAATTCCCCCTATTTCACAGCACAGTTAGTACTAGTGGCAGCCATTATGCAGGTTGCGTCATTTTTAACTCACTTTTAGGAAAGCTTATATTTTGCCCTCAATAAATCAAAGAAGAGTTGTGAGTGTGGCACACTTTTGGTTGGCGGTTAGTGAGGTAAGAGTGGGATAATGGTGCAACCGATCTGTTTAACCATTTAAGGTACTTATTTAAAAATGTTTTAAAAAGTATTGTGAACCTGTCCGGATACTATTCAGAAACTGTTTCTTTCTGACTGTAACTGAGAATAGCCAATTATTGGCTTCCAGATTAGCTTGGCTATCCACCTAGTCCAATCAATCCCTACCCTATTGTCTCCAAACACTTACAATTTTAGGTATTTTTATGGGAATTTATACAACCTGATTGATGTTTTGTGTGCTTTAGAATATTAATATCAATAATAGTTATAGTGAAGTTGGTGATGCCCTGCATTATGCTCCCCATGGTATACTTGATGCTCGGTAGTAGCACGGGTAGTAGAACAGGTAATATATTGATTCCATGGAATAGGACATTACAGTGTGTATTATATGTTATGACAGATCAACAGTTTATCACAATGTGGCTTGATACTGATGAGAATAATGCATGGTTTATTTTTTTTTACTTGGTTACATACTTATCTGTTATGTCATTCAGTTTTGCAATGTAGTGGCCCTGAATTACAATTTTGTGCAATAATAACCTTTTTAGTCCATGTCTTGCTGTTAATATTTTTATCCTATGGATTTTCCTATCACCTTTTCACAGCACAAAATCCCCCCAAATGACAGTGACCTATTGTAGCTGGTTAACCGCACAGACAGTGAAAGGACAACAAATGTAACATACATGCTTAGGAGCTGATGGAAAGCTATCTTTAACAATGACATATAATATTCTTTTTACTCTTTGTAGCTTCTGAAACAACTTTGAACCTTAGAGGGAAATGCCATTGATTTTCTTCCCTTGATTTCACTGATTAAATGTATCTGAACTGACAGTTCTAGCAATTTAAGCCATCTCATAGCTGGGTAGCTGACTAATCTAAAATCAGCTAATGATAGTTCTTCTATGGTAAGCTTTAACTGTTTCTGATTGTGCCTGTTTGCTGAATTGAGAAAAACGTTTCAGAGTTATTATCTGCTTCATTTGTTTCTGCCTTAAAAGTGCATGAAAAAACTTTCACAATAAAGATCTGGGGTCCTCCTTCCTGATCACCTTTTACATTTAAATATAAAATCTATTTTCACAGTGTGGAAAAGAATCCGGAAGTTAAACTTACATCCTAAACATTTAATTACATTTCCCTATATTACGTTAACATTTTCTGGGTGAATTAAGTATATTTTTTTACCTTCTGCCTTATGATAAGTTTTTTAGAAACAATTAGGGAGAGGTGTGTTAATTCCTAAACGAACCACAAATTGCTTAGTTCATAAAATTTAAAGCATGCAATATTTTTGTTATCATGTATTTTTCGTTTTTAACCATTAATTTTTCAGTCTATTAAAGACATGTTTTTTATTTTTGGCATATTTTGTTTTTTAAGAATTATTTAAAAAAACTATTGATCAAATTATTTCCCCTGAAAATGCTCCCCTGAAAACTGCTGCCTTTAGGATGGTGATGACTGAAATTAATTATGGTTCCTATGGAGGAGAGCAGACATAAATACATTTGAGAGTTAATATAGGGCTTTGTGTAAAAAAAATATTGGATAATATATTTTTTAATAAGATGTCCACATAAAAAAGTAACATTTTCCTACTGAGTAACCTATGGTACAAGTTTATGGATTGGACTTCTGTTGTAGGAAATTATCATGAGATAGACTATGCAATTAAGTTAAAGAATAAGTAAACCCAAAACTACACAAAACAAAAAAAATTCTCACTTACCTTCAATCCCGCTGAGCAGTCGATCTGTTGGGAGGTTTCTTCCATCGGCTCCCGAGTGTCCCGGTATCTGTCTTCTGGCCGACGAGCCAGGTGCTGCCATCTTCTCCTCTTCTTCCGTGTTCTTCTTCCTATGTCACACGACGCAGGCTTGAGAACGGGTAATGTAAATTTGGAAAAAACTTGCCAATCTCACTGCACATGCATGAGATCAGCAATGTTTTCCCTTTTGATGAAAGGGCTCCTATTGCGCATGCCTGAGATGCTCCGGCCTGCGCAGAAGAAGGACCCAAGAGCCTCCAGGGATGGGTGACGTAGGTATCCTGGGAGGCTTTGCGCTCCATTTATTCTCGATCACCTAGGCGATCGAGAATTAGGAGGGTGGTGTTGCACTTAAAAAAAAAAACACAAACAAACAGATTGTCTACCCTTTTATGTAAGGTGAAAATTCTGAGTTTAGGTACGCTTTAAGTTGTTACTGAATTAAAAACAAACATGCAATGTTTTGTAAAAGATATTTATAGTGACATTATATATAAATTATTTATATGTGTCTGTTCTGCAAAATTACCTCTTTTTCTTGCCTATTATATCATCCTTCTATCCTGTCTTCAGTTGCTGTTGTAAGCACAAATAACCTCAACATTTTTGGCACACGAATGCTAGAATCTATTACATCATCACAACAGGCTTCTGTTCTGGGTTTTAGTAGTGCAAAGGCAGTGCAAAGGCAGTGCAAAAGCTTTGATGCTACCACTCCTAAATCCATTCTGTTTTCAGTTTACCTAGATCCCTTTTCATTCAAGGTCTTAGACCTGACCACTTAATTGATCTGATCTCACTAGTATCCTGCCATACCTTATACTAGCTGACCTAAATATATGAGTCTGCTTCACCCTTTGGTTTCGATGCTAGGGTCTTATAGCACATAATTTATTATTTAAGTTTCTGGGAACACTGAAGAAACCATCATACAGATAAAAAAAAACACCCTTCAAAGTAGGCTGCAAAAGGTGAACTGCAAATTAATGATCATCTGGTCTAAACTTAGACCCTTAAAGCGCTTATTGGCCCACAGGGCACATTTTGATACCTCTCTATACGATCTTGAGACATCTGGTGACAAACGTGGGCACTTCCTGTCGCAGGGTGCATTTTTTAGTATCACTACTTATGCAGGCTCAGTCCAAATGCTCACTGCCTGTGATAGTGTTCAGTTCCTGTCCTTCTGTGGGTGTAATATTTTCTGATACTTGTTGCTGACCCTTACTTCGCATGACCCTCTGATTGTTTACCACAGAGAAACTCCAAAACTCACCTGCTTTATCACTTATTTCTGTGTCTGACCTTAGCTGTGTCCTCTGACCTTTGTACACTTAACGATTTGGACTTTTTGCATAGTCATTATTGTGACTGTGGACTTGTCTGCCTTGTTGACTATCCGGGGTCCTGAGGTCCTGTGTGCCGAGATGGTGCAACTAACCCTCAAGGCAGAGCAGGTTCTTGTCTGTATGGAGATAGATCTAGGAATCATGTCTGATAAGGCATTGGCATTTGATCAGAGGCCTTGCAAATATATACAAAAAAGAATAATTTAGGACCTTTCTTATATTAGAAGGATAGGAGTAAAAAGTATATAAAAGTAAGCCATAGGCCTTTAGTTAAGAATTTATTTTCTCAATTAATGTTCTTTAATTTACTCTCTGGAACAAAAAGCCACTATTACCTTTTCATTCAAATTTAACTACACAATATTGTTTTCTATTCTTGAAATTTTAAGCACAAAAATTTGTTAATCTTAGTCTGACAAGGGACACAAGATCCAGGGTAAAAATATACCATATCAAAAAGTAAATCAGTATACTTTGGTAAATCACTCATTCAAACATTTTATGTTTTATTTAAAAGAAAAGATAAAACATTCAAAGCATTGTTGTTTGTATTTCCAATATAATATCTAGGATCTTCACTGGAAGTTCTTGGCAAATTTAGAAATGTGATAAATGTGATGTTCAACAACATATTTTGATAATGATCTTTAAACACCGTTTACAAATAATATTATATGACATCATGTAGAAAGTAAATGATTTTCTGTTCAGCTGCTTCCAAATCTCCAATTATGAAGATGGCATCGTTAGGGAGTTGTGGACACAGTAAACATGATACAATCAACAAACATACCAGGCATGCCCATAAGCTTCTGGCACATCTGTCAAGATTGTTTAGATGTTTGCTGTTCTCTTGCACCTGATCCTTAATGAAATTGGCAAAGAAGATCTTTAGAGATGTGCTGTCTTCACCCAAGAACTAGCTGTTTGTGTAGTTTATTTGAAAACGAGGACTGAAAAAGGGCAAAGATGCATCCAAAAACAACAATCTGTTCTTCATATTATATTACTTTTACTTAGTAGGGAATAATGATGTCAACTGATCATAGACCTATACACTTAGCTTTTTAGCAGAACTAAAATGTTAATTTTTGCTCTTATTCCTTTTAATATTTGTCTTCATTAAAAAAATGTATATTTTTCATCAACATCCAAATAGCTTTTAGGGCCACATCAACCTATAAATAAGAAGTTTACACATATAAATGCTCTTTTCCGCTAGCAAGGGCACCCTAAAAGTGAAATAGGTAAGGCAGAATTAATAGTATTTGACTAGCTGAATAAGTATACACCTGACCTCAAAAGACTGCATCCGCTATTAAATGGATATGGATGCTTAGTGTTGGGATACTGTAGGCATAAACTGTAGGTCACACAGCCTTTTTTTTATTATTGTATTTAAATATTAAACCAGTTTAACATTTTAGATGCAATTTGAATGAAGGGAGAGTGTTCCTTAATTTTACAATCCATATTCAATGAAATAATTTTTCAGGCAAAATCCTGAACAGGGGGGGGGGTTAAGAGGAACATGTTCAAAGTGCAAAAAAAACAAATAGGTCATGTGTAAATAGGAGGTAACATATAGATAAATGTGCTTTTGTTTTTGAAATTGTTTGTATAATTTTCTATATATTTAATCTGTGATCTGCTGTCTTAGGTCTAGTTGACGGCACCCCTCTTCCTTTATCGGTTTTAGTAAAAATACCATTTTCAGGGACTTTGCAATTGACTTGAAAGTTGGTAGACAAAATCTATAAACATGCTGCAAAAATACTTTTTTGAAAAAAAATTGGCAAAACATTTTGTTTATCCTTAGTTGAGATTTAGCTTAAAGTTGCCCATACATGGTAAATGAAAGATCACCTGGCACATCTCATTTTCTAAAGTAGGCTATTTAATCTATGGCTGACTTGTTTAACCATATTGATAGCCAAATTTACACAATATAGTTAAAATGGTTTACAAGATTACAGTTTTGTTAGGATCACTGCCTGGGTAGATTTTGTTTCTGAATTGATGGACGTCAGGGACTGTTGATATAAAGATAAGTGACTGCCAAGGTGATCATTAGATTGTTTTTAGGTTGATAATTGACTTGTGCTTTGAAATTTTGATAGTTTACCTCTTTACCTCACACTGGCCATCAGGAATAAGGTTGTAGTTGTTGCACTGCTTGTAAAACTCTTTACCTTTGTATGTCAATTCTACAAGCAATTACAAGCCACGTGCAATGGAAAAACAGTTACTGTTTGTGGATTAATTTATGTAAAGGTAATACAAGCCTAGAAAAGGCAAGAATAAGGTAATAACACATGGTTCATACTGTATACTTATCTAACACATCAGAATACCTTATGTGCAGCTGCGAAAAAAACACTGGCTTTCTTTAAAATGTAAAATCACTTTCGCTGTATATTGTTTCAAAGTAAATGCTAGGCCATGCTCCAGTACTCATGTTTTGTTTGGGGACTGACCTGTTAAAGAATATTGATCAGTTGCTCTCATTCTATGCAGACCACAAAAGCTAATACGTACAAGGCCACTAGCTGTGAAAGGTTTTAGCCTTTCAACTGCACCTCTATGCATGTGGAGTCAGAATGCCCAATTACTAACTTGAAGTGGAAAAAATATCACTTGTTCAAAGTCATAACATATATTTCATAGCCATGCTAACACTTTTCATTAAACTGACAGTTTTGTATCTGCTTGAAATGAGTTTTTGAAAATAATTGGAAAAGACATTTAAAGATAATACAAAAAGGCCAAAATCAATGTAAAGCAAATACTAAAATATATATTTGTAGCAACATCCTCATATGTCAAGCTAACATGCCCTTTGCTGGAAATAATAACATTTTTATGAAAAGATCACTTTTCCTCCAGCTGACAAACCCAAAAGTAATTCTTATAAACTTTTTCCAGAAAACTTCAAACTGATTTATTTTAAGTATTGACATACAGAACTATTTTCTGAGCTTTTTTTTTTTTGCTCTGTCAATGCAATAATTTCCATATAGAAATGCTTAGTATTTTTTTAATAAGCTACAGAATACTCATGATCTCTGTAACAGTCATTCCAGCCAGCCAGGAGTCATTTGATAAAGTTTTTAATAGGTTAAACATGTCAAATGATAACCAACAGTGGAATTACATGTGTCCTTACGTTAGGCACTGTACTTTAACTAGAGCTTTTGGTAACAACTCCCTGTCTTAAAGGATCCTATTATTGAGAATGTGTAAATGAGAAAGTTCTGTTGTAAGAATGTCATTGTGTGGTAAAGCAAGTCTAAGCAAATTCATTAAAAAATAGATAAATAATATCTTTCTTTACTGAATACAATGCCTATGCTTTAGAATGTCTGTGGAACCTTCAATATATATTTAGCGGATCTACTAGTGCTGAACCATAGTTCTTTAAGTTAAACAGAGAGCCATAGGTTTGATCCATCAGAGGATGTGTCTGACTTGTCCAGAGAGGCCCCTACTTCCACACAGAGAACTGGAGTCCTTCTCTACACTATGCTGGCAGAAGGCAGGCTTTTCTACTGAGGGTGATGGGTTTCTAAAGAAAACAAACTGTAAGGTTTTGCGGACTTTAGGTCAGACTAGGTATAATACTTTAGATCAGGTTCCTCCAGAGGCTGCTAGGGGTTCATTGAGCAATTTATGATTCTCAGGTCAATTTAACAGATACTAATGTTCTTTAAGTGTGGCAGCCTTCCCACGACCCAGTAAAGTAGGAGGCATTCTTCTTACTAACCACCAAGCTAACAAACTGTATACTATGTATATGGTAATTATAAAAGGGGTTCTCTGTGGACCTGAAAGTTATTTCAATGGGTTCCTTCATGTTATAAAGGTTAGGAAACACTGCTTTATATACATCTGGAATGCATTTAGCTGATTTAAACCAAAAGCTCAGTTGGACATTAAAATGTTGCAAACATTTGCCAAATGCACAAAACAAGCAAAGTAAAGGGTAGTGAATCTTATTGATAGCCCAAATAGTTTTTATATATAGTAGCTAAATATGTGAAAACCCTCTTGGAATAAAGGGAGGAGCTAGAGATCACCAGAAGCTTCCAGTACAGCATATCCTTCTGCGATTGTGGAGTAATGCAAAACACAACAAAAACACTTTATTTTGTGAGCTAAATATTTATAAATGTATATACAGTGTCCTGTAAGTTGATCCTGCACACCTTATTTAGCTTTTTTTTTCTTTAGTTAGATGTGTTTATTATTTTTAAAAATTGTATCTTAACAGCTTGAAGAGTGGACCTTTCAGGTGTCGGGAGTTGGCCTCATTCCTCAACCTTTGGAACCAGCAAGCATCAGTGCTAGAGTTGGTAGTTTGGCCTCCCTCATCATCTCTTTTAAGAATCCCACAAATGAACATGTTCTCGTTGATGTTATTCTAACCGGTAAAGTATTTTCATTTTATTGCCACTTAACAATAATAGTACAATTATTTCAAAACTGCATTGAATTAATTGAATTAAATACAGTACACTGCTGCTAAAGGTTAGAAGTATAATAATGAGATAGTTAAAATGAGCATGCTTCACTATTTAATAATGATGAATATCTCAATACATTTACTGTCTCCAAATCATAATGAAAATTAATAGCCATGAAAGAATACAGATAAAAGTTCTCATTGCAGTAGTTTGAGTTGCTAGGGGTTAAAGGACATTATCATTTGGCAGATAGAAGCAGCAGCTGCACATTTATTAGTTCCCATAATTGTATTTTCTTTTCACTTGACATCAAAGATGAAATAGTATGTGTAATAAACTGATTTATAGACAGACAGTGTTTTAAATAAATTATATAGGGCTGTTTATATGTTACATGCTTTAAACTCAAAGAATGGTCCCATTACACTGATTCAAAAAATATATTTAGATGAGGTATGTCAGAAATAGTGCTGAAACCCATATCTAGAAACATTTTTTAAGCAGGGGCAATTTGACAGTCAAGCAACTAGCATTTTATAAGTAGAGGCAACCTTTTATGTTTTTGTCTAGTTTTCTTTATAAGTATGGGCCAGCATGGCACTTGTTGAATACCAAATGAGGATTTGTTTTGCATAAACATGAATTTGAATAAACATGATATTATACATTTTATATAAAATATTTTATTAAAAAACATATCTAAGGCCAATGTGAAGTTATATTGCTCATTGTGCCCATATGGATAAAGCAAAAATTGTTTGGTCATCCATAGCTTCTGGCACTGGAGGGGCTAAAAGACTCTTATGGGGCCATATTTTTGATGTTACCGTTTTGCCACAATAATACAATGGCACCTATAACTTCATGTGTGTTGCAAGTCTGTTGTTATGGAAATCTATTTTTTTTTTCTCACACCTTCCTATTTCTAATTTTCTTTCTTCACAATGTATTTTGCAATGCAGAGAGAAATCTATAATCTCTCTCAGCAGACTGAAACAGTACTCCTTAAATGGATACATTTTGTGCAGTGAATGAAAGTGAGGGTCTGTGTCAATGGTCTTTAGGGTTTTGCTTTGGGTTAGACTTTAAATAAGTGTGTAGTATATGTTTAAGGAACATGTTGAAACGTGTTACTGGTATTCTTGTTCTGGATAAGTGAAAACATTTAAAAGCAGGAAACAGAGTTTGTTCCAATAAAATTTGGTGAAAAATATGTCTGAAAAATTATATCCAAATCTTGTAAAAAAAATATTTTAAGTAATATTGTCATGTAAACAATGGTACAATACATTGACATTTAGTTACAGCCAATCACAAATGGGTTTAAAATACATTAGTCAAAATAAACCACAGGAAATTTATACCTGGCTGGCAGCTGTTCTCCCACCATGTTATCAAATGAGGCATTAAGTGTAAACCAAATAAAAAATTTTCTTTCTCCTTAAATGCTCTGAACGTTTTGACTGTGTAAAAGTTTTTTTCTGAGATAATTTTACATGACTATTTCCTATTATATCAAATTGCCTGCCCTACATATTTAGTGAAATACTTTTTTTGTTAATTTTCTTGTTATTTATCCTCTACAACTTATGTTTTATTTTATAAGGTATAGAAGAAATAATAGGGGTTAAACCAAAGCATGAACTTTTCACCCACCAAGTTTAATTTAATTTAATTTCTTCTCAGCTCCTGAAAAAAAATGTGCCAAACAACCCTGAACTAATTTCTCCAGCGGGAAGTCCTAGGGCTTGTATTACTAGGCTTTCACTCTCGCTTTCCTTTAATAGATTTTTGGAACAACATCTGCTAAGACACCATTCATTCAACATAAAGAATGAAGACTGCATACTTGGGCATAAATAAGCGACTGGCAGCATGGGTGCAAATACCTTGGAGTGTAGCAAGACCTGAATACGTGATTAAATTAGAGGTCACATAGAAGTTGTTTTGTTTTCAGAAACTTTCTTCTTGTGATTTTTGTGTAATTGTAATAAGACAAGGAAATGTCATCCGATTTTGTATAATTATAGAACCTTACATCCAGTTGCTTCCATAATCTAATCCTGGGGCAGTTATGCTTAATGTAAAGGCTCTGATAGTCATCACATAATTGCCCCCAAATCAGATAAAAATTGTATAAGTCAAGATTTTTTTTCTAATCTTATGTGTATTGATATATATATAAAGCAGTATATGTATATCAAGCATGTGTATTTGCAATCCAATAGTATGTTTATGTTTCATGTTTATGTAAAATTCTTCACAAAAACATCCAAAGAAAGTTTATCTGTCATAGTATGTTCTAACTACAAGTAAGCAGAATGGGAAAATTTATAGCTCAAATCTGATTTTTTTTTTTTGTATGGTGTGCAAGCAGAAAGTTCAAATTTTCACCTTTTCATTCTTCTCATGCTGATAATGGCATCTCCGCTGCACTGATTCTGCTGCCTTGACTGTAAATGAGTTACATATACATTGGCCCTGATTTATTAAAGTTCTCCAAGGCTGGAGAGAATACACTTTCATCAGTGAAGCTGAGTAATTGAGCAAACCTGGAATGGATTTCCTAAAATCAAGCAATTAGCTATTTGTTAGCAAATGTTTTCAATCCTGGACCGGATCCATTCCAGGTTTGCTGGATCACCCAGCTTCACTGGTGAACCTGTATTCTCTCCAGCCTTGGAGAACTTTAATAAATCAGGGCCAATGTGTGTAGGGAAAGAGCCATTGTGACATGTAGTTCTGGGGGTGGTATTGCTCCATGTATATTCTCTGAAAATCAGGGGTGTTTCTCTGACAGGCTGGCTCCTAAGGAAGGAACAGGTCAGTGCTGGTTGCAGCCACATAAGTTGACTGAGCTTTTGAGACACTATGGCATACACAAAGGTAAAGATATAATTCAGCTTTAACGCTATTGAAGTAAATTTCTTTGCTGGCTTTGTTTAAGATTGGGTTCTATTCTCTCATTCTGATTTTTCCTTAACTCTGATGAGTTTGTGAGATAGAGCCTTGAGCCATGTTGTCTGTCCACAGTGTGCAGAGGAAATGTCAGTTAAAAAAAAAAAAAGATTCTTAAACCAATCTGTACACTCCCTAAGCCTACATAAAAACATTGGCTTTAGTGCCACAAAGCTGTTATATTGCTCTTATTGGAGGGCAGGATCACATGGGATACAGAGTCCAAGTGACACCTGTTCTTCACCAGAGCACCCCGCAATGAGCAATGTACCGGTAACCCTAGTGACTACTGGGCTCTTTGCTGTAAGATGACATGAGGTCACAAGAAAAAGAGCCTAAAGAGGTAGGCTTCTGTGTGGAGTCAGTCAGAGCTTCAGGCATGTCACAGAACACACAGCAAGGCTGCATCAGTATCCAAAGCAGAAGATTAGGGCAGGCAAGGCGACATTGCTATCCAGCTGGTAAGTCAAAGCTGGTGGCTGGCAAGGTGTCATCAGTATCCAAAGCTGAAATTCAGGGCAGGCGGCAGGCAAGGAGGCATCAATATCCCAGCAGTAGTTGCGGGCAGGCAAGGTGGTGTCAGTATCCATGGTGGAAGGTCAGGGCAGGCAGTAAAATAGTTGCAGTAAGTAGCTGATGCAAAGTCACAGGACCAAGTACTAGCATAATGTAGTTGGCCACCACCTTTGAGATGAGTGACTCGTGCTAGCATTCCTGCCATGGCTGTTACAGCACAGCAGAAAGCACACACAGTGCAGAGTGCAATTAATACCAGTGTGAGACCTGGACAGATGAGCTGAGGGGAACCTCTGAAGGCTTCTCCAGGTAAGGTGACACAAACAAACTCCTAACACATCCCTGGAACAATCCTTCACCTAACTTTCAAGTAGTTATCTGTAAATTAAAAGGCAATATGGTAAATAAGAATCTGACTTCTATAGTGTTGGATACCCATCATGCTAAATTCCTTACAGTATAGTCTCCAATATTTGACTATATCACACCATGACCTTAGTCGATTTTGTTCTGATTTTGACTGGATCCTGCCTTGGGTTGCCTTTCTATTCCCTTGCATTTTTCTCTCATTTTCTTCTGCTCTCCGTTGTCTTTTCTTTTTAATACTTTTAGTTTTATCTCCTCATGAGTACATATGTCACACTTACCTCTTCCCCTCTAAAGCGCAGGCATCTTTTTCCTGTGCATGCGAGCGGTTCGGACTCTGGGCTTGCCTTCATTCCCAAGATTTATAAGCTTCGTCTAAATTGCTGGCCAATCAGGAAATAGCCTCTTAACCAACCCTGGCTATTTAGCTAGCTCACACACTGCACTCAGTGTTCGTGCATGTTATGTCACGGATATAATTTGTCATGATCACAGGTGCTTCCAGTTCAACAGGTGCAGTCTAAAATAATAAAACTAAAATAATAAATTAGCACAAACACAATAAAATTCTCCTACTATCAATCTTATCATCACTATCTCTAGTTTGCACACATCAAACCCCACGTCTCCTGGTACCAAGTGTTATGTCACAGATATAATTTGTGACAGTTTATGCAAATATTGATGGGTTGAATTTGAAGTGTACAAAGAGAGATAACACAAAGACTTGAAAGATTATACTATTTAATAATAAAGACAGATAGATAAAACAATGCAGTAACAGAATTAAATATAACAAAAATACTTAGCTGCAGAAGTGAGTTGCCTTCATCCAAGGAGTCTTCCAAAGTAATTGCTTGGCAGATGATCAAAAAACATGTTGCATACAGTTAGTTCAAATCAAGACTAGTTAATTAGATATGGCAATGTGTTTTTAACTACTCAGGAAGGAACTAAGACAATGGCCAGTGTTTGACCAGTACTGACCAATGATCATCCCTTAAACCAGTATTTTACCTTATAAGGATACCAGTTAAAGGATATGCTGCATTCCTTTAGGATGACCTCACATAGGGTATACATATACCAGTATATACTGGTAAAGCATTATTGTTGGTGAGACATAATTGATATTAAATAAATTGTGCTAACCCAACAGTGCAATGTGTCTCCACTGGTGCCGAGCCCCTAGTTCTGGTGAGCTAGTTCCTGTACACCTGATGGATAATTTAGTGTTTCCTCTGTCCAGCTCCTGTGTTAGCCTATTTGTCCAGTCTGTTGGATCCCAGCCAACTTCCCTGTGCTGTTCCAGTGTTCCTGCCTGTCTGTGGATTCCTGTGTCACTTGTGCCTCCTGTTGCTTCCAGTGTCTACTGTGTTCCCTGTGTCCGCAGTGGCCCCTGTGTCACTGGTGTCTGTCTCCTGGATCCCTGGCAATTGACCCCTTGCACGTGACTTGACCTCTCTTGCTTGCTGCCTTCCTCCACCCTAGCCTTCCTTGACTATCCTTCTGCTTTGTGATTTGGTATGATTATTTGCCCACCTTGGTGTGCCCAAGGACTGCAACCTGGCAGTATCCAGCAGTGCAACATCCTCACCAAGGGAGGCTCTGGAGAAGACCTGGTTACTGCTAAGACTCTGCGCCTTGGCCCTTCTCAGGGCTCACACCACCTCCGTGCAAGATGTAGCACCCCCTAGTGGTCCTGTCTCCGAGTGTGACAAAATGTCAGTTATATATTCATATAGATTCTAGACCTCCAGGATATCCAAGATTTTAGTATGTATTTTTTTCTAAATATTTTAGCACAGTAGTCTCCACCATATTTTTTTTTCTCTTGATTCTATGAAAATATTGTAAAAGGAAAAACAAAAGTATTTAATATGGGATCAGTGTTGTCATGAAGGCAAAGTCTGTGTGTAATGCAGGGAACTTTATGCTAGCTTGATTACACATGCAATCAAAAGCAACTGCAAACGTCTCCCTTATCAACAGCAGCAACATAGTGCCTTTTCCTTTATTTTATTTTGCTTGATCAATTTTGTCATCACATTATATATACCCTTGTTATTAAATAACTAACATCATAGAATAGCAAAGACCATACAATGAAAATTATTTGTTATACCATGATATTATGTTCACTGAAAAAAAATATATATTTTTCTACCTTGGTGACCAAGACACACTGTCAGTGTGTAAATATATAGTTTATTCATTGAAACATGCTTAGTATTTGTGTTTGTAACATTTCATGAAGCTTTTTGAAAGGTAATTGATAGAAAAAAGCAAGCAAGGGATTAGACATTGTTCATCCTAGAACATTCTCAAAATTGGATCGAATTCATGTCTCTTTCGCTTTTGTGTTTGTCTATATTAAATTCTAAATGTGCTTTTATTCTAACAATTGAAAATCATTGTAAAGTGCATTGATCTGGCCCTTCTTGGTCTATGCCATTGTTTTTTAGGGAAATATACAGTACCAGTGAAAATTCTGAACACACCCTCTCAATCAATGTTTTTCCTTATATGTAACATTTTCTACACTGTAGATTAATATTGAAGCCATCCAAACTTTGAAGGAACACATATGGAATTATGTTTTAAACAAAAAAAGTTAAACTTTTTTTTTTTTTTTTAATAGCCACCTTTTGTTTTGATGACAGCCTTTCAAATTCTTGGCATTCTCTCAATCATCTTCATGAAGTAGTCATCTGGAATGGTTTTCCAACGGTCATGAGGGAGTTCCTAGAGTTGTTGTGTACCCTTGCTGGCTGCGCTGCCTTCATTCTGCCATCTGTCTCAACCCAAACCATCTTACCTGGGTTTAGGTCAGGTGATTGCAGAGGTCAGGTCATCTGACCCAGCACTCCACTAATCTCCTTCTTACATGGAGGTGTGTTTGGGGTCATTTGTCTTGCTGAAAAACAAATGGTAGTGCTATTAAACACAAGCCAGATGGCATGGCATGTCACTGCGGAATGCTGTACAAATCACCAACAGTGTCACCAGCAAAGCACCCCCACACTACTACACCTCCTTCTTTATGGTTCACATTTGAAACTACAGACATTGCAGGTGGAACCAAAAAACTCAAATATGTACTCAACAGACGTGCAGATTTTTACTGGTTTAATGTTTATTCCTTGTGTTTTCTGTGCCATGCAATTATCTTGTGGTTCTTCTTCAGTAATGGCTTTATTTGCAGAACACAGTCTAATAGTTCTTTCCCCTGTATAGAACTTTACTCCAACCCTACCTCTACACAACACAAGTAATGGTCTCAAAAACATTGGGAAGGCAAGACATTCCAGAAAATAACTCTTGACAAGGCACTCCTGTTAAAGTGGAACCAAAGTCCCACTTTGAACTTTGGCAATTCAAGCAGATCATTTCAGAAAGGGACAGGTGGTGTCCCTGCTGCAATAACTGCTCCTACATGTGCAGTTCAGTGCTGGTTGCTTGTACAACCCAGCAATCCCACCTTCCCTTGCCCATGTCCTGGGATTAAATGAACTCCTGTGCATTTGTGCAGAGGTTATGTCATCCCAGCACAGCCAATCAAGCTGGCCGAAAATCATATACAAATAGAAAAAAAGGAAGGAGCAGTGCTCTGCAATGAAACAGGGATTGGTGAGTATCACTGATTTAATTCCACTTTATTAGAAAATCATTTCAGGTGACTACCTTATGATACTAATTTAGAGAATGCCAGAAGTGTGCAAAGCTGTCATCAAAGCAAAAGGGAGCTACTTTGAAGATCCTAAAATATAAAACACATTCTGGTTTATTTAACACTTTTCTGTGTGAAATATAATTCCATATGTGTTCCCCCATACATTTGTTTAGATGTCTTCAAGAATATTCTACATTTTAGAAAACAATAAAAATAAAGAAAAGCATTGAATGAGAAGGTATGTCCAAACTTTTGACTAGTACTTTATAGGGAATATATAAATACATAGATTATTTTATTTTGGTGTCCCATCTAAAATCTATACTCTCTGTATGGCGTATAAAGTTAGTTATATTTGTGTAAAGTTAAACATTCAAAAGAACAGATATGTTTAATCTTTCATGAGGGCTGATATAAACCCTGTGGGCTACTTAGATCAAATAGGTTCTGCTCTATTAAAGCAGGACATTTCACTGCACCCTAAATATATTCTGCACTTTGTACTCAATAATTTTTATACGTTTTTTACGAGCAGGCTGTGGGGCTAAGGAATACACTTTACTGTTCATTTAAGCTAAGATGTGCTTAGTCCCATATTACCCCGCTGTATATGAATGAGCATGAATGAACTTCAGCTTGTCCAAAAGTGTTATTACTTTGTAAACAAATTCCCCATTTATAATACTGTTTTGTGGGGTTTAAATCTTACTGTTTTTAAACATGAAATGTAATAAGTTGTGAAACATGTTAGGAGTGGTAAACCATGCCATGAGGCTTATCTGTAACTACGGCAGTATCTACTTTAATATTAGGAATACAGCCTATATGCTCGTTGTTTTTGTTTCCTTGTGTGATAAAAGGTTAAAGGGTATATTTATCCGATAAAGCAGAAGCTTACTAAAATACCATCCAGACCCTGATGTAAAAATACAGTGAGTGGTGATACCAGTCTTTCCTGTCCTGCAGAGCTACAGATGCTGCTGGTATCCTTCCCAGTTTACACTTTTACACACCTAGAATTGTTGGATACCAGGAGCAGCCATAGCACTTCAGGAGATTGAGAGTTATAGTCTCCACCCAAAGGACTGGTTAGCATAATTATTATTTTAATGGCTTCTTCTGAAACTATTTTTGTTTGATAAACATATACTTTAAAGATTTTCTGTAAATTTAAAGTTAAAAATCAGGAGTATGTCTACACCGCATTAGAGATTTGTACTGGCAAGGAATCAGCACTACAAAATTGCCCTTTTGGCATTAACCTTATCCAGAAAACCTGGAATGTATTTTATAAAAGTAATTTGCTATTTGTTAGCAAATGTTTTCAATCCTGACTCCAGATCCATTTCAGGTTTGTGGGATCACCCAGGTTTACTGATGAAAGTGATCTTCTCCAGCCTTGGAGAGCTTTAATAAATCAGGCCCACGGTGTATATAAAGTTATGCATGCCCATATTATAGAGTATCCGAGGAAGGCTGATGTAGCCTTAAACTTGTGTCTGTTTGCTGTAATGTAAATACAAAATAAGACCTTCATACCACGATCAAAGGGATTATTTAAATATTGCAATTATCTTAATAATGCATTTGTTTAATAAGCTGTTTTTTTTTATTTAAACTTTTATTAGGTAAGTGCAAGAGAAAAAATACAATGCGCATAATAAATATAAATGTCAGACAGATTTGCTAACAATACAGAGCATTCACAAAAGAAAATCAGAATCACAATAAACAGTACAGTACATATTGGGATCTAACACTAACATGGAAGGTGCAGTTTTAAAAATATTAAAAAAAAAAAAAAATATATCCCTTTAATGTCAATCCAACTATCAGTTAACACTTTCTCCACCACTGCTCTATTTTGCAGTCAGGTATGTGCTTCACTCATTGCTGTCACATGGGGGCCAAATAAAATGGCGGGAGAGTGAACATATAAATATGCAAATATGTGTCTGGTGATGCTGTCATTAAAATGATCCTGTTGCTTTGCCCTGTATAAGAAAAGTACAAAATCACTTGAACTGGGCTGTAAACTTAGACTTTTGTATAAAAGGCAGGATTTACACAAATTTTCCCATTGTTGGGATAAACATTCTGGTCATTAACTTGCCATTTTTTAATGATAAATAATATCTGAATAACTAAAACTACACTTCAAAATCCAGATTGTTACTAATTCGAGAATCATATTTTTTTTATGATCCAATTTTCATGTATTTAATCTTTTCATGCCAGTTGATTATTTTTGTAATTTGTAATATGAATAGTTAGTATGATTTCCAGGTTAAAACCTCAAATTATTGCAGGCATGACAAGCAACATGATTAAAAATGCAAAGAGAAAAGAAACGGAAGGGAGATGCTGTCACCTCCTATTTGAGAGTGTACTTTGAAGAACATTCATCCGTGAAGTACTTTCATTAGAAAAGGCCTTTGATCACATTTCAACCATCAGTGAATTTATTTCCTTGAATTTGACATTGAAGTATAAGAAAATATTCCATCTTTTTTGTTACTTTTTTTACAGATCAAGAACAGACCATGCATCGACTTAGTGCATCTGTTCTTCGCCATTCTATCAATAAAGAACCAGCATTCTGTCTTCCCCTGAAGCAGACACAAGGTATTAATTTTAGACTTTTTGTCATAATATTGTTGGGAAAATAGCACAATAACTTGATTATCCCATTTCATTGCAGGTGTTGTGCTTTTCATTGCTGCCTTCTGATAATTGATTTGTGTCTGGATTATCCTAGATGTTTATATAGATTTCTGTTTGTTTCCTTTGTTTCCTACAAACATTATAAAATACAGTACAATGAATCATGATAATTTAAATATATATATATTGACACCCTCAACTTAATACTTGGTAGCTCACCCTTTTAAAGATATAACTGATGTTAATCACTTTCTGTAACAATCAATGAGTCTTTTACATCTCCCTACTGGAATTTTGGACCACTCTTCCTTTGCTGGCTGCTTCAGGTCTGTCAGATTTGAAGGGTGCTTTTTGAAGCAAACTTTGGGTTATTGGGCCTGTTTTATTAAATTTCTCCAAGGCTGGAGAGGATACACTTTCATCAGTGAAACTGGGTGATCCAGTAAACCTGGAGTGGATTTGGTCAAAACATTTCAATAGTATAGAATAGCATAGCATAACAAATAGCAAAATACCTTTTAAAAAATCCATTCCAGGTTTGCTGGATCACCCAGCTTCCCTGATGAAAGTGTTTTCTCTCCAGCCTTGAAGAGCTTTCATAAATCAGGCCCATCGTCCTGCTGAACTCTGTGGTAGTCTTCAGATTTTATAATATCATGCCGTCAAGACTACCAGTGCCTCAAGCAGCAAAGCAACCTGAAAAACATCAGTGAACCTTCCCAATGTTTGACTGTAGGGACCCTGTTCTTTTCTTTGAAGGCTTCTTTTTGTTTTCTGTAAACCGTTGAATGATGTTACTTTAGTTCAAAGCTAGTATTTTTTAATTATTGGATTCAGTAAAAGCATACTTTGGATAGTATTGTAAGTGTTGTTTGTAATTTCCCCCTGTGTCACGATCTGTATTTTTCTGTCATTTGCAACCCTTATTTAATGTACAACACTGGGTTATATGTTGGCGCTATAAGAATACTGCTTATTATTATTATTAATAATAATAATAATAATAATAATAATAATATTAATAATAATAATAATAATCTTACCTAATAGAATAGGCATGCTGAACAGCCCCATTGAAGGTGAAAACATGTGCCAAACTGGGGGAAATACTTTTTAAGGGTGACAGTGTGTTTACTGAGGACCACACTTATATAATTCCATAAAATGTCAAAACTTGACAGATAAAATTTAATTAACAGATACAGCTTTTAATATTATATACCAGAGAAATAGTTCACAAAACACTTTCTAAATAAACTGTTTAGCTGTAAAATTATGTAAGAGATTCTGGCCTTTATCAGTCGTAAAATTGTCTCATATGTGTGTAATTGAGTAAAATATACTTGATTGGAAAAATAATAATACACAAATTCCTCAATATTTGCACACAATAGACATTGCCCAGTATCATTTAGTCCTGGTGTAAATGAATTATTTAATATATTTGCAATTTGAAAAACACATACCGTAGGTCCAAAAAACATTTTTGGCCATTTTTCTGAAATAAGCAGTAAAGTAAATAGATGTTTCGGCTATAAGGATGAAGAGGCAAGAGATAATCTGACACCATTATATCACTTAATATTGTGATTTTTGTTAATCATACTCAGAATCATTGCTTTTTGCATGGTGCTATATTACCTTTGTTGGCTATGACACCATTTCTTGGCCATCAAAAGTTTACTTTATGTGAAAATTTTAGCACAATTTTCCAAGGTAGGGCTTTGCTTAGTAGCCATTTGATAGCTAATAAAATTGTACATTCAGCACCTGCATCTAATCAAATTCAAAAAATGTAGATCCATTTGGAAAAGCTTTTAAACCCCATCTTCAGGTAGATAATTTTTTCTAGGTGTATTGGGGAAGCACTGGGGCTGGTGGGTTCTCTGTATGTGTTCCTGCAAAAAAAAAAAAATTATATTTTAATTTCGATTACAATCTGACACACATGTCATGATCACATTAGAAATCAAGGCCAGAATTAAATTTTTTCTCCCATAGGCCATAAATGTGTCTGCATCTACAATATGCACCACACTGACATGACTGGAAGCATTTTCATAGGCAAAATTAGAAGTGACACTAATAGAAACATGTCAGCAAAGACAATCAGTATTGCTTTGGTACTACCAGAAACATCTCTGCAAACACCATTACTACCATATTGACACTCCCAGAAACATGTCTCCAAGCACAATTATTACCATATTGACACTACCAGAAATCAAGTTCGCACAAATAACCGTACTAACACTACAAAAAAATGTGTTCCCAGACAGAATTAATACTACACAGACGCTATCAGAAACTTTTCTGCAGACACAATCTCAGGGTTGTCCTAAACTACGTTTGAAGAATAAATTTGTACTTCCCAAACAAAGCCACCTAATTTGTTGGTAAACCCTAGCAATCAAATTTTGTTCTCATTTAGCAAGTTAAACATATCATTGAGAGTGATGTTCTGTTTAGAATTTACAATCTGTGTTCTAAATTAGAAAACACCTAAGACAGAGAAGCAGGTGATTTGCTGGACATACTATGACTTAGGCATATTTCACAAAATCTCCAGAGAACTAACTACCCAAAGATATATTCATACAGGATATATTACCCTATTTTTACTTGTGGTACATATCTTCTAAATAACTCAACAGCAAAAAAAAGTTCTGTGCAGTTTGACACCCTGTACTGGCACCTAGTGAGATAAAGGAAAATTAAATGATTGCCTACATTTAAACACTGTCACACTGAATCAGAAATACCAAAGAGTTTCTGTGTATTAGTTAATGTTTATTTTTTTGCATTGCCTTTTACTCACATACAATTTAAAGAAATTCTGTGAAATTCAATCACAACTTGGCATTATGATGTGTTTTTTATTTTCCTCTGCACTCCTACAAAGTTAAAATTTATAACTTTTTCCTTTGGCACATATTTTAATTTGGTCAATTGCTCAATATGTATTCGTGCTGAATTTGACTGCAGTGTATCTTTCAATAGGGGGTGGATGGCACTGCATGAAAATCACAATAACCATTCAACAGAGAAAGAAATAGTCTGTGCAAATAAGAAGTAAAAAATGCATTTTCAGGGAATTCTGCACACACATGCATCTTTGGTCTGTAAATGTCCTAACTGATCTTTTTGGAAAATGTAAAGATAAATTGCTGGCACCTCTCTCCTGCACATGTGGACAATTCTGATCCTGGACGCACCTGCTCTTCCTAGTATATCAGCATCCCCCCTCCCGCCAACCAATCAGGAAATAGCCTCTTAATCACACTTAGCTTCTTAACTGGCTCAGACACAGCACTCAGCATTCGTGCAAAAAATACCCCAGTCCTGCATTATTCCATTATCGCCCGTCTGTTGTTTCCTTGTCTGTTCCCTTGTATATTTCCAGTGTTCCCTTATCTTTTTGGTGATCCCCCTGTCACCCGTTGCATCCTGTGTCTTCTGTGTTCCCCTGTGCCTTTGGTAACCCCGTGTCACTGGAGTCTATTCTCTGGATTCATGGTACTTTGTTCCTGACTATGCTTGTCTGCTGCTTGCCTTGAGCCCGGCCTTTTTTGACTATCTTCTGCTTGCTAATTTGGTACCATGCATTGTCCTACCCACCCGGGTGTGCCCTAGGACTGCAACCTGCAGTGGAACATACTCTCCACTAGAGGCTCTAGAGAAGCCTAGGCTGCCTCTTAGATTGCTCACCTTTGCCCTTTTTAGGACCATTTTTGTGCAAACCATAGCGCCCCCTTGAGGCTTTGTCTCTCCAAGCGTTACACCATGTTGCTCATAGTCCGGAAGGCATGGCAACTTCA
The DNA here is from genome assembly GCF_032062135.1 of Pyxicephalus adspersus. Lineage (NCBI taxonomy): Eukaryota > Metazoa > Chordata > Amphibia > Anura > Pyxicephalidae > Pyxicephalus > Pyxicephalus adspersus. The sequence continues at coordinate 74,139,434 of NC_092858.1, read as the reverse complement.
TGCCTAATGTCATAGGCTGATATGCACCCAGGAAGCCATGGTGTGAAAGTTCCCCTGAAACAAAATGTAAAAGAAGTACCTGGAATTCCACAAGCTGATAATCAGACATGCTACATGGGTTACAGCTACAGTGTCCAGGTGGTTGACTAAAAGTAGAAAGTGTACAGACAAGAAGATCTGTGAACAACAGATGGTCATGGCATACTGTAAGAAGACAGAATAATCAAACACAAGCTAGTACAGACAAGGTTAACCATACTTATGAAACACACATTATGACAGACTAGGGACAGACATAGATCTAGACTGTAACTAAGAAAACTAAAGTGTCACTGAGTTAAGAAGAATTTATTTTTGCCTCTTGGCTGAAGAAATGGTGCTCATAAACCATCTTTTTACAAAGGGCAGTTATTTTTGGAGTTTTTGGACCAAAAGACGTAAGGCACTCATGTTTTTTTTTAAGTTTTTTTGGGTATAATTTTGCAGCAATTAGGTATATTATTTTGATTTTGGTCATGAAAATTACAGTTGTGGTACTAAGTTTGCATTTAGAAGTTAGATTTATGGGCTCAATAATTTAAATGTCAAGCCAATCCTTTTTTGGCTTTTAGTTTTGTATTTTTTTTTTTGCTTTTAGTGTGAGGATGGATAAAAATCCCTGTCAGGTTGTCATGGATTTTCTGGGGTTCTGTTGATGATTTCCTTCCATTTTCCCAGTGAAAACAGTTTCCCTTGATAGGATGTGAAAGTAAATCTTTAACAGCAACACACATAGCTCCAGTTAACATTTGCTTAAGGCTATATTCAGAGTTAGCTTTAAGGGGTAGCTTCAAGTAAACGTCACTACAGGGTTGAAAGTAAAATAAAGCCAGTTAAAAAGGATGCTGTATACATTTTTTTGACAAGTTAAAATATTGTATGCATTGCTGATCCACAGTGTCCATTGTGTGTATTTTCTCTGGTCATGTCAAATACCTGCTTCCTTAGGTGGAGAGTCTGGGTGGGGTTTAAAATTGGTTTAACACAAATTTAGCATTTTTACTTTTTTTGAGGTGTCCCTTAAAAAATAAAATATATATGGGCCTGGAATGATATAGGCAGTGGGAGCTGCATGCTCACATTCTTTCCTTGCTAACCATTCTGCATGCATAAACAATAACACAAGTGCATGATTTTATTAAAGCTTTCTAGGACTGGAGAATATAAACTATCATGGGAGAAGCTGGGTTATCCATCAAACCTGGAATAAATGCCTTAAAAATAATTTGCTATTAGATGGCAAACGTTTCAATCCTGGACCAAACCCATTTCAGGTTTGCTAGATCACCCAGCTACTCCCATGGTAGTCTATATTTTTCAGTCCAGGAGAGCTTAGATGCAGGTCATCATCCAAGTGTGTGTATTTAAAGAATTTGTGTAATTTATGGTTTCCCCTGGAGCAACATGATAGGACTTTTAGGTGTAGTGGTATTTTTGCAATGCAATAAGTCCCCCAAACAGCTCCCAGCTCCCCATGACTTTTTAAAGGTCCTTTGCTTGTAAGTAAGTAAAAATGACCAGACTTTTCCTAAAAGATTTATCTCAAGTAGACTTCTATGAAGCTCAGTGTTAAGAATAGGTTTTCTGAAAAACAAAAAGTGGTTTACGGTTTTACAGAGCTTAAGAATTACCTGCAGAGGTTAAGTTCAGGTTAGTATCAGGGCAAAGATAACAGGTATTTTCTCTTTAATGTCTGGGATTGTAAAATTACTATTCAATGTGATGACCAAGATTTTTTAACGTGTTTTTGTGTGTAAACATTAATTATGACTGAAAATTGACTAGAAATACCACACCTTACATACATTTTAGGTATTACATCATTGCCAAGAAAAGAAAGACATCATTCATTAGCCTTTTTGTACAGTTGTACAAAAAGCATAATGCCATTTTTGCTGTGTGCAAAGGATCCTTGTCTTATACAAACACTGGCATATTTTCCTTTGCACTTATTTATACTACTGCATATGATGTTTACTTTCTAGAAAACTGCTGACAACAGAGAAAAAATGAATTATTAGTGTCAAGGTGTATATTTTATTAAAATAAAGAAATCACAATGTAAAAAAAAATAAAATATTATTATGAAGTAAAAATATAATTATCTGTCAAACTTGATCAAACATAATTTAAACATGTCAAAAATCCAATTGCATCTGAAACAATAACAATTTCATTTTCCCTTTGTCAGAAATGTTCAGCTTTATGTTTGCTCACATGAACAAGATAAATGAGATGGAGAGTAATAAAGATATGTGTGATACATTTTACAAACAGTGTTGAAATTTTAAATTGCAATAGTTACTCTCAAACAGTACAATATTGTGATCACAGTTCTTCCAGTTTTAAAACAGTTACAAAATCAGAGCATGTATGAATTTCTAAATTAAAAATTCAACTTAAATTGGTGTGTGATATGCATGCAACTTTATGCTTCAAAAGACAAAACATGATTTCTTTTGTAAAATCCATGCAGTGAAAAAAAGGCAAAATATGCTGTCTTTTCATCTTTTTACATGTGCTGCATTAACAATACTTTATGTTACTGACCACATACACTTGTATATAAAGATAATATTCATTATAATATTTTTGTAAATAAAAGTATTCTGTTGTCATGGAAACAGGTTTTGCACTGTATTGATGAGCTAGCTTTAAGACTAAATTGAGTAGTAATGATAAATACTGTAAATGTTTTTATGTTATTATCAGTGCAGGTCTGTTAAATAAAAAACATAATATTTCTTAAATTGCTGTTTAAAATTCCTTTATTTTTAATTTCTGTCTATATTTTCTGTATGTATTTAATAGGAATTCCTTTAGCACCAAAGGAGAGGCTTGACATACCAGTATTATTTGCACCTGAAACCATGAAACTGTATGAGGCTTTAGTGGTTGTGCATATGGTGAAAGCAAATGGAGACACCTGGGAACACAACAATGTTGAAGATTTCAGTACAGAACTTAAAAGGCAAGTAGCCCTAAACTGTTACGTTAGCTCCACCCTAACACAGAGTGAGTAAATGCCCTTAGTGAAGGCATAGGCTGCAATGACAAAATGACAATATAAAAACTGACTATGAAAAAAAGTACAATTTTCAGGCTTATGCAATCTTGTGCAAAGTCGTTAGTACTCTTACTAGGGTTGCGCTGGGAAATGATGGTACCCTAGGTCCATGCAATTAATGACGCTGTTTGGGCAGCATAATCATCTACTATGTTTTTGTTATTTGATGTGCTATAAGATGTTCTTTTTTGTGTGCAGTGTAATAAGAACAAATGTGAAACTTATGTATTGGAATTAGGAATAAGGATAACCAAAGAACAGTGCTCCAGACAACAACCAAATTTTAGATTACTGTAGATGAATCTGCACCTGAACATTCTGCTTTGTCAGGGGCATTGTAAATTCAACAGGTGCAAGATCAAGCACGGTGTTTCTCAATCTTTGTAACATGGGGAAACTCTTGAAATAACTTTTATGTCTTTAGGGAACCCCTGCTATAATTACTATATCCACAGCTCACTGTATATTAAAATTGCTCATTGCTTAGTAAACCCCTAACAATCTCTGGAGGAACCCTAGTTGAAAAACACTGATCTAGCAGATAATGTTCTCATACAGTTTATGCTGTGTACACTTTAATTTAAAATATCAGCCGGTGAGATGGCTAACAATAAAATCTCATACATGAAAAATGAAAAAAAGAAATGGTAATCATAAATATACTCTACAGATTCAATCAACCCTTAATTTTTGTAGAACGGTAAAACATAAAACACATGTAAAACCTAAACGCCACTTAGGGACTAAAATGTTCTCTTGATATCCTGAGTAGAAAATAATGGATATTCAGAAGAATGACAATCAACAAAATGCTCAACTACACTAATAGCTTTTTTCATATTAACATTCTGTAGATAGATGAACACAAATTTTGTCTACCTGGTGCAATTGTTTTGTGCTGCTGCTAAAAATGTTTAGCAATGGTCCCAGAGCTTTGATACATGTGGTAAGTTCCTTAAGAAACAAAATTGTAGGTGTTGATAATTAACCATCTGTTAGTCATATATTTGATTAGCTATGGAAAGTATATAACTAGCATTGTCCCCGGTGTTTGTGCATTGTGATTACGTGTATATATATTAAAATGCATCACAGTATTTGATCTACCAAGTATTATGTTTTGTCTTATGCTGGATTTCCATTAGTGAACCAAAGAAATTACTGTTTGGAGCAGTAAATCTTTGATATTCCTGAACTAAGCATTTTTCCCTGCATCAGCAGATTAATAAAAAGTGTACTTCATTCCTCTGTACATGGATCTGGTCCAGGATTCAAAACATTTGCTATCAAATAGCAATTAATGGGATCACCCAGCTTCACCATTTAAAGTTTATCTTCTCCAGCCTTGGAAAGCTTTATTAAATCAGGCCCATTGTTTGTATGGCCCTGATTTATTAAAGTTCTCTAAGGCTGGAGAGAATACACTTTCATCAGTAAAGTTGGGTGATCCAGCAAACCTGGAAGGGATCTGGTCCAGGACAGCTCTGAGCTGTCATTTCAGAGGAAAATGTGGTTCCAGCACATGCCACTAGGTGCCATCCGAATATAAACTGAAGTTCTAATTCTTCTAATGACATTAGAGTGCAAAAATATTGATTTATACTCAAGTATATATGGTATTTAATAAGTACTGTTGCTAAAGTTTATTTATTTATTTATTTTACTTCCAAGAAATCCCATACTGAAGCCTGTGTATAAACCAAAAAGTTTGCTATCAGGATAATCAATCTCTGTTTCCATAAAGACCTCGCTGGGTGCTCCCAATAACCCTAATTTATTAAAGCTCTCCAAGGCAGGAGAGAATACACTTTCATCAGTGAAGTTGGGTGATCCAGCAAACCTGGAATGGATCTGGTCCAGGATTGAAAACGTTTGCTAATAGCAAGTAGCTAACAAATTTCTTGATTTTAGGAAATCCATTCCAGGTTTGCCTAATTACTCAGCTTCACTGGTGAAAATGCATTCTCTCCAGCCTTGGAGAACTTTAATAAATCAGGGCCTATATGTCTGCCATTTGCAACCCCCTATTTAATGCCTATATACAGCACTGCATAATATGTTAGGGCCATATAAATATGGTTTATCATTATTATTATTATAATTATTATTAATAATAACAATAATATTAATATAAATATTTTTATTACTTATTTATTTTTAACAGTTTTTTTGGTACAATTATGTACACACTATATAACATGAAAAATGCAGGCAATTTAGTAATACATTTAGGGCTCTATTTATAAAACAGAGAATGTGACATTCCCTCAGACATTCTCTGGTGGGAATCAAATACTGCCATATAAACAAATGAACCTGGAAGATTCCCATGAGGAAATACCTGTATTTATAAATAGAGCCGTTAGAATAAGTACTTTATAGAAGTAAACCTGTATGTATATTTTTCCCCTACAGTTTATACCTGAATATTAAAATAGTCGTTTACCATCTTAATTTACAGCGTATCAAAAACTGAAGATGGGGCTATTTATGGTATTCGATGGATTTACCCAGTTCGTGGAATTCCAGAAGCTCAGCCATCAAAATCAACTCCAGGTAAATATATAAATATATATATATATACACACACACAGTTTGCATTTATATACAATTTTACAATTTATGTAAGATCAAAAATTGGGACATTTTTTTCTATTCCAGCTTCTATACCAATATACCACCATGAACCAAAAGCATTTTTACACTTCTGGGGACCTGGTAATTTACAATTAATGCCTGGTTTTGGTAATTTGTGAAAACATATTGGTTAAAGGGCCAGATAATGCAAAAAACAAGGTTGTAGTTTTCGGGTGTACAGGCATACCAAACTGAGGTAGAATGTACCTAAATTTTATATTTTATAAACTAAAAAACATTTTTTTTTTATTTTTAACCTATTGAGGCTGCAAAGTAGAGAAATTAAGCCACAAGTGTCCCATAAAACCAGACATCTTATAGAGTTTTGCTGAATATCAGGGGTAAAAAAAAAATCATTCCCAAGGTCCTATTTTTGATTGCTGACAGTGACATAAATGTTCTATAATCTGATCTTGTTTAGTAATGATTGTGGAGTAGGCAAGATGCAAAACGGGGTGCGCTAAGGTGATAAGCGTCAAGCAGGAATCTACTGCTTCAGACATTAAATTAAATAAAATGTGCAAATATTGCATCTTTTCCAATAAGATGTAAGGTATCAGAGACAGATGTTGGACAGAGATAATTACTTTCAGTGAAGTCATCTCCTGCTGTTTTTTTCAGTCTGTAATCACCTGTGAATATCCTAATAATCCCTAAACTGTACATCTTTAGAATAATGAATTTCTGAAGAGTTTTTTGTTTGTTTGTTTTTTTCAAAAAGAAAAAAATTGTTTGGTCCTTAACTTGTTTTGGTGACAACCACCAGGGTGGCGGAGTCTCCTCGTTTAGGGAGGACTTCTCTTACTTGTTGATAAATTGGGAAAAGAAGCAAAGGGAAGTTTTTCTGATGAGATGTAGACACACAATTAAACCTAATGGAGGTATTAACACTTCTTTACTCTATTAGAAAACTAGTAAAAGTTTTGTCTTTACGTACCCTTATATTTTCATATACACTTATACACTTGCTAGGTTTGTACAGTATATTATGTACCATTTAATGAAACGTGTGATCAGATAAGGCACATTTTTTTTTACTTTTAATGGGATCCAAATTAAAGCATTAAAGAATATCACAACCATTATTCAATATGTAGCAATAGGGAGAATGATGAATAGATTGTTCAAATGTTTGCATTCTCTTAGTTCTTAATAATATATATTGCCCACTTTATTCTTTTAAATTATCATGCAGTGCCCATTGTCAATATTTGTGACCTTTTCATATCAGAAACTACCAATTGTATCAGATTTCTACCAATAACAGTTGTGCCAAATATTTACAACTAATGCTTTAGTCATGGACCATGCATATTTTTTCGTCCTTGCAAGCTGCATGTTTCCTGCAATCCTGAAGAATTTCCCTCTACCCCCACACTAATGACACAACAACCATCTTTAGTAAAGAGTTTTTATGCTGTAATTTTCAGACAGTTTCGGCTCCCAGGTGATGTGCCCTAAACATGCAAATAGCGCTGTGGTTTTTACTCATTTCAATTAGGATTTAATGAGGCTGGACAAGCAAGCTATAAAAACAGCTGCTTAACTTTTTTATAAGCATATTTTATAAAGGATCATCTAAAGTCTACACAAGGCAGATTTTAAACGCTATTTAAAACATGCTTCTCAGCAAAAAGGTTTTCAGCACTAACAAACGTATCAAAACAAGACCATGCCACTAAATTGTCCTAAATCTCTAACCCAGTGTTTCTTGCCCTTTTTTTTATTTTTAAACACTTCAAATTTTATTGAAAAAAAATTGTAAGAGAATAGAAATGAAAGTTTCTTGACTCTTTTAACATGATGACATAACCTCTTAAAATAACTTAGAGGTCTCCAGGGAACCCCTGCTGTTTTCACTATATCCCCAGCTCACAGTGTGGTGGTCTTTAGGAAGAATGCCCCCTATATTGCTAACTAGTGGGGAGCATATAACCTTTACAGATCAATGATACCAGTTACAGTAAAATGACCTGAGGGTCACAAACTGCTCATTGCTCAAGGAACACCCAGCAACCTCTGGAGGAACCCTAGTTGAGAAACACTGGTCTAACCTTAACTGTGATGGCCATGTTGTAAAGACCAGAATAGCAATCCTGATACTAGTGGAAAGTTGTCAGCAGCAGGGTTATTAGGGATTATTAGGAGAGTAAAAAATCCACTCAGCTGCTTCTATTACATAGCTATCTAACTGGTTGGACCAGTGAAGTTTCATTCTGATATTTCTCCCTTTCTGGAGAGCTAGATTTTTGCAGCATTTTTGCCAATGGCTGACCAGTATGATCACTAGCCTTACATGTACATATATACACACGCATATACAGTCATTAGGAAAAGAATGTTTAATATCTTCACATATAGATATGTGAAAAGTCCCAACTCCTTTAGTAAATTTCATAAAGTTTCTTCTTTTCCAGCATGGTCCCTGCTGAAATGTACGTGGTCTACATAATGTACTGTTTCTGCAATGTTGTTAAAACTGAGAAAGGATCATTTTGATTTATTGATAAGACATGTCATTTCATAGTACTTACTTTTATGGTATTATAAATAAAACAGGATAAAACCACATTCGTGTTTTAAGAAAACTTTTCTTTTACCCACATATACCGTAAACACACTACAACCTCACTTCCAGTCTGCCATAAGAAGTGCATTTAATAAAAATACTAGTTACCAAGACAGTTATGAAGCCACTACTTATTTTTACATGATTATGAATGATATGGTTCACTTTAAGCACTTGAATGTTAAAAGTTACATTTTTTAAATATAACCCATGAAGAAGTGTTATCAACGTAAACCTAATTTAAAAAAACATAATAATGTATTAGCAAAGAAAGGTCAGTTTACTTGATAAATTTGGTAACACTTGGCATTTACATGCTTGATCCATTTCCTTTGCTTTTAAAAATGCATTTTATTACATTAGTAAATGAAAAGAGTTACACTTGACTTGGTAACAAAAATATAAATGTTAAAGCTATTCAACCATTGCTGATTTGCAAAATCTGCCTTTGTATAAATATGGCAGTGGTCACTGTGTTTATAGTCTGTATGGAGATTTTCTGTCATTTTAAAAGCGATACCTTAATTGCTACTTACTGCTATTCAAAATTGGGTGGTCATGCATTTTAATTGATATTGAACTGAACTCTTCATTGAAGTGAAAAGAAAGTGAATTTGGCTATGCTTGGTCATTCTACGTGGAGTTGACCGGAACAGTAGGATTTTGGAGAATTGTAATAAATAAATCTTGTTGCTAGCTACCCAGTGGTTTGTAATCAAGCAGAATAGTCTGTATAGCAGAAGTGCTTAACCTTTCAGATGACATGTACAACAAATACTCCTGAACTTTTTTGTAATAGTGCCTCAAATGTTATAGCACAGATTTTTTTTATATCCCTCAATATTAAGTTAAATTGAGATTGGCCTGCACACATTGATTAATTGATTACTTTTATAATTTCTTGATGAAAATCACTATGTATAGTATGTACAAGTATTCTGTGTTGTGAAATATTAGGAGGACAGAATCTTAAGTAATTTTATATGTTAATGTGTATTTGATAGCTTATGTATGAAATAACCATTCAATACACTTCACCTCTTGCATGAGAAAAAACCCCTGAGCCTCAAACCTCTTTCTTTCTTCTCTACCCATTTATTTGTATACAATACCTGGAGGTGGCTCACCGTAACCAAACTACACAACTATCACAGTGAGGAAGATTTATACACATTGATTAAGTCTAATGATACAGTGTAAATATATAGCCTTCTAAATGAAATAGACCATGTCCATCAACACTGGAAAGTGGGAATGATTCAGGAAGGCACATCAATGACTTTATTCATTTATTTGTATTTAAGCATACACATACTCTCTAAAACATTGTGTGTATATGCATAATAATAGTATATTTGTAGAATTTTTTTTCACGATTTTAAATATTTCCAGTTAAGTAAAATAAATTTTCCTATTGGTAAATACGTGCAGTGGCTTTTCAAGTATAGGCCTGCAGTAATTAGTATATGTACATTTGTAGGTATATGGTACATAAAGTGACCCTGAGCAAACAGGTTCACTTTAAAATTGATGACAACATATGTTTTTAAATATATTACATTTTGAGAACACATAGACATTAAAGTTAGGAGCAAAATATGCTTTGACAAACACATATATTTGGTGTCTTATGAGCAAGAAATAAGTTCAACTAACTGCTGAAAACTTTTGGTCCATGTCTGAACAAGATATATTTACACAAAATGGGGGCATACAACACAATGTCTTTTGAATGACATAACACCTTTCTACAGAGGGTTGAACTTTCGTATTTTCTGTTTCCTATCCTATTATTCTCTGTTCAGCTGTCACTATCATTCTGCCTTTGTGTTTCAGCTCTTGTCCAGTGAAATCAAACTTTTTTCCATATGGGAAGCAAAACTTCATAATGTCAACATGATCTATAAACTGAAAATGTGGCCACAGACAATATAATATTGTAGCTGCATTAGGTCTAAATACCTGAACAACAGGAAAAATGAAGGCACACAATGTTAGCTGCTCGTAGATTTGTTAAATTTAGAAGCATATTCAATTCCTTCCATAGCCGATGTTGCTCTGTTCTATGTTTTTCAATTTTTTATCTGTGTTTCCTACCAAATGCCATTTTATTATGCATTTTCAACTTCTAGTATATGTATAAGTTAATTATTTATCACACTTTTTATAATAAATACGCTTACTTTGGTTTTCCTTTTTGCTTTAGTGCGGATAGAATTGGGAAAAGTAAAGATTTCATCCATATTTTTACTTTTGTTCTTCATTTGGTATTCAGGATATTAGAGTGTGGTGGCCAAAAACTGCTGAAAAATTCCAGTCCTCCCTCACTCAGCTCGATTATGTTTTTGCCTTTGCCCATTGGATACCTACCTATTCTGTGAAAAGAAATCTACCTATTAGGAGCACAGATTCTATTTAAAACCCGACAAAGGTTCTAATCTCTGCTCAATCCATTACACAGTTAATATGTCTGGACGTGGGTTTTACCTAGACTATACTATTATGAAGCTTTTATTTAAGATGACAAAAGTTCACATCAGCCTGTGCTGTTGCTCAGGAATTAAGAGTAAAGCACATTTTAAATTGACTTTGTCATAAGCAAAGTATAGAGGCTGTCTTTTGGTAATGTTGAATTTGTGGCTCTAATGTTAATAATTTGGTTTTTAATACTTTCTCAGTCCCTTTCTTACCTTATGTAGCAAAAAGAGAAATTCATCACCCACTATAATCAGTTAAGGTGGATGGTAGAGCGATAACACTGTAATAAAAAAGTGATGTCACTTGTCTTGTTGTGTGACAAAGCTGTGCAAATTTCAGATAAGAATACAAATCAATTAATTAGTAAGTATAATACACATAGTTATTCAGAATAGTTGAACTGCAAAAAATAGAATATACCAAACTGAACTATGCTGGTTCAAAAACACATAAATGACCTCCATGTCAAACATATGTATTTCACTTGCTTGTTAAGTGGAGCATATGTTTGCTGTGCAAGACCTATGTATTTCAAGAAGGAAGTGTTTGTTCTTTTTGTGTGTTCTCTTTTTTTTATTAAAATGTTACCAGATGCTTAAAAATATTTGATTATTCTTTCAGCAGTTGTGAGTTGCCAAGCAAGAAATCGGACTGAAGAGAGGGTAGAAGTATTGTTAACTGGGGTTGTTCCTAGTCAGACAGCAATGACAGCATCAGCTCATGATGTAAAATCCACAGAAAAGGTTGGCCATATACAAGAAGAAGTTCAAGTCTGCAATGGTATAGTTAAACTAATATTTATTCTTTTTTTATGTATTATTAATAATATAACTTGAAATAATAAAGAGGGATTAGCCTTCTGAAAAGTACTGATATCTTAACAGAGAGGGTCTGTTTAAAAAGCCTAAGCGACATAGATGAGCCTAACTTCACACATGTAGAAGTCTTCATAGCATGTCTTTATTAAAGATACATGCATTCATCACACAACTGCATTTCCCACACTTAAGCCTAGTACATACTTTCAAATACTTTCGTCTGACATTATTGTTTAGGGTGATAATAATTTTGGAAGGATAGCTGTATGAACACACTGCATGGCCTAGTGGCCCATTCTGATCTGTAGAAGGTAGGGGACAAACAGGAGATGCCGCATTGTGGGGACATCAACTTACCAATAGTGGTGGTTGTAATGGTTCCATTGTGGCTAATCATTACGGACCTCCTTGTTTTCTTCATTGAGGGGCACCTATACTAACACTAGATTTACTCCCAAGACAGTCACAAACAATAATTTTAGGTTATTAATATTTGGTTTTTGCCAATCAGACTTAGGTTATCAGTAGCTATCTTTGTTCTGTGTTTCCAGTATAGCAGTCCTGGTTATATTTGTTGCTCGACTGGAATTGTAGCTGTATGATTCAGTTATATTGAAGGTTCTTCTTCCATGTAACACCTAATGGATTCATGTGGATGCACAGTTTGCTGTGTCTATTCTTGCAAGATTTTCTTTACTTCCTATTAATTTGTGTCATTAATTGGTTGGCTGCCTGAAGGCCACCATTGGACTGATGGAAAAGTTCTTTCAGTCTTCCATCCTCTTACCATGGGTTGCAGTTCAATGATTATCTTTCTTATTTCTTCTTCTGCTGGATTGTTGCATTTTGTTGTAACTAGGCGTACACAGAGTCAAAGTACATTTTTAGGTGCTTATACCCAGAAGTAGTTCTAGAGCCTTGAAAGCTTGTCTTGAAAATTTGATTGCTGGTGAAAATGAAAAAAATTGGAGATAGATAGTACCTAACTCTGTTGTTGTTAAATGTGCACTGATTTGGCTACAATCATTTTATTCACAGTAGCAGAAGAGAATAAAATGTTCCAGTTTATCATAGCAACTCTCTGTGACCTTTAGTGCTAAAAAAGTTTGTAGCAAAGCAACATGTGTAAAATATATTTTTTATATAATTGTTAACTAATATGTTCATTAAGAAGAACTTTTTTTAATTTAATTCTTTTATTTTATGTTTAAATATTGTTACAAAAAAGTGTACAACTTATAATAATCATGAATGTGATTATTTGCCTATGTTTATATCTGCTCACTCATCAACTACATATGATTAACATGTTTTTTTCTTAACACATTGCAGAAAATCAATTTATTTGCAGATATTTTTTATGAACATTTGTCTAATATATGCGTTTAGTGCTTTTTTTTTTGCAATTTACATATATCCTTTAAACACGTTACCTATGGTTTTAGTACCTGCAGAAATAATAAATCACTTACCTTTTCAATTTTCCTGGTGGTTAAAACTCCAAATCCTGGACTTTTTGCTCCAGGCTTTTCAGGTCACAACTTCTTCACCTACCATAACAAGGGAGTCCCATACTTTCGGTTTGATTTTTAATCTATGTTTTGTTATGGTGAATGAAGCAAGAGTGAGAACCCTTTTTCAAACTTTGCAAATATAGTCCAGAAACTGAAATAAACTGTTAGTGTGCTATCCCTGGTATGTCATATAAATGTACATCCTCAAAGCTTGTGAATTTTCACTGTGGCTGCAGTTAATTACACTTGTTGCCTCGGGTAATATATTTAGAATACCTTTTTACTTTCTATTCTTTAAGCATGGTATGTTATTTAAACAAGCTTACTTGCTTTTTTTTTTGAACATTAAATAAATATTTTGTTAAAGGTTTCAGAGCCTTTGATGCCATTGCAATAAAAAGTGTTTATGAATTCCAGTGTTTAGATGAAGAGGCAGGTATTGATTTGGAACATGACATTCTTCAAGGCTAAGAGACTAATAATGGAATGCTCTGACACATAAGAATCTAGACCTATTTAGATTTTTGACACATTCTATTATACAAGTGATGGCATTATAAAAGCATTAGTAATATATAAATTGAACTCCTGTCAAAAAATAATCTGTAGCATTGCCATATGTTGGTAGTTACTATTTCAACGTGTCTAATAAAACTTGCTGCACCACATGGTAATGTATTCTATGATCACACATGTGTTTTTTGTGTAAGTAGACAATTTTTCAGTCAATAAATTAGGTAACTTTATTGCAAAGTATATAAATTCAAGCAGGCATATCTCTGTTTTTAATTTACACCAACAAAAATACCTTCAGATGCTTGCATCACAGAATCCTATGCTATATCAGGGATTTCAGACTTAGTTTACAGTGACAGTCAGTCTGTTTTAGATTCTACATGCAACATTCAAGGGCATTTTACCGCCCCAGCCATCTCCCTACATTTGCATTGGCAAGCAACTACTTGTCACCACTATTCACTCTTTATTAGATCTTCACTGATTGCTATCCCTTTAGGGATCCTGTAGCACTTTGGGAATCCATTCTCAAGAGATTGACATATTAGAGAAAATGGAGTAATCTTATGAATTGCCATATTCAACAGTTCAGAGCAGCTGCAATGTACGCCAGGATTTCATAGCACCTACAAAGTACTCTCTCTTAAGCACTGCAGGGAACTGATCAGGGAAGACAGACAGTTTTTTAGATTTCCTTGGTATATCATCACAATTTATTCAGGGGTAGGGGGGCATTGTTGGTGTCATAATGGGCCTGATTTATGAAAGCTCTCAGAGTCTGGACAAGGTACACTTTCATCAGTGAACCTGGAATAGATCTGGTTTAATATTGATAACATTTGCTAACAAATAGCAAGTGACTTTGAAGAAATCAATTCCAAGTTTGCTGGCTCACCCAGCTTCACTGATAAAAGTGTATCCTCTGAAGCATTGGGAAGCTTTCATAAATCAGCTCCAATGTTTTCAGTCCTCTATTGTTTAGTCTCATAATAGAACATGATACCTTTAATTTATTCAAGTTCACAAGCATTTAATGAAAAGCTGTACTTTAATGTTGCATACATTTTTAAGGTTTATTTAGAGTAAATCTTTAAAAACAACCTTTACCCCTACCTTTTTGGCCACTGCTTTTATATTAAGCCTATTTGCAGTTCTTGATGCTGCAATATTTTGTAGAGTAGCTTCATGTTTATTCTTCTGTATGTCTTCAGTACCAGGAGCCATAAAAGATGAATTTCATACTCTACAGCACTAATCTGTGCTCATCCCCACATGTTTGTGCTTCCAAACAGCCTAATGTGGAAGCTTGAATGTACATTAAGAGGAATTCCTGATATCTTTCTAGTTCTTGGTCTTTGTTTGCAGACATTTTTCTCTCCATACTGTACAGTGATGGTTAGGAAAGTTTAAGAAAGGGTAGTTGTAATTTGCTAGTGTTAAGTTGTCTCTGAAGATGTTATATATTGACGATTTTGGTTTTAAAACACAATGACGTTTTTTCTATACAAGGAAACTGAAGCCACTAGCATTAAATACGGCGAAATCATCTTTAATTCGTTTTTTTCAGTAATTGCAATCAAATACCACTTACAGTTAATTAGGATTTCTTCCTTTTTTTCTTTTCTTTTACTGGATTCAGTAAATGTGATTTATTAGAATATTTATTGATGAATATATTTATTTTGTTTATGGAGTTTCTGTCAAGCCGTGGCATAATTCATTATAATTACCCATTTTTTTTCTCATGGTTGTTAATGTGAAGATGTTCCTAGCAATACAGGGAGATATTCTGTTCAGAATGCTTGAAATTAAAAACATGGCATTAACAGAAATATGATAATAAAAACTGCCTCAAGGAACACTTTTGTATAACATGGTATCTAATGCAGTTTTTGTTTCTTTTCCTTTATTTCATTGTTTTCCCTATCTATCATAAAGCTCTGACCATTCCGTATTCCTTCATATTAAAATGTAAAACTGTGTATCTTCTTTCTGCATCTTTAAAACTCAGAAATTGTCTGTTGTGTTTGAAAATGTCTTTCCTTATTTTCTCTTGTGAATGTAGCCATAATTAGAAAGTCTACTTTGAAAAAACATGACACAGTACTGGTTATTTTCAATATCATTTGTGGAAAGAATTTAGTTATAAACAACATCTCAGACTATACAATATATATAAACTGATGTTGAGAATATGATAGACTTCTGGATCAAAGTATAAGCAGTCCTAACAGCTGCATTCTCACCAGTTGTTAAGGTCCATGGGACACTTTCAAAAG
>NC_092858.1:74121209-74122263 GCF_032062135.1 Pyxicephalus adspersus | reverse complement strand
TTTTAAGCATCTATAATACAGTTTTTTTCAAAACTAATCTAACAATTATTAAAGCCTACCTAAAAATCATCTTATGTAACTGCATTTGTTATATACATTATATACATTACAACAATGATAGCATGCTTCCTGACATGTAGCACCTCAAGAGACCCTGTTCCTATCATACATTTTAAAAGAAATCTAAAAACCCTTCATGCTCTTCAGACCAACAAAATGCTGCTTTGATTAGGAAGAATGATTTGTTATACTGAAACTGACACTTCAGGAAGTGTCAGTGCTTGTGTTCCCAGCTGCATTCAGTAGTCTCTCCTGTTGAGATTTAAATCTTTGAGGGTCAGTGGGCCTTATTTATTAAAGCTCTTCAAGGCTGGAGAGGGTACACCTTTATCAGTAAAGCAACAAACCTGGAAAGGATTTCATCAAAGTTATTTGCTAGAAAATATTTTGAAACCTGGACCACAACCATTCCAGGTTAGCTGGATCACCCAGCTTTACTGATGAAAGTGTATCCACTTCAGCCTTGGAGAGCTTTAATAAATTAGGCTTATTGGGAGGACCCAGTGAGGTCTTTAAGGAAAAGAGAGATTGATCGCAAACCTGATCGAAAACTTCTTGGCTTATACACAGGCTTCAGTAGGGAAAAAAATAAGCTTTAGCAACAGTACTTATTAAATACCATATATTCTTGGGTATAAATCAATATTTTTGCACTCTAATGTCATTAGAAGAATTAGAACTTCAGTTTATACTCCGATAGCACCTAGTGGCATGTGCTGGAACCACATTTGCCTGTTAGATGACAGATCAGAAAGTCAAAAGACAAGCTGTTTGTAACACTTTACATGAGAAAACAACCCCACTTATTGGTAGCCAAAAGTCACCCACAAAAGACCATTTATTGCAACAACAAAAAAACCTGTAAAAAAGGGGAAAAAAGATAATTAAAAAATAAATGTTATAAAATAATACACCATGGATGAATTTATTCATAATTATTTTACTTGCATTTCTTTTAATTATTGTTTTAAATGCTACCAGTGACAGACACATT
>NC_092858.1:74118354-74119280 GCF_032062135.1 Pyxicephalus adspersus | reverse complement strand
TCTTTGGGAACCCTGAGGTTTTTTCAGACTGTTTGGGAAATACAATACCTACAGGATGTTTAGGGTACTACCCAAAATTTGATTGCTTTTGAGAGTCGCCCATGGCATTTATATACCTACTGATAAATCACCCCTAAATGACTATCCTAACATATTCCACCTTGATCCAGGGGCCTACCATCAATATCTTCTACAGAATGATTATTGTATAATTATGTTGCCAATTATAAAAAATACCCACATTACATGAAATGTTTCTCCTCCAAAAAAGGAGCACTTGTATATGGACAGCCAATTAATAGCCACTGGAAAACTCTATTGACAGGTATTGCATACATAGCTTACCTAGCTCACAAACATTTGCTTTATTACAAAAGTAAAGTGAGATGACAACATGTTAGTTGAGTTCCACAGCATGTGACAGAAAGTGCTTATTAGTAAGGAACTTACAAATCATTAGTCAACTCACAAACATGACTATATAATTAGCAGTGAATAAAACATGGCTCTGAATCCATTTTACAGCACAAAATAATTCTTTTTAGGTTTTTATTTGTTTTTGCAGCTCTAATTATTCAGAATAAAGTAGTCATTAATTGGACATGTATTAGAGAATATAATTGTATATGAAATATGATTTGAGTAGGCATTAACATTTTAAATCATTGTTATAATTGGCAAAGATTTGTTGAGGTTAGGTCACATTTTATGAGTTAGATATTTGTATGAATTTATTTCCAGGGGCCAGGAAGGATTAGATAGTGATTAGGACGTTAAACACGACTGTATTTATTTTGTTTCGGTTGCATTTGGATTTCTGTGCATAGCAGTGAAAAGTTGTTAAAGGTCAAAAGGAACAACTCAATAGAGGAAGAAATCGTATTATGCAAAATGGCTATTTAGCTATTTAAATAAATCCCGATTCC
>NC_092858.1:74098666-74117243 GCF_032062135.1 Pyxicephalus adspersus | reverse complement strand
TTACTAATTCAGTAAGTAAATGTGAAATTGTACAGCTGTTTATGTTGGGCCCTGCAGGTTCTGGACTTTAAAAAACCTAATATCTCCTTTAGAAAAAAATAAGCAAGTTTGAATTAATAATTTTTTATCCATTTTTTTTACTTTTGTTAAGTTTATAAAAAAAAAACTTTTCAGTACAAGATTGCACAGAAATAAACTCACCTATTAAAAAGCCATCTGCCCAACAATTTATTCAAGTTTGCTTGATGTAATAGTATTTTGCAGTTTTTGCCAGCATAAATAGTGTTCCTATAGGTAATTGTCTTATTTGCCTGTGTAGCAGATACAGCTGTCTGTGCTTGTCTTTTATTTAAATGGAACACAAAATGTAATGCAGCTCATATCTAGTGAAGTGTGACACTTTTAGATAGCTGGTTTAAAAATAAAAGGTATAATAAATTGCCTGACAATTTTTAACTGTCACGATAACAGTGATTTTTTTTAGGTGTATGGCCTTTCGTTATTTCCCATGGCACACCAATACAGGGTGACGTAGGTGTAATAGTATTTGAGGACAACCTGTAGTGACAGATTGAAGTGCAGCTTTCTACTGACATTTCTATCTAGTTACTAATCAGTACGTCAAGAGAAGCACATCTTGCCTGATATTTCATGATTACTTTTATTGTATTTATTTATTAATTCATTATTCAAGCCTTATTATACCTAATATTTTTATTTTTGTGCCAAGGTACCCAGAACCATTCAGCGCATACTTTTTACCAGGCAGTGACGTGGAGTTTTCTGTACTTCCACAATCTGGAGAATTATTGCCCATTGGAACTGCAGGGACGCTAATTACTGTTGGATTTAAGCCTACAATGTACAGTAAGAAACACAAAGCTACTTTAGTAGTACAGGTAAGTTTTATAAGAGGTACATGGAAATTTACCCGTCATGTATTAAAGTTAAAGTTTGTGTCAAGTCAAAAAACTTTTTTTTCTAGTTTTGGATTGAGTGGGGAAGGTTTTTCAGTTATCCAACTCTGTTATAGAAATATCCCTGATCTACTGTAAAAATTAGCCACATTTTTCCAAGTAGGAAATGGGGGAAAAATCTGCAAAAAAGTCACAGACAAAAATAAAGTTTGGCAGGGATTCTTTTCCTCATCTAGTCTACTATTTTCATATCCTGTCTGATAAAACATTTTCAGTTTTCACATAAAATGAGTGAAATCCTGTATATTAAAGAGAAAGATAAATAGCAATTCTAACTCAATAGCAAAATAATAATTCCCCCAACATTTGAATGAATTGCATGGAGCCCCCCTCCTCTGAAAGAAAAACAGAATGGTTCAATACACACAGTTACTCAGCTAAGAATCTGTTTCTATTTGCCTTGGTCTGTATTGCTCATAAATGATCCCGTGCCAGTTCACCTTTTTTACTCACCCCAATAAGCCCACATGCTGAGTTATGCATGAGATCATCTGCAGACACAACACCGTAGCTAAATATGTTTTATCTGTATCTTTGTCAGTGACTGTACATATGATAAATACAGGAAGGAATGCATTTGATTTAACTCTTACCATCAAAAATTGGGATCCAATAGAAAAAGGAAAAACAAAACTGAACTATTCTCAATTCTGTTATAGGCTGTGGCATTGTTGGGTTGTTTAGAAAAGTAAAAGGATTTTGAAGGGCTGTCATCATTTACAAATCCAGTTATGAGCGTTGCCAAATCCTAAAACAGGACAACTGAAACACTGAAAAGTCCTTTAGGTGTGACTGTGCATTTTTACTTTACTACACTGGTCATTTTTCAAGTTTTGCTGCCTAGAGTTGTACATGTTGTACCCATTCCAAAATTCAGTTCAACATAAAACAAAGAACAAAGAATTTAGCACCAATGCACTTGGACACTACAGTCTACATTAATTTTAAAAGCTTTCTAAAGCAAATACATATCTGAGCACTGTGGATCAGCGTAAAGTTTCCACATTAAGCTCTAGGAAAAGTTTGGTTAATGTCAGAAACACACATACAGGGTACTCTATTTTGATACTTGCGTGCCCTATTAGCTATTGCAGCAACATTCCAGCTAAATATAAAACTATGACAGCATAAAGTAAACCTTTGTAAGCAAGGCTGGCACTGTAAGTTTATCAAAAGGAGCAAATAATACCTAAGTAGATTCCTTAGTCGTCTGCTGTCTGCTAACAACATTTATCAGGAATGCCAGCACTTAAATGCATTTCATTATGCCACCACCACTTAGTGAACTGCATTCAAATTAAGAATTGAAGTTCTGCTTAATCACAGTCTCAAGTTATGGTTGCGGCCAATGGGAAAGAATTTGTATACTAGACAGATAGATGTATGTGATGCATTTTTCAAGATCAAGTTAAGAAGCTGTTTAATTTTATTTAAAAAAAGGTCTAAATTGTCTAATCACTGTAAAAGAATCATATAATAGGCATGGCCTAATGATAATATTTCCAGAGGTCCAGAGGATAAGGAGCTATGACACTTTAACAATGATAATGATAATGATAACAATGATTCTAAAATAACAGAAAGTCTAAAATAACACTGAAACCAGACACAGGTAGACATCTAGAATTTTTAAATTAAAAGTCAACCTGTATCTAGCATAACATATGCACTTTAATATAACATTATTGTTAATTTCAGATCTATAGTTATACCATAACTATGCCCTGAGTACAAAAGTATACCATAGCCAAATCACAGCCTTCTGCAGGGCCTTACTATAACCACAAGCAGTACATTGTAAATAGCAAAGCACAGGGACGTCGACTAGGTACAACACTAGAATTGTTGTCTATTATATACTACAGTGTAATGAAATAAGGAATTGGAAGTGTGGCTAATTCTGTAGCTTCCTGAAATGGGATAGCTCACATTTCTGAAGGCCACAGAACTCAAACAGAAAAACACTGGCAATTCTAACCATTATGACCAGGGTAATGAAGTTTTAGGGTGCCATGAGCGGGACTTTAAAGTTATGGTCATAATTAGTCATTGAACAGCAAGAGAAATGCATGCAAAGTATGAAGAAACATTACTCATGCTGTCAATATTTATTGCATCTTTGGGATTGTAGAATAGACAAACATTTGCATTTTATTTATGTAAATACAAACTGTAACTTAGCAAAACAGTGAACAACGTATTTGCAAAAATAATTTTGTTTCATCATTTTTAGTTTATACTGTCAACATAAAAAACAGAGCAGCCTTGTCTATTGAAGGAACTATTTCATAATCTTCTTTAATAGAAGATGGAAAATCTTACTCATTCTATTTCAGACATAAACTCCTGTCTGAACTAAAAGTTTTACTTTTGATCATTTCCAGAGAATGCAGCTCATACATTTCTGACAGAAGCTTAACATACCTAATTTTTCAATAATATAAATTTACATTTGCTTACATTTTGTAAATAATACTTGTATTATTCCTACATTCACATGCTGCCAGTTTTATGGTGACATGTCATTGTAAAATTTTTAACAATTTACCATTGCAATTTGATTAATTTTTTTTTCCTAAACCTATTATCATCATTTATTAATAATATTATTATTACACAGTATTTATATAGCACCGACTTTAGTCTAAAATCCTGTCTCTAGCTGTCCCTCAAAGGAGCTCACAATCTAATTTCGCTACCAAAGTCATATATGTCTTTAATACAGAATAAGGTCAATTTTAGGGGGAAGTCAAATAACCTAACTTCAGGTCTTTGGAATGTGTGCTAACCACAGAGCCACCGTGCTGCCCATATCATTTAGGCATATGCATATGATATGCAGCTCTACACTTGAATTATGATTTTGTGCTTATTCATATATAGATGTCCATACATATGTATAGATAGCCATTTAATAGTGTTTTGTGGTGGAAACCCAATATGCAGCAAACTTATCCTTAGTCATATTCTATAAATAAAGTTTAACACTGCTTGTTATATTTGGACTTTATGAGCATTACATTTTCAGTGCTTGTTATCACACACACAAATGTTCCATGCTGGAAAATCTTTGTAAAAAAAAATGATGATTGTTCTGTTTTATCAGTAGAAAAGGATATTTGTTAAGGATACATTGGTTTTCTCACACAGCCTGAAGTTATGTAGGGAAGTGTTATGTAATCACTGGTGGGTGGGAAGATCTCAGACAGATAGGCACACCTCTTACCAATAGTCATTCTCTGATAGATAGATCCTTTATTTTTGCTGATGTTAAAGGGAAGAGTAAAGCTAAGATAAGGTTTAAAATAGGGAGGTTATTTAAATGTAAGTGCCTGGGCAAGATCTTTTCAGTAATGTTTTTTAATAAAAAGAAGAATCTATATAATTATATGTTGGTAATTGAAATAGTCTCATTTTTGAGGTCAGACCAATTTGACGTCTACCAAGGATCCTACTGTAATAGAGAGTACAAGTCTGGATAGCTCAGTACACGTTTGTTGTCCATTAGCTGTGAGACTGCAGCTACACAAACATTTGTATTGCTTCACCTGACCAAAGCAGTTCACCCATGCCCAGAACACCATCCCAAATCTAGGTTTGAAAATTCGCCTATGCACTTATTAATTTGCTCACTACGTACAGTCTGTGTAAACCATGCCTAATTGACTCCAGCATAATACCTAAAAGGGCCATTCTGCCTTGTTTTTCTAAATACCCTTTTTAGTAAATTTATTTATCTTTTTAAGAAGATTTTCAATCTTTGAATATATATTTGGTTCTTATCAACTCACTGAAAACCTTACTATCAGTGCATTAAGTGTTATGTATGTCTTGCATATTTTGTATTAGTATATAATGAAGGGACCTGCTACACTTCCCTTTAAATAGCCTTGCATACTGACTGTGCTTTACTCTGCTCTATTAGTCTGAGTACACTCTAACAATATTCTACTCTTCGTATGTCTTATCTTGTAACTGTTTTCATCTCATCCTTTGTTAATCCTCACTTCTCTACCTGAAAAATAAGCAGTGACTAGAAGGAGATTTTACATTTGTAATATGGATATAGAAATTTCAAAGCAAGCACATAAAATTGTGAAAGTCACATAAAAATAACTTCAGGAAATTATTACAATAATATATCAAAATGCGTACAGGAAGAAGCAGAGAAGCAACCATTTTTTAGATGTGAAACTGTTGTGGAGTACCTATTATTTTTAATACAGAAATTAAGTCTGACATTGTGTTGGTTCTAATTCCCTCTTTAATGTAAATATCTGTTTAAAATGACTGGATGGTAAACTGTGCAATAATGTTGATAATGTAACATAAAGGTACAGTCAGCAGGGAATGTCTGGCTCTGCTCGCAGTAATCATGAATAACTAGGATATGATCACAGCCTCCAAGGAAACTGGAATGCTCCTTAGTGTTGGTCTACACATTTGAATATATGGATCTTATATTGCTGTCTTCATTTTACACAGGAGATATTCCATTTGACAGATTCTATTTATATCAGAAATGAGGAGTGACATAACAATTGTTTTATTTTACATGGACATATTGAGTAGCAATGCAGACTGATTGTGCAGTGGAAATATCTTGTATGGAGTATACATTTGGTTTCAATTTTAGTGAATAGTATATACTTTAGAAGAAATGGTAAGCTTGTTGAGCCTAAGTGGAGCACTAATTTAGTTTTCTTAACTTTAAATTGTCACATGAAGAAAGTGATCAATCTATCACTGCTTTCACAACAACAGTGTCCACACAGATTGGCTCTTTTACTTTATATCCTGCGAACAAGACAGTTTAGTGATGGCCTCATCCTAGGGAAATCTGAAGTCCTGGAAGTTATTTCAAAGGTTCCCCCATGTTTAAAGTAAAACAAAAAAAGGGGGGGGGGGGCTGTTCAATGTGGCATTTCAAATTGCAAAGGGACATTTAAATATTTTAAAAGCATGTATATTATTTTTTCAACAACACATTACAGGTATTAGACTGCTTACAGGCTCTATACAGATGGTGTCCTGGTCAAGATTTGAACATTTAACCATAGTGTTGTTAAGGCTAGAGTGATAGTAATTATAATAATTATAATATTAAAGCAGCCTTGACTGAAATACTCATCTGACATTTGGTGCGGTCCCCTAGAGACACACTACATCTGATTTATTAAAGCTCTCCAAGACTGGAGAAGATAGACTATCATTGGAGAACATTGGTGATCCTGTAAACCTGATCTGGTCCAGTATTTAAGGCATTTGCCAAATAGGAGCAAATGATTTTTAAGAAATCTATTGCAGATTTGCTGGATCACCCAGGTTCCCCCATGGTAGTCTATCTTCTGCAGTCTTGGAGAGCTTTAATATATCAGGCCCTCTCATTCAGCAATGGCACAACACACCCTTTTTGAGTGTATTAATGATCACCATAATTCAAACCATTTCGTGTAAGCTTAGTTGTTCTATTACTTTTGGGATTTGCCCATTGCAGGAGGTTAAAGAAAGACCCAGGTGAAGGTATCTGTTAAAATTGTAAACAGATGTCTTTCTTTTTTCTGCAGTAGTGGTCCTACGAGTGTAGAAAATATAAGAGCCCAGAGTTTGACTTTAATAAAGTTCAATTACTAAAGGAGAAGAAAAATGAATGCAAATGGGATGCTTAATAACTGTGCTTACTATGAATAACCAATAACAAGCAATGAAAATTAGGGCACAAAAACATTCATGCTTCTATTATTCAACTAAAAGATTCAAACTAAGCATTAAGCATTGTGATTTTTAAAATTTTAAAGAATTTTACTTAACTTTTATGAGACTATATGCTAAGTGGTTAACTTAAAAAACATAGATAAAAGTATGTTAAAATAAGATTTTACCTACGGATTATTATATTTAAAAGAAAGGGTATATGATAACAAGCAGGGTTGAATTGTTCTGCACATCAGATATCAACAAAGATGTTTTGCAGAGGTTAATGATACATATTCACAGTGAGCATAACCCATCAGGTACATTTCAAAGCATTCCAAAAAGATAACTGTTTCACCTTCAGCTTCAATTAACAAAGCAATTAGGATACCCCCTGGGAATAATTCTTATTAATACTAGTGTTGTTGTACAGATTTAAAT
The DNA here is from genome assembly GCF_032062135.1 of Pyxicephalus adspersus. Classification (NCBI taxonomy): domain Eukaryota; kingdom Metazoa; phylum Chordata; class Amphibia; order Anura; family Pyxicephalidae; genus Pyxicephalus; species Pyxicephalus adspersus. Next base: position 74,110,131 of record NC_092858.1, on the reverse strand, counting down.
CAGCACATTGCTTGAATAAAGTAAAGCAGCTATTATCAGAAATTAGTTCAGTAATGGCCTGAGTAGTGGAAAAAAGTTAACATTTTATCATTTATTAAAGTTGTAGAATAATTACACCTAAGTAAGAAAATATCTTTATAACCACACCAATTTATTTCCACTGTGAGACTAACAGGTGAGATTGTGCCTTTACCTTTCAAGTGTTTAAACTTTACAACCATTGAAAGAATTGCAATATCCCAAGCAAATGTTCTGTCTGGCGATCCTGTGCCATAAACCACAATTGTTTAGGGCACTCTGTTTATTCTGATGTCACTTGCTGCAGCAAATGAGATCAAGCAATAACTCTGCCTCTGCAGCTTGAAGTCCTCTGCTCTGCAGCTTGAAGCAACCCCACTTTCCCTTTAGCCAAGCATGCACTTTTCTCCGCATTTCCTGCACATACATTGAGGCTCTATTCAGCTAAAGGGGATTAATGTGCTGCAGCCAATGGGCATATTAGTTCCTGGCTACAATTATGCCCTGCCGCTGGCTACGATCACGCCCTGCCCCTGGCTACGATCATGCCCTGCCCCTGGCTACGATCATGCCCTGCCCCTGGCTACGATCATGCCCTGCCCCTGGCTACTGGTTCCTTCAAGCTTCTCAGCTTCCAGGCACTTGTTGCCCATTATAGCGTTCAGCCTGGCTGGCCCACTAGTGGTGTAAATTTCTGTTGGATTACCTGTTGCTCTTCCTTTTTGCCAGACCCTGTGATTGTTTGCTGCCTGGTCCGACCTTTGCTTGTAACCCCAACTCCTTGGATACCTTGTTCAGTAGACTAATTGCCTCTGTATGACCCCAGGCTCAGTTTCTTGGACTTGCCTCTGCTGGAATCTCCTGTATTGGATTATCTGTGGATCACCTGGTTACTGACCCTGGACTGTCAGGCTTCCCATTGTGTCCCCTGTTACTCCTATTGTGGGATCCTGGTCCTCCATCAGTATCCCAGATATCTGGGGGGCAACTGCGTACTGGGGTGAAGGGTGTAGATTTAGACTGGAGATTGGTACTAGCAAGCCAAATGCCTAATCCCAAATGTTTCCACAGTGGTACCCAAAGGCTCTCTAATTTGGATATCTGGGAAAAGTCCAAATGCATACGCAATGCAAGATCCAGCACCTAGGTATTTGTGTGGGAATTGTTCTTATCACACTGGATGTCTTCTGTATAGGTGGTTACAAATGTATTTAGCTTTCAAGACATAGCATAGCAGTTAGCAACAGAATGGGTAAATATGTTCATGTTTGTGCTATGCTTACTAGTGAAAAAATACAAAGATGAATGCCTTGATGAGGATTATATTTAGCACAAACTAAATAAAACTTTTTTTTCAACAAATATTGTGTTATTTACCATTACCTGCAGTTGCTTGACAGGCAAAAGATAAAATGTGAAACCATAAATATAGTTACTGTTGACAAGATGGCAACTCAAATTGTACAGGTGACGTAAAAAGTCCCTTTAATATTTAACAAAATTGCAGCAATATGTGTTTCCATTAAGTAGCATTTCACATGCCTTATATAATAATACTATGATTAGAAATACTCCCAGGAACATGAAGCTCAGAAACTACAATAAATAATGCATGTGAAGAAACTACAATAAATAATACATGTGTGAAAACTCATGTCAGATATATTTGATTGAAATATGCTTATAAAATAATAGCAGTGAAAAAACTGATATTTCTCTTAATAAGGATTTTACAGTACATGGTAAATGAGTACATTCATTTAATGGCAGGATTGTGGTTTGATAATGGGGCCCATTATGTGATAAGAACATGTAGGTGCAATCCATAAGGGTTAACTAATTATGAATGTTTTTAGAACAAATTTATACTCTACAGTTTTTCATCACATTTATATGTTTTTATTATAGAAATAATTATAACAGTGATACTTTGCAAACTTAATAGACCAAAGGTAGAAGTCATTAAAATTATAATACTTTATTATATTGCATATTTATTTTTACAGTCCTCTGTTCATGGCCTTTTAGTCTACTATCCACTGCCCTCATTACTGTATAAAATGGGATATGTTGGTCACATTCTCAGTGTCCTTCATGATGTGTACATTATGTTCAGCATTCACATTCCTATGATTGGATTTTAGAAATGCTATGAAAACACACATAAATAAAGTGATTAAAGTAATTAATAATATACATTTTTATATATTACACGTGTAGGAAGGAAAGAAAAGAGGAAGTGAACTGAGGTTTCTTCTAGGGCCTTTAACTGGGCCATTCACAAAGGTAGAGGTGTGCATAACATCAATAGAATAAGTGCCAAATGCAAGTCAATAGGTTAAGGTAAATAAACTTGTGTACCTTCCAATGTTGTACATTGAATGATTTGTACCACATTGCTTGATTTCCTAAAACAAGATTATGGTCTCATTAGCAAAGTGAATTGTAACCTTGCAGGAAATTTTCACTTAGTCTAGTGAATGAGGAAAAGATTTTCTGGCTTCAACCATTTAATCATATGCAAAAAGTCAATTTATATTGCATTTACCAAGTAGGACATGCAATTACAGATATAGGCTTGCACACTCCTCGTGCTTAGATCCAGCTACTCATGTTACCTACTGAACACTCACACTGACATTTTGGGTCCAGAATAACATTTGAAATAAAATTTGAATTATAATATTGGTATTGTAACTCTGACTTTGAAAAGGGCCATGAAACATGAATAATTTATACAGCAATTAAGGCATCTATTTCTCAATGGACACCCTAAATGTTGTTTTAAAAAAATCTTTTTAAAAGAGTATTAAATGTGAATCCTGTTTATTTAATGCACTACAGTTCCAAGCTGCCATTTTCTGACTCCTGAGATACGGTAGATACTATTTCTGAGAATCTAATGTCATTTTAAGTTATAGGTTCATCTTTCCTGTTCTATATTTAGTATCCAACCAGGGAGCTGGAGAATAAAAGCTTGAATGTTCTTATAATGTTAACTTTAATTTTTATTAAACATTTATATGTCCTGCCTTATTGTAGATATCACAGGGCACATGGTATCTTTAAAAGGGTGAAGTGTTCTCTAATAAAGTTTCAGTTTGTTATTGTTGCCTTGACATTTCTGTCCTTAGAGCTAAGGCCTGACCACTGCTATTCCAAGTCGACAGCTTTAATGCTAAACTCGAGGAAAAAAAATCTATGGCAACTGGGCTACTCCTGCCAGGCAAGGGTCAAATATCTATTTCTGTTTAGGGGACAAGTAAAAAGGAGTTCATTATTTTTATCCATTGATCTCCCGGTGGCCTGCATTCTCTTTGCTGCCTGTTTCTCACGGTTATAGTCCTCACTTTAAATGTAAAGCTATTGGTCCTAGATTGTAGAGAATGGCATCGGTGCCTGGCTTAGAGAAGAGGTTGCTGGGAAATGGTCACACAGAGGAAGTGTGGGCCTTTAAAGTGTATTGGGGGGAAGGAGGGGAAGCCTATTGCAAAACTAGTATTATATTTAGATCTTTGGTTAGAAGTGTTTTAAAACACAAACATTTATTGTTGCTCAACCAAAAGCTTAGATGCTTTAGTTTAAAATGGAACAATTTTTATTTTTATTGCAATCTGTGTACCCATTGGGGAGATTCCCTCTCCTTTTGTACTGATCAGCATTGTCACCAATAAAGAAACTGAGGGAAATCCTAATTTTTAGGGTTGCCCCAGAACAAAAGGTAAATGAAAATCATCCAATAAAGGCACACACACACACACAACTGTTAGGCCAATTCCCTTATTTTTGGAGGATTTCCTAAACCTTCCTGTTGTGTGTCTTGGACAGAAAGTAAAGGAAAATCCACCTAAATGGCATATAGGCAGCATGAAATAAACTGACAACATTTTTAATCCTCCCTTACTTTTTTCAAATAAGAATCTTTATTAAAATAAAGGTTAAAAACAAAATACAATTTAAACACAAGATACAATTTCCCTACTACATTAAAAAAACTATTGGATCTACATATACTTTAAATATATAATTTTTCTTTTATTTTAGTATGAATTTATGTGTTTTATACCTAAAAGGAAGCTGACCTATTTTTTATCTGTTTATTTTGGTTCTTACTCTCTAAATTGTTTAACGACAAAATGTAAAGTTAGCTAGCTAGATGTGAAGCAATCGGCTAAATTAGGCCAGTCTTAGTCATTCATTCAGAAAGTTAGATCTTAATACCAGAGGGAAACACCTCACAAATGGAACTGTCCTTATGGTTGTAAGTTTATACATACTTGGCTCTTTGTGGTGGTTGTTTAGTGTAGTTGTATAAAGAAATTCATTTATATAGCTTTAGAATTGGCTGTTCTTTTTCTGTAAGTTGAGCAAATTGTTAGCGATTTACCCTTTGTATTTTGGTATCTGGTAATTTGTCTTCACTAAAAATATTTTCAGTGTTTTTACTAACTTTTTAGCGTTTTTGCTGTCTGTTTCTTTTCCAGACTGCAACAATGGAATGGACCTATGAAATTAATGGTGTTCCCCCAAACACTACTCCACCAACAAATGTTTCATCTAGAATATGTTCCATGGGTATCAAGCAACCAACTGCAACTCAAAAACGCAATTTTTTACGTGAAAACCTTAAACTAACATCAACAGCTGTTTCTTCACCAATTAAAGGGGCTTCTTTGATAGTAAGAACAACGTAAAAAGGTTGAAATGATGATTGCCATTTTTTTGATGCAAACATTTGAGATAATAAAAATATTTTTTTAATTCAAATTTTAAATTATTTTCTTTGGGATTTGGAATTAAGAATACATTAATGGATCTGGACACACAAACTAAATAAAATCGTAGGGTTATATACACACATCAGATTATTCTCTCTCTATGAACGGCTCATCTCTGCAAGAATGTGTATAGAGGTCGCCTGATGTCATTCATGGATCCATCCTGACGGATCTATGAGCGACCAATGATGAACGACCGCAATACAACTAAGTGAAGGAAGGAAAGCACAGCAGGTTGCTGATCATTCTTTCTCCCTCATCCCCTCCCCACAGAACAGAAAATTCATTTATATGCCACTCTCTTGTCACTAGAAACAACTATGAAAGTTTCCAGCAACAATATTTGAACGTGTGTACCCAGCCTTGAACCTGTAATTGTGTTGAAATTAAATAAATATGTAGTTATTTGTAGTAGTTCAGTAGTGCAGTAGTTCATAGTATGCAGTAAGATTTTATTAACTGCAATAAGGTCCATGAGTGATGTTATCTGATTGGTTGCTTTTGGTAATTTTTATTTGGCTCTTTAGTGCTATTTTTAGTACGCTTCTGCTCAGTATGTTTGGTTCCATGAAAAAGTTATGGGTTAAAATGTTTAAAAACCAGAGAATGACTATATAAAACCTTTGCAGCTTTAGCTGAAGACACAAATCACAAAGGTCATTAAAGAAGATTGTGAGCTACTGTACTGTTATCTGTTCTGCTCTTCAGACTTTTTTCAGCTCTTTAGAAGAACAAGAGAATCAGAATGGCAGGGAAATTGAGACTGCCTTTAGACAAGAAGTTCTTCAAAACTGATTTTAGGACATGAGACAACATGCTCTTCGCAGTTACTTGAGTTGCTTTTGTTGACTGCACATATAACATCCAAATGTATTTCATATTAATTTACACTACCACCAATAGAAAGAAGGTATTGTGCAATTAGAAGAAGCGTACAATCTGTCAGTGTATCATCCACCTTTCTATTTTGACTTTTTACTGGGGTTCCACTTTTTATTTTTAAAAGAAACCCCTTTTTATTTACACCCCATATACAAGTTCAATAATAACTAGTGCTGCAGAGTTGGGTTTTAGTACTTTAACAGTGTAAATATGCTTATTGTTTATACTCCTGTGAAGCTCTATAAACACACTGGGTCTGTAATTACAGTACGGCTCAAGTGTCATATATATTAGGTTTTTTCCCAACTGCGAAGCTATAAAGTAGCTTAAAAAATAGTCCTTTATTTCATTTATAAATATATAATAACTGTGTTTGGTACCTGAAGTGTTATCATAAAATATCCTGTTTCACACAGTGCCTCTAATTGTGAGAACCACCTTAAAAATCACGTTCCAGCCATTTCACTCTCACCAGTACCCCTCACCAACTAATAGCTAATACAAGACTTGGGAAACGGTAACAGTTTGAAGCATTTCAGTCATTCGGAATGTCCTTGCAGGTCCAGCAGTTACTGATTGCTGTCCAATCTTGAGTACTACATGTTAGATGGTTAAACACAGCAGGCTTCACTTTTGTTTTGTGACAAGTGTACACACGTTAGAAAAACTCTTCCAGCTTCAATTGATTTAACAAAATCAAGCAAAAATTACATTTAGGAAGCCATCTTCTGAAAGCAATGTGTTTTCCATCCCTGCTGTGAGGATATTTTACTTCAGATGCAGGCACAGATTGTAATCAGTGAGTAATTGTAGATCTTGCAAACATCAATGAACGTACTTTATGAGATAAAGTAACCAAAATAAATACTGCACACACTTTTAATGGCAGAATTATTCTTGCCTCTGGCATTTTAGCATTTTTTCAAGTAAACAATTATTAGGACAATTTTGCTGAAATTAAAGTACTACATTGCAACCCTGTCAAGTAAATATAGCTTAAAGCTCTATTAAACACCCAGTGTAAAAAACTAAACAATACTTTAAGCTCACTTCTGATATTCATGTCTCATGGAAGCTTGATGTATATTAATGACGAACTGTTTTTTTTTCCTTTACTTAATCAGCAGTCAACAATGGAAGCTGCCAGGATTTGCCTAAATATATTCACATAGACTTGTCTAATTATTTTAAAATCTGAATTTTTATTTATCACAATTGTCTGAATTTCCAGCTGCAAACCAGACAGATTTTTTTTTTGTGATCTACACCAGTCGTCAATTTTTAATAAAGAGATAAGCAAAGTATTTAAAACCAAGAAACTCTACCTGCTGGCATTTTCTAAAGTCACTTTCATTTCACTTTGAAGTAAATTGAAAACACTCTATCTAGCTTTACCGTCCCTTTCTTGCATCTTGAGGTGTCTTTGTGTTCCACCTTGTGTCCTCGCACTTCTTTTTGATCACTGATTTCCACATCTAAAATAGTGGTTATTACATTTAACCTGCTTGTAATTTTTTTAACCTCCTGGCCCTGAAGGAAAAGTAATATTGAAGGGCATAGACATTGATAAAATAAAAACACAAATAATTACACATATAACGGGTGCATCTAAAGAGATAATGTTAAGGAAAAATGATCAAGAAAATTATAAGGAACTGGAAATACTCATGAAATAAAGGCTATGATTTTTTTTTTTTTTTAAGATTTTTACATTTTTGATATTATATGACATTGTGACATTTATTAGGTTATTATTATTAATATTTTGAAGTCAACTGGCTCTGTTTATAAATTAGAGAATCAGACATTCCCTCAACCATTCCTATGTGAGAATTTTCCAGTATTTAATGTGTTTAAATAGCACTAACTGATTCCCACCAAGAAATGTTTGAGGGAATGTCAGATCCATTGCTTTATAAATAGAACCCAATGTAAACTCCTAATTGAAAAATTTCCTTTAAAAGTTTTTTCTGATCTTACTCTGTAGAATTAAAGGATGGTTGTGCTGGTTTTCCATGCCCTATGATAGTTGCAGAACTGTTCATCAAAGCTCTAATTTCAATTTCCAGGACTTCTTTTTTATTGTTTGCAAGAAACCAGGTGCGTCTTAGAGCTTCACTATACCCACTCTGTTCTCCCTCTGCCACGCTCCTTTATAGCAACTAGTTATTTGTTTAGAAAAATGTACCCGTTAATAATTGAGAAAGGAATACACAGCTCAGATCTGTGATTGGCCTATTATGTACATATAGGAGGATAATGACATACTAAGAGGGAGGGAGGAAATGGCCTATAACCTCTGAGCTGTTCAGTGAATGTGCTGAAACTAATAGGTGTACCTGCAGAGCGGCTGGGGGCCCATATAGAAAAAAAACCCTTGCATGATTTATTTTTAACTCACGGTTTGTATTTTCTTAGCCACTGGTATGTTATACCCAAACCCAGAGGTATGCATTTAACCACTTCAGATGCTACACCGGTTTACTCCACATATAAAAAGCAGATTTTATATTTTAATTATAGGTTGATTTGGTACTAAGACTGTATTTAACTATTGATGAGAAAGTAATAAAAGCTTCTTTGCTTTGTGTTGTCTCATTAAAGTTTTGTTTAATTTTTTCTTATATAGTTACTTATATAACTTGGACACTCAGTTTTGTTCAGAAGAGTATTTATTACCTGTGAATTAAAATGATTTCTTTTTCAAACCACTTGCAGACTTCCCCACTGACAATACATGAGAGACAGCAGGGATATACTATGCGTAACACTTCCTGGAAGATGGAAAAGACATGTTCATTTTCAGCTGAACTATATTGTATTTTTTAATTAGCTACATTTCTGCTTTAGAATATTTTGCACTTTCTGATATACTTTATTTTATTCATTGTGGCAATAGAGGTTCCTGATTAGTTCACATGTTTTGTTTTCTTTACAAGTAATTTATTTGGCTTTTAGTGTCATTGCATTTTGTTTAGAAAATGTGTCCAGTCAGCGTCCCTCAATGACACAAGTTGTATACCCTGCTCTAATATATAGAAAGCGGTTATTGTACTTTGCCCATTGCCTTTAATTGACTTTAGTGTCTTTGCTCATTTGTCTACATCAGTTCTTCGAACCAATGAATATTAATATATCTCGAGAGGGAAATGGGTGTCATTGAAATGGTGCTGGCTAGCAGTTGAATCCTGAGATTTATTAGCTCAGTACTGCTACTTAATATTTAGAACAACTCTTCTAATCAAAATGTGTATATTACTATGTTATATACTTTCTTTCAAGACCAGGGGACAATAAAAATGAGACCTTGTAATGAAAGTAGTTTATAAAAAAACAGCAGAGCAACTGGTCAATATTTGCATTGCAACTTTCTAATGTATAAATATGCAACTAGAACTAGGAATGTTACCAGGCCACATCAGTTTTCTGGCACTGGAAATTTAGTACTGTCTGGTATTTCAGCACCTGTATGCTTCCATTGTAGGTTGTGGAGAGTATGCTGAACAAGACTTTTCAGATTTAGATTGAGTTGCGTTAAGGGTTTTAGGATATAAGTGTTTGAAGGTCCAAGTCCAGCTTTGTCATTTTCCTTTAATTTTCAGGCTTCAGCTTTGCAGTTTGACTAATGCAACTTTCCATGTCCATCTCTCTCAATCTGCTAGCTCATTTCCCTCTCCATGGCTGTGTTTCTCTGTTAAAGCCAAATGAAATAGTGCCAAGAAACATCCATTGCCTTCCATTGTATGGAGGCAGTCATTGCCATGCTTCCTGTCGTCCTCTTGCCTACAAGATGTTTAGTCACAATAGATTGTGTGCTAAGAGTACATTAGCACAGTGCTCACCAACCTTTCTGACAGCAGGGCCCAGTAACATGGAATAACATTTTGTCACTGCCCAGGGGATAGGGGGGACGGATGTCACAACAACTACACTGCTCTACCATTCTCAGCAACTCCACTTCCTGTCATCACACTGTCGTAGAACAGTGTAAATAGTGCGGCATTCCTGCCTCCTGTCATCTGTGGCCCCCAACTTGCTGGCCACAAACCAGTACTGGTCCACGGTCTGGGGTTTGGGGAGCTCTGCAACAGATGCCCGCAGAAACAATAGACTACATTTCAGATCATGCTGTTATAAAGTTTAAAACGTAGACAAAAGCAGTGACTGCTCTACCATTCAACACTGATTTTTCGCTTGGATGAACTTGGCTACATTTAGGCAGTCATATGCCAACCTGTCACAAACATTTTGGGAATCCAAATGGTTTAGAAGGTAACTGGACAAACCAATTCCAGCTCCTTGAATGATGGACCGTTTATTCATTTTTGTTCTCTCCAGTTGCTGTCTTTTATTCATACCTATGATATGATCTGCAACAACAGAGAATGAACATTTTAAGACACAATACCAGGATGGCATACTATCATATTATGTTTTTGAAACAAAAGAAAAAAATTAAACACTACCGGCTGTACCTAATTTCATCAGAGGGTATGAAAGGATCTGCAGGTTTCTTGGCTCTATTCCTCTGTGATTTCTCACCATCCCAGTGTCTCTCAGTGCATCAGAACAAGCGCCTGGGAAGAATTGGTCAACGACACATACACTCGTATGGTATCAAGCAATCTTCAACTTTATTGTAACAAACATCCAGTTTTTATAACATAACAAAATATCACTGTGCATACTCATTTACCACAGTTGAGAGATAATAGTATCCTTGTTCTAATACAAAACCTCTTTGCTACATTGTTTCAGACACGTACAAGACATCTTGTTATTCTTTAATTGTCAGCAATATCTGAATTTAGCAGATATCAGCAAGGACACTTGTTTGGCAGAACAATAACAAGGAATACGTCTATCTCTTATAACTAAAACTAGAGTGGAAAACAAAATGGAGTGTCTCAGTTAACAAAATGGAGTGTCTCAGTTAACAAAATGGAGTGTCTCAGACCCTTTCAGGGTAGTCCTTGGTGTAGTTTAATCAGTGTCGAGACTGAGCCACCAAACTCCAGTTTGGTGATTATGCCTGGCTTGGATGCCAAATGAAAGCTGAATTCCCTGCATATATATAAGATACAAATAATGCAGGTTTGTAATTAATAATGCATAATTTAATCATATTTTTAAAATGCAAGCTATGTAGGTACATAAATGTGACTACACAGTAGAATTCAGACTGGAAGAGAGAAAAGCAGCACAAAAAAACTGATGGTGGTGTGCTGCATTCATCGAGTGCTAACAGGTAGCATGCTGATAGCAGAATGACAAAGGGACAAAAATAAAAAGACATTTTGCTAGTAAAATTGCAGTAATATAAATGTATTCATCTGTGCATTTTGCAGTTTGCTTTAAGTCCAGTTTAAAAGGTGTGAATGGGAAAGAATCAGACAAAGAGTGGTATGGGAGCCAAGCTGAAAACATTTCCATGGTCAGCTGCTGTATATAGGCCTACATACATTTGTTTTAGATGTGGCAAGCAGGCTGAATATTATTATGCATAAGATATATAAATATTTACTAGTGCGTCCTTTTAGTGTTTTGGATAAAGGTGTTTGTACTCTAATCCTGAGATCCCTACTGTTCCCTTGAGTTTATCAAATTAATGTCCCACCCATCAACACAGTAACAATCTTTCTTACGTAATCTACATTAATATTATTATTATTTATTATTAAACAGGATTTATATAGCGCCAACATATTACGCAGCACTGTACATTAAATAAGGATTGCAAATGACAGACTAATACAGACAGTGATACAGGAGGAGAGAACCCTGCCC
>NC_092858.1:74092068-74098297 GCF_032062135.1 Pyxicephalus adspersus | reverse complement strand
TAAATTTGATTCTAAGGTGAAATGGAAGCCAATGGAGAGAACTACAAAGAGATGCAGCGGAAGAGGAGCGGAGCGAAGGATGGATGAGTCTGGCTGCAGCATTCATGATAGATTGTAGAGGAGAGAGTTGGGTTAGTGGAATACGAGAGAGGAGGATGTTACAGTAGTCCAGACAGGAGATGATAAGAGCGTGTACAAGGAGTTTGGTGGTCTCAGGGGACAGGTAGGGGCCGATTTTGGAGATGTTGCGTAGGTGAAAGTAACATTAATGGTCAATCTTAGTTTAGAATTTTAAATCTGTCATCACCCCAGAGCATCAGTGGGGCAAAGCCCTGTACCATGACACTAAGGACAGCATGTAAATGTATGTGCCCTCCATATCCTTGTATGTGGAACCTGGGAGCACACATTGATATTTTGGAATATATTGCCGGAAAAGCATCATGCACATTATAACACATGCAACGCAGAGAACTATGGGTTATCTAAATTCAGTCCATTGTAACTGTCAAGAATACTAAGAAGCTATCATTTATGCATATACTATTACAAAATAAATATATTTACATTTAACATTTTTGTATTTAAAACTTCTCCTAAAGATATTATCAAACTAATGTAGTCCTTTATGAACAATGTTCGGCTAGAAGTTTTCCCAGGAGTGTATTTTAGTATACTCAGTCCTTATTTCAGCTGTCTTTGGTCATGATGATTTCCTAAAATGTTTAGTGAAAAAACAAAAGCAAAACTTAAAAAGAATCATAGGGTTCCCTGGGAAGCCTCCCAAGACACTTGCATCTTAAAATTTCATTTATTACATTGTATGTCTTGTTTTGTTATTGCTAAGGACTTTATTGTGGTAAAACTTTTAGTGTTTCTGCTCAGAAATAATAATTTAAGGTTACCTGGGTCGATGTTCTCCTTGTATAACTCCCTGTACACAATGCAATTTGCTGCCTTGTGTCCTGTACAAATTCCCAGTTTGTTACTGTAGAAAACAGACCTTGAAGGAGATGTTACAAAACCAAACATTTAATAAACCAGGAGCTAGTGAAAAAACACCTTTATTGTTTGTTTACAAGGTTAATATTGTGATTGATCCCAGGGTATTTTTTAGTTGTTTCAGAAACTCATTTCTTTCTATATCAGTGCTGGTTTAAGATCATTACAAAGCATTAATTTGAATTCTAGTGTGTGTATATACTTTATGTATATATATATATATATATATATATATATATATACACATGTGTGTGTAAGTGTGTATATATATATATATATATATATGAGTATTAGGACACATGAATAAAAAAAATCATGTCTTGTCCACTGAACAAAATTAAAAGAACAATAATCAAGAAACTCACCAGTCTTCCCTGTCCAAGTAAATTTACCCTAAAATCAGATTATGCAATGCTCAGAGAAAATGCAAAAAAAAAAAAAAGAAATATATCACAGACTATAAAGGCCTCAGTTAGGATATTGACATATTCATGACAGTGCAAATAGAAAAAAACTGAACAAGTATGGTTTGTTTGGAAGGGTTGCCAGGAAAAAAACTCTTCTCTCTAAAATAAGGGCAGCAAGGCCTAACTTTGCAAGGTTATTATTATTATTATTATTATTAAACAGGATTTATATAGCGCCAACATATTACGCAACGCTGTACATTAAATAGGAATTTAAATAGGGCAAGGTTGTATCAAAACAAACCACAAATCTTCTGGAACAATGTCCTTCCGACAGACAAGTATGCTTGGCCATAATGCACAGTGCCATGTTTGCTGAAAACCCCGCATATCAGCTCATATCAACTGTCAAGCACAGTAGTAGGGGTTATATTTCGGCCTTGTTTTGAAGCCACAGAACCTGGTACATTGCAGTCATTGAACCAACCATGAAATCCAGTGTACACCAAAGTATTCTTAAGTCAAGTGTAAGGCCATCTGTTGCATCTGTTGGGTTATGCAACAGTCTCAAGCACATCAGGTAATCTACAACAGAATGGCTTAAAAAGAAAAGAATCAAGGTGTTGCCATAGCCAAATCAAAGTCTGATTGAACTGTTTTAGTGAGACCTCATAAAACTGTGAATAAATTAATGTATGCAATCCACGATAGCCTGAAGTAATGATGTAAAGAAAATGTTGGCAAAACTCCTCCACAGCAATGGGCCTGATTTATTAAAGCTCTCCAAGGCTGAAGAGAATACACTTTCATCAGTAAAGCTGGATGATCCAGCAAACCTGAATAGTTGAATAGTTCAAAACTGTTGGAGGAAACTAGTTGACTACATTAATATTTTCCCAGAGATGAACTGGGCTAAAACAGCGAAGATATTGTGCTGTGGCAGGTATACAACTAGAGATCACAGCCCCATTGTAAATTTCCTGACAGTGACAGGATTCTGTATTACTACTGACAACTCTGGCTTGTGTTGCTGGTCTCGGTGTCCTTTTCTGCAGAAAGCACAAAAGCATGTGACTGACTCCCTTAAACACATGGAAGAAGGTTCTGTGGCCAAATGGGACTTAAACTGAACTTTTTTGTTGGAAAATTTGGTGTGTATTGAAAACTCAGAACTTTCTGTAACACCCTAAGAACATGATTTGCACATTGTAAGAATGGTGGCTGCAGCATAATTATGTGGGAATGTTTTTATCTGCAGGGACAGGGAATCTGATCATGATTGAAAAAAACATGAGTGGAGCACAATATATGATTATTCTTGAATATCCTGCCAGATATTCCAGACTGGGATGAAGGATTGCTTCCAGGCAATAAAATGACACTCAAAATAAAAAATGTCTTGGAATGGCTCAGTCAAAACCATGACTTAAGGACTGTTATAAACCAATGCAATCCATGTAACTTGAAGGAGCAGTTTGCTTTGAGGAATAGACTAAATTCCCAGGGGCTGGATTCACTAAACTACTAGGGACAAGAAAAAATTTTGCCTTTTAGGATAAATACTTGTGTACACTCAGGATTTTAGTTTTTTGTGTTAAATATTTTTTGTGTCACAATAAACAATATTTTGCACCAAAAAAATTGAATTTACCTTAAATTTGTAAGGCAACAAAACAGAACAATAGCTGTGCGGACGAATACTTTCTCATAGCACTGTGTGCCTTTCTGTGTTGTCACCTTTTCCGAGGCAAAAAAAAAAAAATAATTGCCAATTCTAGTTAAAATTGCCTTTCTTACAATACATCTAATTTCATTTTTTAAGGATTTGATTTTTCTCTATTTTAGAAACCAAAATAAAAACACAGAGCCATCTACTGTGAAAATATATTTGTGCTTTAGAACAGCGGCAGGAATACAACCAGGCCAAAAGTCCATGCTGTGAATTCTATGACAGCTTGCTCAGTTTTACAAACAGTAAACTACCCCAATGCAATTATTCTTCAATTCACCAAGCATTTTCTGTTGGGGACTCTTTAAGAAGGTGCATGTATTTTCAATGGCAATGATTTATTTTTGTCAGGGGAAATCATGTTTGGTGAATGTCAGATTCACTGCTAAATAGTCCCTTTAATATATACAGGAGATATAAAAAGAAAAAAAAAAGAAGAAAAAACATTTATCACTGTTTGACTATTGATACCAACAGATTCATAATTTGCTGCTCCAAAAAAACCCAGAAACACCAAGCATCCCACAACAAACTTTATGTACAATCAGCTGTACCCTCAAGTTCTATAGGTTCATAGGGCACTCTGCATCAGCATGCTGTATTAGCATAATATAAATTATTTAGTATCACATACCATCTGGAGGTGACTAGGCTTCATTTGTCCATTAGATGGATTGAGGGGGAAGTCAGGGAAGAGGAAGGTTTGATTTTAAAAAGTCTATTTAAGTATATAAGGTATAAGGCCAAAACCCATTGTGCAGGCATGGTTTGCCGTCACAACAAAAGCCAGGTCACAACAATAATGTGCAATCAAAACATTATTTTGTCTGCATAGATGTAGACAAGAAAATTGTGAATTATTTCTGTACCCAATTATAGAGCACCATACATATTCTGCTGTGCTTGATGGACTTTGTCTATAACAGCAAATCAGATGTCTCAATTTTTGCAGTAATATAGACAGATGAGATGTATTCTCAGTTTTACACAGTAGTAAATATTGTGTAGAAATTGGGAATCTCAAGTTAAATATTGTTTTAAATATTGTTCATTTGCAAGCTGATTAGTTTTGGAATGTGAAATAATTAAATGAAGTATAATACTCACTAAACAGATATCCAAACATGGTAATCCCCTTGAATTACTTTCTTCACTGAGTTAATTCATAAAGGCCAATGATGCTAACTTAAAGAGCAACTTTTCCTATTTAATTTGACATACAAACTGCAATACTCAAAATTGCTGACCCTATTCTATATCTAATTACAGCATGCTAAATAAGGAAAGGCTAACGCACCAGTCTTAATTTTTGCAAGGGGCCCTATTGACTTGCTATTGTAATCAGCAAGGAAGTTCATCCAAACTTAAAGATCTTTTACCACCACCCACAGTAAAAGGGTTTTCTTTTACCTTTTCGACCCATGGCCATTATCTTGCATGCAATATTTTACTTACATAACATAGACAGAATTCTTAGGAAACTACACTGCATAGCTAGAGAAACTGTATCAATACTCAAAAACTTTAAACAGATCATTGACTTTTATGTTTTATTCTGTTTTATACTCCAAAATCCTGAAAGAGAGACTATAAAGTACCAAGCAACCTCTGACATTTCTTAACACAGGCCAATACATAAGAAATCATCAAAATAATCCAACAATTAACAACCCATGCACCTTTTCCAGCCCACCTTAATGCACCTTTTTTCCTATGCTGTTTCCGCCAAAGAGTGTCCACAATAACGGCAGTCTTTGTGTAGTGTATCTAATTTCTGAATCCTCAATATGTATCAATATGTACTTAGATCCTAGGATTTAAAATGCAGATCTGAATACCTGAACATAAGCAATAAGGCAACAAACCAAGGGTCAAAGCAAATTACAAAAGGACAGCCTGGCACTGTCAAAAATTACTGTCAAAAGATAAGGCAAAACACTTGTGGCTATCCCTTTTACACAATTAAAAATATATGCTCTTTATTGATTTCTTTTCCTATTTTGGAGGAGGTTTTCTCCCCTTCCATCTTTACTGCCATGGCGGTAAAGACTGAAGAGGAAACCTGCAGCTTCCTGGGATACTTGAGTTACATATGCCAGGAGGCTGCTCCTTCTGCACATCTGCAGTGAGATTGGCACTTTTTTTTACATTTGGAGGAAGACATGTCACCTGAATTAGTGCCTGTGCAGTGCAAGATCTAGTGATGTCAGGATAAAACCAGAAGAAATAAGGCTTTTAGACAGAATGTGGAGCCCTGGAAAGAAGAGGGAAGCCGAGGCAGCGTTGGAGTTGCTGGGCCCATTTTGTGCATGGATCAAGGGGTTTTCCACTAGTAAAATAAGTTAACACACTAGTGTGAAATGACTAATAAATTTTAGGTTAATATCTGCTTAATCTAAGGAAGAGCAGCATCGCTTTAGGGCAGAAACTGTTAGGACTTTTTTTATCACCTCTCCTCAACTCCATAATATAGAGAATGGTGTTCTTTGGTCTACAGATATTTCTGACCATTGTTGACCTATAACAATCAATAAAGGCAGAAAGCACAGCTCACCTAATTACTGGCACATCAACAAGTATTTTTTGCACTTACAATTGTATAATTAACTACTCAAAGGGCAGGAAGTAAAAGTGGTTAATTGTTACGGCTTACAAAAATTTGCTTGCATAATTCTTTCACCAAGTAATATTATACATTCTTAGAAATGTAAAGTTAACACCAATTATTTTTTGTATTAATAGGAATCTTGACAATTAATTTTTTCCTTTGAAATCGTCATCCATATTTCTGTAATAATAATATTTCTTTTCCAAAACTGTCACTAAACTTTTTCCATTTAAATTCTACGTTTGATCTGGATTATCTCTCTCCTAATTTAAATAGTAAAAACACATTTTTGAAGTCCTATCTCTTTGGAGTTATCATTCTCACGGTATGGAATATTATGCAAAATATCACACCTCTATTTAACCTTCTGGCACCAGGGATTAGGAATATGTAAGACTATAATAAAATGAGCTTGCCTCCAAGCACTGTCCTGATATAAATCTAGCCATGACTAAATAATGATGTTATTTTTTTTCCTGAGCC
>NC_092858.1:74085900-74089615 GCF_032062135.1 Pyxicephalus adspersus | reverse complement strand
TTTCTTTTGCTTTTTGCTTTTTATTGTGCAATGAATCAGGAAGTCAGATGAATAACATTTTCAGATAGAGGTTAATCATTTAACTAATGATCAGTAAGTTGATTTGAATACACCACCCTATATATTTTTTATTCACCTTGATATGTGGAAATGTTACCAGTCTGCAAAGAAATATACAATCATTGTGCTTCTGAATTGCACAAATTTGCAAAACATTAATCATATCTGCATGCAAATATTTTAAAAATATAAAATATTAAAATTACCCTTTCCCCTTCCAGCCGCTATTGTAATTACTTCTGGTGAGTTTAGGTGGCCTTTTGGTTCAGATCACGCATCCGGCAATGGTTAATATTGTCTTTCACACATCCTGCATATAAACGGGCTAATATATGACAAAATCTGATGTATACTAATAAAGTCTGTCTAAAGTCATATGTGCTGCCCCATTAGCCGGTATTATTGTTGGTATTTATTTTTCTAGAGTAAGGATACTTTATGAAAGAAACATATTTTTATCTACAAGAAAACTTCATTTTTGAAGCATATCTTTCATCATAGTTCCCCTTTACACTGTCATTGTCAAGTTAGAATAAACTACATTGCATTTTACTTCTGGGTCTTTTTGGAGACTTGACAATGACTGTTGATCTTGTTGTGTTAGTTGTCATTTTCTCTGCAAATACTGAATCTCAGGAGTTAGGTATTTTGCATAAAGTGATATTTAGAACAGCAAGTTTTTTTTTGTTTTTTTGGTAGGTTTTGCATACAGTTACACCTTACATTTGTATGTCAAAGTACATAGGTGTTGGTAGTATCTAAGAAAGAATTTCCCTCATTTACAGAGATTTTATCTCACTTTCTGTTGTGTCTGCTCAATGGGTGATTAGAGCTATATACACATGATGGATTAATGTTACTGGAAATAATCTTTTCTGATTGTTTCCATTGACAGTAGAACAAATGAGTGCTGTATACTCTGCACTGTTTGTTCTTTGGAGAGGGGAGGGTAAACAAGTTGCACCCTGCTGTGTCCTTCTCCAAAGGAAAGTAAATTGGTCATCTCCACTCAGTAGTTAATTGATCTGCCAGGATGTTACTATGAATGATGCTGGGGGAGCACTGTGCACACACTGGATTTTCAATCATTCAACAAATATCTAGCATGTGCACATACCCCTAGGGAAATCACCCACGTGGGATATGTTCAATCCACAATGAATAAAAAAAAGGTTTGGCTATAGACATACTTTCAATCTTCTCTCTGGCACTGCATCTAAAACCAGCACGCTGCAATCCTATTTTTAATGTGTTATTATGTTTTCTCTGGAGCTTACTTTAAAAGTAAGTGTAAAACAAGTATATGACACTTTGTAGTCAACTTTGAGTTTTTATTTGTCTCCTGATAAAATTTAACTCAATTGGTCAATGTAACACTTGGCAAGCATGAACGCAATATATTATTGCATCAAGCTGGCAGTAACAGGGTTCATTGGGGTACCAGGGAATACAAATCAGATCCAAAAGAACAAAGTAAACAAATGGTTAACTACATTAATGTCAAACTATCTGCTGTACATATGTCATAATTTAGTGTAATAGAAAATATTCAGCATTCACGTTGACTCTTGTGTGGATGCAAGCTTCCCTAATTTATGCATGTAGAAGGTTAAAAATGTTTGTAAAGGCTCCCTGCTGGTGAAGTTACTAGTTTTCTGCTAGAACAATGTTTATCTAATGGAATGTTGTATCCCATAGAGGAAAGAAAGCACCATCTGTGCTATGAACAAATAAAATAATGAAAACATAATTTGTGATGGAAAGACAAAACAGAAGCTCCTGTCCTTAGACACTCATAACTTACTTTTGATCCTCTGGATCAAACAATAATGTTCCGGTACAATTGTTAGGCCTTGTTATAAATTCACAGTTGTGAGTATACATAGCTGCAAAGCTCTCCTAACCAACTTACAATTGATTCGTTTTTATGACTTTGCCACAGATCACAGTCATTTTGAGAGACTTTAATTTTGTACAATTGCTTCTGAAATGCACTTCATGATGATTGAATCTTTGGGGTTGCAGGAAAAATTGCACACTGAATGAGATCAATAGTTATTTAGTATGAAACTGTTAAGCAGCATGGGCTTCCAGCAGTGCAATATAGCCCATATCTATTTTAACAATGATAGTTATCTTTCAAGTCAGTAAATGGATCTGCTACAAGGTAATGAGAACCCTCGGTAAATACTGACCAGTCTTCATGGTAAGAACTAGTGTCAAAACCATCTTTCATGGTGTTTACCAAATTGATAGCATGACTATGCCACTGGCTGCCAACATGATCACAGATAAATGTATAGCTCGGGATATCTGCACAAAGGAGCAGACAGAGAGAGTGCAAGGTGGAAGTGATGGCATAATGCTTAGAAAGCAAAAGGCATGTTATTTACATTTGGGATGGGTTTTATTATTCTTTAATGAAAGAGAAGACCTATGTATTATACAATCATTGTATCTTACAGTTAGTGCTTTGTGTCCTAAAGAAATTCAGAATACATTTATTACTTACTCTCATCTACTTATTGTCTTGTACTTTATATCTGAGTTCAGATAAATCTAAACAGTACTTGTCACTAAGTACATTCTGAAATTAAATGTTAAACGCTGATTAGGATAAGGGACATTTTACATTCTTTCCCACCAATGGTATTTCCTGGTTAGTAAAGCAAATGGTTTGAATGACTTTCAAAGTAAATGAAAAGGTGAATGACATCCCTATGTGGATGTTTTCTTTGTGCTTTTCTAGTTTAGAAAGCTTATATTCAAAGGGATTTTTTTATTCCATTGTACATCTGTTTCCCCACACTAATAATAAAAGCTATATTAGTTTTCTGCTATTCACTGAGAGTTGGTAGCAAGGATATCACAGAATTATGTACTTTTTTTTCCATGTTAGCTGCACCTTAGTAAAACACAAACAGCTGAGTTCCCTGGGGTTTATACTAAAAGCACAGATAATCTTTTTATTATCCTTTATTTTTGAAACTGGAAAGTTCCTTTAAATGAATACTAACTCTTTGTTTTTTTATTTGCAAATATTTGGAGACAACAAAATCCATGCCAATTGGCTGCAGTGGCTGGCTCGGAGTAAATTTAGACATGTCATACAAACATTCGTATTTGTAGCCACGTTTTTTTTGTACTGAAGTGAAATTATATTTGTCATAACCAAGTCAATATACAATATTACAATCAAAATATAGAATGTGCATTGGGCACACTGAATATTTGGACAAATCACATTTGCTACCTGTTATACCTGCTCTCTTGGCATATGCCAATTTCTATTTATTTGTATTGAAGTAATTTTAGGTAAATTTTATCCTCCTAGACCTCAGTGTAATGGTTGTGCTGCTTTGCTGCATACTATAAGCAATACTTACTCGGTTGAAACCTCATTGGGTGATGCTGTTTTTTTTAGACATGTATGGGTATGGTGTAATGGTAAAGCAAAATCAACTAGTCATTATCAACTAGAAGAAGTAAATAACAAAGATAAATCAAAAGACAGATACAGACAGGAGAACATGCTAACTGGTAATATGTTACAGATTTAGTAACATTTGGAAATTGTATAATTCAAGTGTTACAGATTATTAGTAAATAGAATCTTGGTTTTAAATTCCATTTAGCAAGAAGAAACAACCAAATA
>NC_092858.1:74082215-74085045 GCF_032062135.1 Pyxicephalus adspersus | reverse complement strand
CATAAATTTGTTCAGATGACCAACAAAATGCCAGTATTCCATAATGTATGAAAAGTGCCTTGCTTTCCCTATAACCTTTGCATTGCACGCAGACATGAACCTGCTTACGACATATATGTCTTGTTTTTATATTAGGCCATGGAAATTTATTTTAGAATAGGGAAGCTGCAAGTCAGACTTATGACTTTAAAAATATTGTTTTATATAAAACTTTTGTTCTGCAATTCTCAAACTAGCTTACATCATTTATGTAGCCCTGTTTTCAGGGATACATTTTACTTGCAAGGACTTTATTGCAGTGAGATATAAAGAAAATTCTTGTTAGTCCATTTTTGTTGCTATGACATAATACAGAGAGCAGTTCATAAAGTCTCTCAGGACTGTAGTGCTGTGCTGTGCGATCATAAATCTTTTGTGGATTCATAATTTGTATTACTGTGTCACTATATGTATAGCTTGTCCTTGACAATATTCCTTCCTTTCATAGGGATATATCACAAAAAAAGAAATATGTTAGCTTGCCTGTTGAAATACTGGATATAAATGTAAATTACTTTATACAGAATAAAGAATGTTGTGTTTATAAATCTAAGTGACTAATTCTGTTCTTTCATGTCTTAATACACACTACAGAACTACGATTGTTGCCATGTGCACTGTAAATGCAGACCACAACAGCAACTTTTATTGTTCTATAATTTTAAAGATTATACTACAAACCCAATAAATGTAATAAATGTACAGTTTATATATATATATATATATATATATATATATATATATATATGTATTGTGTGTGGTATATATGTATTGTGTATGGGGAATGTAAGTAGCTTCCTTGAAGATCAAAATATGTAAGTTAATCATTTGCCAGTGCAGTTCTTAGAGCTGTAAAGTGATCTCCGTTTTCCATAAGATATATAAGATATTATAAGAACTTCATTATTTTTGGAGATTCACAAACTTATTCTCTTAGGCAGTGTAGCATTAAGTTCACTGCCCTACTGTTTTATTAGGAAGTTTTCGAGGTTCTTTATCTTTACCCGACAATCCAGATAGTAACAAATTTCATTTTCAAGAATTGCAAAGCTGTTCTGTATAGAAAGTTTTGTCCTCTTCAAGGACATCAGCCTAGAAAACATGTGGTTCCCCATCACAGTAATTACAGCAGTGTTTTAGAAGGGCAAACTCTGAAATAGCACAGGTAACTAACGCTGTCAGCTATTTTGCTCCTCCATTGTTGGAAGTTAGTATGGGTAGGTTTGTTTCCCCCTGAGAAAAATCTTTCAGCTGTTATTTTGAACCCTTTAGATGATTTATTACTCTAAATATAGTATTGTACTAGTGAGGTCAGCAGAAAACTTGAAAAGCAACTTGATCTGATTTTCCAAGTTTCATGGGCTAATTCTTGTGAAGGGTCACCCTCTAGCTAGATGGTGGATGGGAATAGAGGTGACTGAATCTTAATATCTTGCTTTTATAAGTTCGCCCTACACTACACAACTTTTTTTTAGTATTCGTTATAATCAATAAATACTTCAATGATCTTAGAATTAAGACATATTTGAATGGTATATTGAATAAACATTAATCAGGATTGTACTTTTTTATTTGATCAACAGCTGAAATGCTTTTTTTTGTAGCTGATGGATGTTCAGGTTGATGGGTGCATGACCGGTATCATTAGGATGTTGATCATTTACCTGGTGGTACACCCATTGACCAAACTATTCTCAGCCTAAACCTGTGTAGGGGACATAAACAAACTTTGTGGAAGGGAGATTTGCTGCTGAACAGATTTCTAAGTCCAGAGTAATAGGATTGATGCTTTTTTAGTTGTATTTATGCTTCTACACGGTGGACATCTTTGGGATTTTTGCAGCTTTTACTTATACAATGTGTGCAAATTACAATCTACTTTTCCCTTCTGGGGGGGGCATGTAGCATTTTTTATAAACTCTTTTGTAAACACAAGAGAGTTTATTTGTGCTCATCATCCTTGGAACACAGAGCTTTAGAAAGTTACCCCTGAACTAATTAGGCTGGCATCAGCATATTGAGGGCCTATGTCTGCCATTTGACAATTGGCATATTATTCTTTCAGGGAGGAAATGCTTTTTTTTTTCTTTTAATATACATTTTATTATGTCCAGCCCCAGCAGTGCTCCCATTTAATGATAGCTTGAATCGGGCAAACAGGTTATATCATTTACAGGCATGAATAATTCTCTGTTTGTCAGGAATATCATCAGGTGTGATAATACTGATTAATATATTATCTTTAGTATATGAAATATAACTTTACAGCTTGATGCATCAAACCTAATATCATTTCATGCCTGATCACAATCTAAGGTTTACAATTAATTTCAAATACATATGGAACGCTTTACCATTTGAATTCTCACAATTTACAATGTTGATTTATTAACTTTATTTTTATTAATTTATTTTTCATATTGTGTTTGTTTAACAGTTGATAAGATTGATTTTACATTGCCTGTGCTGTCCCTGAAGATTCATTGTAATTGTTTTCCCCCAAACTGTTTATCTGTAACAGATAGGTGTCATGGACAGTTACCATAGTTACCGCTGGGGTCCTGTATTATCAGTTGCAGTTACTTGAATTCATGCTGTTTTCTGCATTTCAGGAAGAGCATTTCTGCAGGAGCATACAGGTGTAATGCGCCTGGGCACACAAACCACTACCGACTCCAGATATCCTTGAATAAGGTTTATTCAGAATGGTACAGCACAGCAAGGGTTAAGTCCAATCAAGCAAGGTACAGAAGGATAAGGCAAAAGCAGGTCAGTAACAATCCGAGGTCAG
>NC_092858.1:74074841-74077518 GCF_032062135.1 Pyxicephalus adspersus | reverse complement strand
TGTGCACAGCTGATAGGAATTCGCGTGTAATTGGGAATTAATGTAAGCTCGCCAGTGTCAAGCTGTTACCAACCTCTGGTATTTCCATTCAGCACTTACATAATGAACAGTATCATATCATGCTGAAGGGGAAACCTTATGTTTAAAAAAAGTGGTCTCACCCACTCCTTGCTTCTGGGAATGTCAGCTGGTCATCCTATGTGCAGTGCAGTGTCTCCCTGCCTGTATGTTATCCGAGCACAAAGTTCGAGCAATGATTCCTCCTGTATGACTGTCTTCTGACATGAAGCACTGGGTAGTGAAAGGTACTGCACAGCAAGGTACTGCACAGCTCAGGTTTGTAAAGAAGAACAGAATTCCAGTCTCTGTGGAAGGGAGATACTTGAGGCTTCTATCTCTTTAGAGTGATGGCTTCTTTTGTCATCCCTGTTAGTATCTTCTCAGTGCTGCTGCTGCCGCCTCATAGTTCATTTAGGAAAAATCCACCTTTATTGCACTTCACAGACCAATAATTTTTTCATAAAAGTGTTTTTTTGTTTTGCTTTTTTGCATGAAGATCTACAGAATTTGTATGTACCAAAGTTTACAGTGATACTTTTATATTGAGATACACACCACAGGCTCTGCAGACGTGATCCTGATATTGTTCTGTATATTTCAGTTTACAGTGATGCACTTAATTACACCACAGAGTCTGCAGTTGTAATGCTGAAATTCTCAATTTCCCCATTTATAAATTTAAATGACAGTTGCTCACTACTCAATACACTTCCATGCAAATTCTGACCATGGTAAGTTCACCCTAATGTCTTTATGTTTTCAAAGATTAACAGTTGATGTTCACATTTTGGCAAATATAAATGTACAGGGGGGGGGTGGTGGTAATGGTCTTAGAGGTTCAAGAAAGCCACTCAAACCTCAAAAAAGCCTATATAAATGCTAGGTATACAAAATATTCTTCTGATTTGCTAAAGCTAAAGCAAGGACCTGGTCCACTAACAATAGGCTAATGAGTATTTCCTTTTTTTCCTAACTATGTTGGAAAAATGTGGTTTCTGAGGATCACAAAGCTTTTTACATATGTTTGTAGATCTTGCTTTCTAAATGCTGACTGTGCATTTTTTTTTACACAATTTTTTAATTATAGTAAGAAACAACACGCACAGGCTTCTTTACTGAGCCAAGAACCACTGCTTCTACTTATTGCACAGACTAGCATATCCATCCCTTGTATTAGATCATCAGGCTCAACTAGCACCTTTGTTATTTAGGCATTGTTAATATTTAATCTTCAAATTCAAGATTCTAAGTCTGTTTAATTCACGCTATACAAGCAAAGCTCAGTCAGACAACAAACAAATTTATTATTTTTTGGTGAGATGTGGAAATGCTTAATCCTTAGTGCAGCAGAATTTGGATATTCAATGTGTACAACCATCTAGGATTGCAGCATTTACTGTAAATTCAGTAACTCTGTACATCCACACATATGTGAACCTATATTGGAAGCAACACTGAAAAAGATAATGATAATGCTTTGCACAGATATAGGTAGGGAAACATTTAACTAAGTATTATTTAAAAAATAAAATGCTGCTGACAAGTTATAACAAATTACGGCTTTTTCCTGGTAATACAGTACAAAACTGCTTGATAATTTCTCATTGTTGGCATAGGATAATTCCATAGAATATTTTAACCTTGTTATTTTCAT
Source organism: Pyxicephalus adspersus (assembly GCF_032062135.1). NCBI lineage: Eukaryota > Metazoa > Chordata > Amphibia > Anura > Pyxicephalidae > Pyxicephalus > Pyxicephalus adspersus. Next base: position 74,075,804 of record NC_092858.1, on the reverse strand, counting down.
CTACCCCAAGAGAAAAAAAATCGACAGCATAATAAGTGAAAGTTCAGGAAATCTTATGGAACCTATTCCATTGTGACTACTTGTCCTACTTACTTGAAACACCTCTGTATGCGTTAGAATCAAATTCTATCTATAACAGTATCCTATTCTAGAAAAAAGTTCACTTTCTTCACATTTTTTTTTACAGGTAGACACAGGTGAGATAGCAATGTACCTTTTCATTTCTACGCTATTCATGCTTCATTCACACAAGTAAATGTGTTTCGATTTATAGGTCAGGGAGTGAATGCATTAAATGACAGTACACATTAGATGGATTGATCTGTTATTCCAGCAAAATAAACCTGTGCCAGCAGATATTATTTAGGCAAAAAGAATGAACATCTTAGGAGAATCAAAATCCATCAGAATCATTTGTAATTTTACATTTTGACATGTATGTACAATTTTCAAGGTTTAAAAGTAACAATGATAGCTGGGAAATGTTACCAAGAATATTCAGTGTTTAAGTTTTTTTCACAGTTTGTGTATCATGGAGAGTTTGATTGACAGAAGATGGAAAGAAATCAAGCACTTGCAACACTTCTTGATCTGTGTTTTTTTTTACCCAAGCAGCTGTGAAGCTGTAATTTCACTGGCTTTGTTCACTGGAAAAGACTCTTAAAATAGGATAGCATAGCTGAGAAAGGGTTTTTCAAGCTCTCATCTCTCTTTTAATACCTTTGCTGGGTAAATCACATTTGTACCAAAGTGAAATAAACAATAAGTGGACAGACATTGTTCCCTGACCTTTAATTCTTGATCTCAGCATTTGGCTTTGCATACAGCTGGCTGTTCAGTCATTTTCCCATAAGATTGGCCTTTGGCAAAAGTCCCAGCTAGTTATTTTTACCTAGTAAATCCGTTTGTTACTGTGAGACTATACAGCTCTGTGCTACTTGAAATTAAATAGTGGTAAAAAAG
>NC_092858.1:74063029-74073808 GCF_032062135.1 Pyxicephalus adspersus | reverse complement strand
CATGTGTTGTAGAACTTGTTAGGGTTGTTTGTAAGAGTACAGGTCAATTTGTTGTTGACCATTATCCAGTTAAGTTTGGCTTTGGTGCACTCAAGGGGAATATTGGAAGCTTTCCAGTAACAAACAGTAGTAATCTGAACAGCTAACAGGTTATATTTAATAGTCTAGTTAACTGTTTTGGAGCTATATCCTCCAATTGGGAAGAGCACAGCCTATTTTCCTCGGGATGTTTACCTGGGTGACAGAGCGTATTAGGATGAAAATGCAGATCCAAAATCTCTGAACCCTAGGACATCTATACCAAGCATGGAGTACAGTGCCAGTCTGACCACATCCTCAAAAACAAAGAGGAGAGACAGAGGTATTGGCTTTATGTACCCTAACCGGGACCAGGTACCATCTCATCAAACCCTTATAACTGGCCTCTATTATCGAAGTGTTCAGAGATATTTTGGAAATCGACACTGATAGATTCCACTATTCCTGGGCACTCAGCTTCACCTCCAAATCTGACTCCCATTGTTTCATATAGGAAAGTTTCTTGTGGGAAGAGAGTGTTATATACTACTGGGATCCTCCCTTTGGATTCAGTTATAAAACTGCATGTTTTTACACTTTAAGTTTATTTTGAATAAAGGACCTGATTTGTTGATAATGGACAATGACTGTATATGGAAGGGAGAGGCTCTCTTGTAAATGGGAGAGGCTCAGAATAGCCGTGCCATCAATTTCTGAATATGAAAAATACTTTGTTGGGCTACCAAGAGCGGGTTCACAACCTAGAGGAAATTCAGTATTATGCCATAGGGGAGTAAGTGGAGCATGGGGGGAGTGCAGGTTAAAATTAGTTTTTTGCCTATCCCATGCTGAGAGGGCATATGAAAGTGAAGGACAGAGGATCGCACGTCTCTTAGAGGAGGGGATCCACATAAGGACCTCAATCAGTATTGAGGGGCAGGCCAGGGCCTCCAGATCAGTTCATTGGGGTCTTGGATGCGGAATAGTAGTTTAGCCTAATGCTGCAATTTGGGCTGCTCTGGGGTATAACATTATGTTAGGTATACCCAGAATGCCGAAAACTTGGGTTTAAATAGCACTACATTATTTATTTGTGAACTGCAATGTCCAGGAGGGTACTGTGACACCAATGCAGGATTGGTGGTAGAAGGGAGGTATATTTGCCCAAGATTCCTCTCCTATGTGAAGTAGCAGGTGGAAAACTCACATGTGAGGTAATTAATGAAGCAGCACTGAATGTGGGGTTATAACAGATCCAGGAACTCAGTGAACTTCTGTCTGCCTGGGGACACAGAAAGTTGGACTGTGTGGATGAACTCAGACCTGAGTACAAGGTTGCTGAAAACTTTGTTTGGAGCTGATAGGGAGAAGCCCTCCAGCTGATAGACAGGAACAGCGGATGTATAGTAAGTGCCGGACAGGCCAGGATTTTTTTAGCTATTTTTGTTATTTTATCCGCAACCTTTAAATAAACCTGACTACAAGTCAGATTAACACCTTTAGCTCAGTGTGTGATCTGGATTGAATAAATCAGACAAGTGTCCTTTGACCCCAGCAAGGGCGATCCTGAGCCTAACCCCTCACAGTACGTTAAACACAAATGATAGAGGATTTGGCTCAGTAAGGGAAGTTATTGAAATTTTATTTTTTGTCTACTTGAGACTTGTTAGACTTTTAAACAGGGGCCTTTAGTTTCCAGCCATTGACCACCTGTATGTGATCTTCATTTGACTTTTAAGATGAGCTTTGTGTTTTCTGAATTTCCTTTATATCTTGGGCTCTGCCTCCACCCTGGACTTACATTACAATGCTGTAGAAAGTGCCACTAAGTCATTATGTGGATCTACTCTCTGCAGCATTTAGAAACCATCTACTGACTAAGGAAGAAGATGGTGAAAAGGAGGTGTGACATCACCTGACCAAATGGAAGACACATACACAAAATAATTTTGTTAATTTAATATGGTCAGGAATTAAAAAAACAATAACAATGAAAATATGTATTTTTTTGGTTGCACAAATATAAAATGTTTCTTTTTTTAGTGGCCTCACTATAATGTTTTGTTTGTCTTGCTCATATGCTGATAGAAGCCTGCCCAAATCGCCAGTCATCACAGGTCAGTAAAAAAGATGCACTGTCTTGTCTCAGAAGATAGGGGCTTTTGCATCTCACTTAGGGTGTGTCTCAAAGATCTACATTGGTGTATGGGTGTATCACTGCATCCTCTAGAAGTTCTTCTGCTAAAGTTTAATTTTAGATCATGCAGAATAAGGTACTGTCTAAAAACTATTTACAGCTTAAGGGGGAATAGAGGAATTTAAGCCAGTACTGCAAAGTGTCCCAAAATACAATGGTAACACTCTCAGTTGATCGTTACCAGGTCGTTGAGGACTCATTCTTTTGTCTGTGCCTAGGACAGAGACTAGTACTGGAGAGGCAGATAAACTATAGTTATGTGCACACACTTAGCCACCTCCTAAATAAACAGTGCTAACAAGGTTAAACTTGAAATAAAGTTCCAAGGGTTATTGGTTATTATAGATAAACATTACCATAAGGATTGCTGTAAAAATAAAGAGGACATATCAAAAACAAACATAAATTCACCAATTGTGAGTAATATACTGCATATGTGGAAAATGTTCTTTGCAATTGCAGCTTAGCTTTAGGTAATCTGAAAGTAGGTTTAATATCTAGCACATACAGCTCAATAGGTGGTGTACAACATAATTAAAATAAAACATCTGTGCAAACAACATCTTGAATTGTGATGATACATATAAAATTATTGGTTTCTCAGCAGTTCAAGGTAAATAGTTGTCTATGCTTTTCCAGAAGAATCCTGGGTCTGTAATGTCAGTTTTTCCTATACACCAATCTATCCAGTCCAATAAAATACACTGAAAAAAGGTAGAAGTCTGATGATATTTTGTTTTATTTTCAACTTTATAACATTGGAATTTTTTTTTGTTTTTTTTTTTTAGCAAACACCAATGAATACATCCATTTTTTTTACCTTGTGGCCAAACATTGTTATACATTTCTTTATTAATTGTAAATGTATAAAAGACATATTGTCCTATTTTATGGCACGCACAATCTCTTGAAATCTTCCATATAAATATTTATAGATGTCATCATGGTGGATCAGTGGCTAACACTCTCACCTAGCAGTTTCTTCCAACATCACAAAAGCATACATTTAAACATTTACACATTTAAAGTTAAATAGGTACATGATAATAATAATATTAGTGAACCAACTTTCTTGCTAATCAAATCAAATAACAAAGATTTATTACTGCACCAACATCTTGTAAGACAAGATCAAAAATTTCAATGTGTGTTTACTTCTACTCAACAAAGTATTGAAACATTCAACCTGCCTAACTGTAATTACATTTTTGTGTAAAGAGGATGTAATATTTCCATAATTTTAATTAGTATCTGTTTTTTTTGTTGTTTTTAAAACACATTGGGCATTGTGAATTGTGCTGTCACTGGTAATAAAGAGGGAATCATGTCAAATAAGTATCACTTATCATTGTTGTGATCTATTTTAAATTCAATGGAATTTTGGGCCTAGTTTTGAAATAATTATTCCAAATATATATTTCTGTTTTTCATGATAGTTTCTGTGTTGACATTCCACCCACTGATTAACACTGTTAATATAGAATTACATAATATTCATCATGTTTAAACTCCTTGAGATTTATTGCAAAGGGTTCATCAAATACCTTAACAAAATAATTCTTCTTTACTGACAAGTGGAATACCGAGAAAAATGAGGTCTTCACAAGGCTATTGATCAGGAATGTATGAATTACACTTGTTGTAAGGTTGAAAGTTAAGGTGTTTTATCCAGCAGAAGCTGCACTTCAGTGCCACAGGTTATTCAACTACAATGAAATATATTCAAGGTCACTGCGATCAAACTCCTCTGCAGCACCTGCTATAAAGTTTAATGCTTAAATAGAAGCGTATTTGCCACTGTTCATCTCACACTGAGAAAGAAATATCCTCAAAGATAATTAGAGATCTCAGACAAGGCCAACATGGGACTATATTACAGCTTCTGGCTTCATGAATCTTTGTTATCTAGATACAGCAATTGTACATCTTAAGTATCATAGAAACCAAAACCCGATCTAACATAAAATAACCCCCTTTGTGTTAGATGTACGTTGGGTTCATTTAATACCTTTTAATCCATTTCTGTCAATGTTGTAGTTCATTTAATTGGTACTATAAGCATCTGAATGCAATGGATTTTTATGGCATTTCCTGTGCATTCTGATATGTTCTTTGCATGACCTAAAATAATGTTTTGCTGTAGTTATATACTTATGCAATATAGATGTTAGACTACATAAAATGACATTATTAAACAAGCTAGAGAATGCAACATACATTTGGGTTCGGGCTTTATTTCAGACCTCCAAAGTTGCTCAATGGAGTGTTTCATACCGTGTAAATATGTGTTGGATATTCGGCAGCTAATGTATGTAATGCAATGTTTGCCTTTGTCTGCAGGCTGTTTGTACAAAGTCAGTGAAGGCTTTGTGAAAGCTCTGAAATATGTGATGGCTTTTCAACCAGAGAAACAGTAAAGAAAGGTACTCTAATTTGAAGACTTCTAACTACATTTCTTTTTAATCAGTGTTCTCCAGAACCCCTTGGGAAGAAGCCACTAGAGGTAATGCTGCAGGGCTACTGCATGCTATCTGCCTATTGATAGCTTCAGTGTTTCCCCAGCAGCTAGTAATGATTGACTGATTGCTATTGAGTAGATTAAAAGTAGACCAATAATAAGCATAACGTTTTGGCTGCTGACATCACCTACTTTATAAGTACCCCTAACCTTACCCCCTATATAATGAACTTTACCCAACCCTTTACAGAATGAACAACCCAAAACCATTCCTCAGTTGTTTGGTTGGTAAAGATTGCTAATTATAATTCGGTCTAAATAGGAGACTCTTGTTATTACACACTTTGCATGTAACTTAAGTTCAGTCACCCTCCATTTTCAATCAAATCTGCTAAGGAATTGCATGAACAGAAACAACTATAAATGCATTCATATATTAGCAGGTGACACGTCTGTAGTTGTCTTGAGCAATTTATTCAATGTTATGGGAGAAGCCAGAAAACTAAATACTAAGACCCTGATTTATGAAAGCTCTCCAAGGCTGGAGAGAATACACTTTAAGAAGTGAACTGGGTGATCCAGAAACAATGGATTTTTAAATATCATTTGCTATTTGCTAGCAAATTTTTTTTAATCCTGGACCAGATCCATCCTAGGTTTTCTGGATCACCCAGCTTCACTTAGTTATTCTTGAGCCAGAGGTTGAATCTGAAGAAAATTTCATCAAATCTTGCTGTAGGTTACAAGAATGGAAATAGAAAAACAGATTTTCCATATACTTAACGTGCACTTCTAAATCATTCTATTTTTGTACAAAAGTAAATATTTTTACACATGATTACTCATTGAGCTGTATCTGTAGGAGCTTTGGGGAGTTAAGCATTATGAAGTGTCTTGTCAAATAATTCCAGGAGAAACAGACATGAATAAATAGAGCAAACCAGCATGTTTTTTATTTAATCATTTCAGTCACTCAGTTTGAAATAATTGTACTTAAATGATTGCATTAACAGATCTTGCACAAGCAAAGATCAAGTAACTGGTTTTATTTCCCTGTGTTTGTACACTAGGATATATTACTTTGAGTTTTGGTTAAATCTTTGCCACAGCTTAAGATGTTTAACTTATATATGCAAAAGCACCCAAGGACCTTTGTTAAATATTATTTTAGCTTACTGAATTAATGGTACAATCCAGTCAAATGTGAAAATATTGCATTTACATTGACTTGCATCAGAGCCTGCAGTAATTGTAACTTTTCACATAACCTTCCAATTTTTATTAATATTATTAAACAGGATTTATATAGCAGAACATATGAGGCAGAGCTGTACATTAAATAGAAGTTGCAAATGAAAGACAGATATAGACAGTGACTCAGGAGGAGGGGAGCATCCTGCCCAGAAGAGCTTACACTCTAAGTAGCACACAATTGAAGGGGGGATTTGAGATGGTGACTGAGTATTGAGGGTTTTAAGAGACAGAACACATGTAGGCAAGTTTGAAAAGATGGGTTTTAAGTGCTCTTTTAAATAAGCAGAAAGTAGGAGCAAGCCAGATAGTACAAGGAAGACCATTCCAGAATGCCGAAGCAGCTCTAGAAAAGTCCTGAAGCCATGCGTGTGACAAGGTTATAAGTGAGGAAGTCAGTAGTAGGTTATGGAAGAAGTAGAGAATGAAGCGGGTATATTTTTCTATTAGGTCAGAAAGGTAAAGGTGGAATTGAAGCCAACAAAAAAACTACAAAGAGAGCCAATGAAAGAGGAGTAGTGGGAAGGATGGATTAGTCTCGAATCTCCTTTAAAGGTACAGACTATTTTTGAGCTACCCAAACCCCAAAAGATACATTTCCAAAAAGTCTATTCAGTTGTGGTTTTGTCAAAATTAAAAAATGTTGACCAAAATTGTCTGCTTCTGAACCAGAGGCCCCATTTATATCAAAGAACTTCCAAACTAGGCAGCAAAAGAGTTTGTATTACAGAGCAGGATTTAATAATGTGAGCAGTATGGTTTGGAAAGTTCATGTAAGTATAAAAAGTTATGCAAAATATAAGTTTCAAAATTTGGCTAAGATGTAAGTCTCTTTGGGCCTGGCAGGTGGCAAGAGTCTTAGCAATACACAGCAACCACAACAATAGGCAACCAAATGCACAAGTTTATAGGCCACGTGTTCCACAAATTTTACCAATAAAAAAATACATAAAAATCTACTTTTTTGATTGTGAGATCCTAAGCAAATGAATGACATAAAACCATCCATTGGGGGGTTATTATTGGCTTTTAGGCTTGTCAGACCCTAACCAAAATAGCAAAGTAATACCACCTAAATATAATACTTTTATTACTAACCACTACAGAAACCCACTGAAGAATAAATGAGAAAACTGCAATTTAATAACATTATCGTGTGATTGCAATTTTTGAAATACACTCACCTGTTCCCATTCTGTCATGGGCGACACCAACTTCTTTCTACTCCTGCTGGTTTTGATCTTCTGCCACCTTAATTGGCTAGGGCAAAAAGGAAAAATTTGTAAACTTAATATACCTATATGTTGAATTCAATGGCCTACCCCTTCCGAAAAGAAAACATATGACTAAAATGTAATTGGTTGCTTTCTGTAAAACTTCCATTTTTCTCTTGTATGGGTTACTGCATTGGCATTTAACAAAAGGAAAAGCATTGCAGTGTGTTATGAGGATACAGTAAACACAAAAAGCTTTTTGTCCATAGAAGAGTTATACAGTACGAGAGTAGAGGAAACAAGAAAGATGCAGATAAATAAGGTTTTCATATAACAAATTTATTATCATGACGCATAGATCAGAACTACCGAGGGCACCTTAACATGAATAATCACTGCTGCCTATGATTCCTTTACATTCATCATCAATGCAGTAATCAATGATTTTCCTTTGGGTAAAAAGCAAAAAGTTCTTTGTAACAAATGCTTGTCACTCGCCCATGATTTATATCTTGCAGAGGAAGTAATTAGAGGAACGCTGTTCTGTATCCTGAATCTCATTGCTGTTAACTGCATGTATTTTTAAGTGCGTTTAGGAATTTTAAAGGCATCTGGATAGCAATGCAGGAACTCAGTAAATAGGGAAAAAGAATTGTCTATAATATCAAGTGCCTGAAAAGTAATCTATATGAAAGGATTACCAGGTATTATTTAAATGATAGTAGCAGATTTAAAATATTGAGTGATTACCAAACATACTGCAGAAACCATTTCTTACTTGAAAAGACCATTGAAATGAATTTCAGCTTATAATTGGGTCACACCACTACTTGGTGCTGTATCCTTGATTAAAAAGCCCCTATAAAAATGTAAGGTAAATTAGGGCTGATTTAGTGGCAGTCGATCTATGCTTCCATCATAACCATGGGAAAGTCAGACATAGAGTATACCAATATCATTGCCTGTTTCTCATACATGCATACTTCAGAAGTTTCTTAAGATGTATATATAAATCCCCTGAATGCTAAACAGTACAGCTATAACAATACAGAGGTCTAAAGAATGATCCCCATTAAATCTACATAAATATGAATTTTAACACCATTTAAATAAGCTCTAGATAAATTTGAAATAATTATTTCAGAAAATGTATTACAAAATGTGTTATGGTAAATAGTGCTGGTATGTTAACCAATGTAAATTAAATCAATATAGAAAATAATAGAGAAATAAAAAGTATAAATGAAAACTAGATATAATGTAATAGGTGTTGCATTTGTTTTCACATATAACTATTGGATTAGTAATGGATATTTTATAAACGTGTACTCCCTTTTGGCCATAGATATGGCACAGTTTAAAACTAATTTGAATGTGTGATTAATAGTTTAAGAGATGTTTAAGCAATGTGGTCTTTAATTGATTGCAGAATATTGCTTTTATTATGAGGTATTTTATATAATCATATTCATATCACCTTGGCATACTTTGCCCTGTCATGGATTGCTCTGCTTATAAAACCCAATTTTAATCAGCCAGCGGCACAATGTCTGATGTATGTTAACTTGGAATTAAATTGAAATTAGATAGCCAAAATGATGGTAATAAATGCTTAAAGGAAAAATAATGATAATAGAAATTTAGCTAATCTTTTTTAATCTTTCATGCATTTATATTGGAAGGCATACTTTTATAAAATTATAGGTGTTTTAAATGCATTTATAATTAGATGTCGTTAACATTCTGTTCTGCAAAGTTAATAGAAAATAGAAAGGTTCTTTCTCTCAGTTGTTTATATTATATGTAGTTTGCCTTGAATATCTACATTATGAAATGCATTATCTTTCATTTTATATATATATATATATATATATATATATAAATATATATATATATTGTGTGTAATTTATAAAGAGACTCAAAAAAAACGGATTTTATTATGGTTAGTGCCTGTCTAGGGCAAGTTCCCTCATTTGTCAGCCAGACTGGGGCCTTTGCAGCTTACTTACATCCCTGAACTACTTCTTCAGGTGCCCATGGCAGCCAATGGCTAATGAATGTCATAAGTGTTAAATGTCAAACCAACATAGGTTGCAGCTGCTGGGTGTTGCACAAAGTCCACTGTTTGATAGATGTCTAATAGCCTCTAAAACATTAGTGAAAATTAAATTTTTATTGCTGATACTCCACCACTTTGCTAGCAAATGTTCGGATGCTAGAGTGTATGTTAGATGTCAAAGCAGTGCAAGGCAAACACTGAGATTGTGAACTTTGCGGGCACATGCCTACATATGTGCATTTTCTTTAGTAAAGCAGGCACATTGTAATAAAAAATGCTCATGATAGAGAGGAATACAACATATATTGGATATTAGAAGCTAAGCATAATGGAAAAGTTAGAATAGGCCACAGAATCACTGGTTTGGCATAAACTATTCTGCAGTATATTATTTGCATATAAGAATGAGATCACCATGTACAGATGTAATTGGAGAATTAATAAAAAGAACACAATTATTGACTTTTTTGTCACATTATTTTTTCCCCTTTAATTTCTTAAAGAGCATCATTCAAAGTAAATGTTGTTTCATAAATAAGTTATATTGTTTTGGACTTTAGTCTGGGTATTCCATTACAGTTGCAAGTGGAAATCGCCTAGTACGTGGAGGTCATATTTCAGCTCCTTCCCTTTTACATTGTTTCATTTGAGATGATGCATACTTATTCTTGTTTTAATTAATTCAGACTTTTTGTTCTTCACATTTTAAAATGTATTTAAAATGTTATTTTTTTTTATTTTTTTCCATAAATAAACATTTATTAGAGCAAAGTAACATTAGGTTTTGAAAATTAGACCACCTAAACTATCACCTGTCTGACCTGAAAAAAACATAGACTTGTTAAGTCAATGATCTTGATCTGCATAAGTGATTTATTGAAGCTCTCCAATGCTGGAGAAGAAACATTTTCATCAGTGAAACTGAGTGATCCAGCAAACCTGAAATGGATTTCCTAAAAGTAATTTGCTATTTGTTAGCAAATGTTTTTTATCCTGGACCAGATCCATTTAAGGTTTTATGGATCCCCAAACTTCACTGATAAAAGTGCATCATCTCCATCCTTTGAGAGGTTTAAGAAATCAGACCCAATATGTTTAATACTATTGAATGCATTGGATTTATATCAAACAAGGAACTATGACAGGTAAAGACTGGTAGAGTGGTAAGAAAAGTGTAAATTTAGTCATAGCGGACCTTGCAGCTATTAAGGGGTTTATAAAGGGAATAGAACTGCCTGGCTAGAGAATGATGCATGGAGGTACCATTGATAATAATTATCAATGATTGATAATTATATTTGGATACAATTAATGTGTAAAATGTTTAGAATCCTCGTTACAACTGCTTTTAAAACAATGAGCATGCAGTATTGCTAGGAAAACTGTTATTGAGTTAAATTTTAGGGAAAGAGACTGTTTAAAGGTTTTGCCATGGGAGCCCATCCCAATGTTTTTCTATCTGAGTGGCACATCCCTTTTTCTCTTGGTCCAGGTTTCTTACTATTAATTTTACACAGTATTTATAAAGCGCCATCATATTACGCAGCACTGTACAAAGTAAATAGTCGTGTCACTAACTGTC
>NC_092858.1:74058804-74061728 GCF_032062135.1 Pyxicephalus adspersus | reverse complement strand
AATCGAACAACAAAAACAACTTCTGCTAATATACATATATAGATGCTAAAATCTAAAGTCTAAAGATGCTAAAATACTGCCTACATTTTAAGAAGACATATGTATCAGTAGATTTTGTGAGCAATGAGTAATTTATCAGTAACACCTTTTGTACCAGAAAAAGAAATTGTTAAAATTGTTAAAAACGATAAATGAATTGCAGGAAAAACTGTGTTGAATATTAGTGTGAATTGCAATTGTGAGAAAGTCTGTGGCTAAGGTAGTTGACCTGTGCAAACCTAGATAGTTGGGAGTCAGCCAATATCAGAAAATGTAGTAAAATTTAAGTGTTGTCATTTTCTAAAGAATCCGCAGATTGTATATATTTTTTCATTGCAATAGCATTGCAATTAGGTATTTTTATTGTACTATGTAAATGTACCATTTCATGTGCTTTCGAAGGAGAAACAACATCCAGCAGAAAAAATGTCAGTGAGTTGAACAACAATACTAGAGAGATTTTGAAAATAGACCCTTTGTCTTATTTCTATTCTATAAAAATAGATTTACAATGAAGAAACTTAATAGTCTAATCTTCAAAGACTAAGCCTTTTTATCAATGAGAATAAAACAGGATTTTACCATTTCTTTCTTTAAATGCAGCGTTTAGAGCAAGTCTTAAATTCTCTGTTTTGAAGCATCCTTTTAAAAAGAAAGAACTGTATAAGTAAAATATTCTTTCTCAAAAAAATAAGTAATTTATAAGCAAACCAGTAAAAAACTAGGCATTGACTTTGTTTTAAAGCCCTTTTGTGTGCTGTTGGAATGGATTTCATAAATTATTTAGGAGGCTGTTTTATTATTTAAGACTTCCGTATTCTGTCCATCCTCTTGTTCTAACCTCTTAATACTTGTGGAAATTACTAAGTGACCATTGGAATTAACAGAACAAAAGCAACAAAATCCTTAATGTTTTTGGTCAATAATCCTATTTTGCAATTCTTCTTTTCTACCTTTTATTGATCATGAGAAGATATACAGATTATCAGTAACCATTTTATGATGAGTATATGGTTTTATACGCTAAAACAGTATTATGTGTTGCAACAAAGTCTAAAAATGATGAGTGAAGCAAGCTTTTCTTTCTTATGACCAAAGTAGCACTAATTATTTTTCTGACTGGTTCTACCACAAAAGAAGTAACCAATGGGTAAATCGCTGAGCAAGTGGTAAAACGATGTGTCTCTTTATTACTCAGGATTACTGAAATTACTCTTTATTCTTGGATTTAATATGATACATTTAATTTATAATTATTACATTTATGAATTCAAATGATTTAATAATATACTTATTATTAGAAAATACATTTTACCAATTAAATTTCAAAATAGTTTAACTATCTGAATAAATGCATAAAATAACTCAATCTATTGGATGTCTCAGGCCCTATATATTAGAATACATTATTTGTAAAATCTTTGCAGATTAGTTCAAATAATAATATAACAAAGAGTCTTAAAAAGTCATAAAATTAATGTATGATATAGTAATGAATGATGTAGTTATAGTTCCCCCCATCCCCTGTACAAAACATTTGAAAGAACTTTATTTAAAATGTGTTTTTTTTTATTATTATTTTTTAAATCAGTTCACAAAAAGTGTGTCCTGGAACTGTAAATGTGCCAGTTGTGGTCCCACTAGGGTCTACACACATTTCTTTTATGAAGTCCTTTAAATGATAGTAGATTCTAGCGGGTGCCCTCCTTATCCTCACTCCACAATTACTAGAGTCTCAGACAACTCTGTGCAGCACAGTGAATAGGCATTTTGTTCTTTTTAATATTTGCTTTCCTTCCAGAAATATCTCTCTAAAATGTACTGGTAGGTATGATATAGATCAACAAATATATACTTTGCATGCTACCTTTTTTAAAGTTTACTCCTAGCCATCATATTGTCAGACTCTTATAGATTACAGTGTAAGTAAGAAAAGGGATTAAGTTCAAAGTTTAAAAAATGTTTGACCAAGGTGGAACAAATGTATCAGTTATGTAGTTGTGTATCATATTTTCCCCTACATCCCAGATCCAAATAGAGGAGAAAATTATTTACATGGCCTACACACGGTCTGATTTTCTTTATGTTGAATATCTAATTTGAAGTTAATAGGACTTAAACCTAACTTTTAATTGATTGGTTTCCTGTTAGTCTCTGAACATTTGTTGGGTATTTTCTCCCCCCACAGGATTCAGTTTTAAAGTTTATTACTTTGTATACTTTTCCAATGATTGCTTGTAAAACTTCTTTCTTCACTTTAAATCTAAGTTAGCATATACAGTATATGGACAGCAGATAAATGTATATTTAGTATACAGCTACAGATATTTGTAGTTCAGTTCAGTCAGTCTTGTAAGCAACACAGTGTAAGCAATAGAGCTTGAAGATCTACCCGCTGAAACCCCATATTAATGATCCTTGTTTGGCTCACAGCTCTTTCTTTTCAAAGACTTTTGTTGTCAAGTGGCTTAAGCAACTAAAGGCAGAAACCAGATAGTTATGCTAAAAGTACTAAAAAGAGATTAGAGTTAAAATAGAGAATGTCTTTATTGGATATGTAACAGGACATGGAATTTATTTACAGGCCTAATGAAGTTAGTTAACTTGAGTTTAAGATGCGTTTAAGCTTTTATTACTCTTCTAGAGAATATTTATTTAATTTAGTAAGTGGGTCAAACTCTGCAACCATGATAGCCTAGTAGGTTACCTATCAGAAAAGCCTAAAGACTCATCCTTGTTGTCTAAGACTATATAAAGACGGCTTTTATATTGTAATATTCCTCCCATACATAATATGGTATTAGATTTCAGGAACACTTTATCACTCTTTATTTCTGAAAATGTCAGTACCAACATATATATGATAACAGTGGCATGAAAAAATG
>NC_092858.1:74058052-74058562 GCF_032062135.1 Pyxicephalus adspersus | reverse complement strand
TTAGAGTAGCAATCTCCTGATATAAATACCTTCACAGAAAACAATGAACTGTTCTAAAAGTTTTATTGTTGAAAGGGACAACTGAAGTTTAGTTCAAACTGCTACACAAACTATTTGTGATTTACAGCCTTACATCCATGTTGCTACACGCTTCTCTTCTGCACTGAGATTTCCTACACTGATATCTGCACTGAAGACTGGAGAAGATAGACTAATATAGGAGAACCTGGGAGAAATGTTTTCAAATTCTGGACCAGATCCATTTCATGTTTTCTGGATTACTCAGGTTCAACTTTGATAGTCTTCTCCAGTGTTGGAGAGCTTTCAAAAATCAGCCCAGTGTGCATTATTATTATTATTTTTTTTATTATTAAATATTATTAAACAGGATTCATATAGCGCCAACATAATATGCAGTGCTGTACATTAAAAAGCTTCATTAGTCAAGCTAAAACAATTCTGACAGAGCCTTCAAATGTCCTGTTTGGAGGACATCCAGCATCATCTAGC
>NC_092858.1:73890415-74057649 GCF_032062135.1 Pyxicephalus adspersus | reverse complement strand
ATGTAAAAATGTCCTGACTGTGGTATATGTGGCCCTATGCTCCTCTATACTACCACCCCTTTTCCCACTCCCCCTCCCTCCTCCCACACATAACCCTGTTCAATAATGACAACTAAATTTGTGGTAAAAATTTTGGCCTTTCGTCCATTTATCAAATATCATATATATTAACATCATTAACAACCTTATTTTATTACCCATCTAAATATTTACGAATCCCACAACAACAGTCAGATTGCAGATCCTCAAAAGGCATTAACCTTTACACCACTATTGACCAGTGATCCGCGCCACCAATTGATATATCCGGCTCCAAGGTGCAACCCCACTGCCTCAGGAACAATATCAATCCCATATTCCCTTCCCACCATCAAAAACCATCTCTTAACCGCCTAACCCATAACGTTTTGGAGACCCATACCCTAGATGGCTCTCCACACTCCATTACCTTAAGTAACACACACCTTCCACCTCTTTGCCTTTGAGGACCTCGAACTGCCACAAACCACCTCACCTTACCATACCCCCATTTCCTATGCATAACTGGGGTGGGAGGGTGGAAATTCCTTACATTTTCTTAAAACTGTGACCTCCCCACTGTCCTTTTCCCTTACTTATACCTTCCTTCACTCCACCTTTTGTTTTCTTTTATTACCTATAATGATCTAATACATAATTTACCTTCCCCCATTTTATTTATAAAAAGCTTTAGGCCTGTCCCCCACAGTCATGCAGGCCCTCGCCTAGCTCCTTCCTCACAGAATACTGGCCCTAACTTTCTGATGACAGTATTCATTTTATAAATACATTTTATAATACTGAAAAGTTTCCTTAAAACGGCTAAAATGCTTGCTAGATACTTGTAAATGAGCTTGGAAAAAATGCAATATATTAAACAGAACTGGAGGCTTCCCTAAAAGTACATTTAAATATTTGAGCTTTCACATTTCCATTTCTATATATTTCAGAACATAAACTCAGAGCTCACCTCCTGCATTATTTCCAATTTGTGCCTCTTTTTTAGTGATACATATTTATAGTCACCTTGAGAAGCCGAGGGCATGCAGACCAAACAGAATTCAGTCTAGGTTTGCATAAAGAATAATTTGTGACACTAGGTAAATTGCAGATTTATGGGGCAGCATAGATATAAATAAAGGTTTAGGACTGATTCGGGTTTCTATTTGTGAAACCGTAGAACTATAGAATAGTGGATGACAAATGACAATTATTAGTTGCTGGACAGGTTAGTAAACAAATAACATATATCTTTTTAGTAGAAAAACAGACCATAGATAGGAGGTTTGTATGAAGCAATATCTGTATGGTATAGATGTATTCATTCACAACGTTAGAGTTCTTGTAAGAAGAAAATACTTCATATACCCTGGGGTGTCTGACAGATGTAAGCATCTCATCCTCTAGTACTTCTCTGTTCTGCAATCAGGCCATCCATCCACACACTAATAGGCAGCCAGCAGGTGTGAATCAAAAATTTTTCCTGGTAGGGCTCCCCTGCTATTTACTTTGTAAAGCAGGTGGCAGCAGAATCCTGCAGCCATCAGAAGAGGAAAGCAAGAGACCAAATGTTAGAACAACTATAAAAAATGGTTAGAATATTCCTTTACAAAATAACTTAAGATAAATATTAATAATACTGCTTTACATCATAATATGCTTACATCAAAGGCCCACATAAATGCCCAGACATACATACCCACAGGTATCATGAAGAGACATATATATATATACACACACATACACATACTAAACGTATAATCAAACCCATAGATGTGTCTCAACAGTTAACACTGCTAATTTCATATTGGAATATCACATTTAGGCTAAACCATATAACAAAGGTTTAGTCTAATTTGCTATGCCTGTGGAACATCAAATCATATTTGTATTACATGTACAGTATACACACATTGAAATGCAAATAGTTATCAGGTTCCAATTATATATTTGAATACGTATAGTTTTTTTCAGACTATAAAGCGAAGTGGGCAGCTAGCAAGACTCATACTAACTGAGGTTTATCATACTGCTTAAAATGTTTCAACGCTTGTTCTTGTTACTTGTTCTTCAGAGTGCTTACTCTGTAAAAACTAGACAGAAAGTATAGATTCATGAATCATGCTACATGGTAGATTTGACTACTTTATATATCTCTGCTACCCTTTTCTGTAAAAGCAAAAGTTTGACTATCTTACTAACCAGTTGTATATACACATACTAAACGTATAATCAAACCCATAGATGTGTCTCAACAGTTAACACTGCTTCCTTTGGGAACAGTTATTCTTTCTGTTAACATGCTGTGGATCCGTCCTGGCAGATCCATGGACGATGAACGATGAGCGATCCTAATGCAAGGGAAGGGGGAGAGCGCGCAGCAGGGTGCCGCTCCATTGCTCTCCCCCTCCCCTCTCCATAGAGCAGAACGGTGCTTTATGTACAGCACTCGTTCATGCATCTTGCGGTTCTTATCGTTGGAAAGGATCGTGAAAGATCCTTTTCAACGACAAGAATTGCACGTGTGAATGCGGCTTTACTTGTACTGTCACTGAGTTTAAGCTGAGCCCTACCTGGTCTTAGTGCTGAAATGCAATGTTAAGTATACTTGTGGCCTAAGATTCCTAAGTCCTCATTCATCTTACCAACTTGGCTTGTTCCTTGACCTTGACCCTTGCTTGTTTCATCAACGACAATTCCTGCCTAATTCCCAGGTACTTCCTACTTCCCAGCTATCTGTAAATTACTGTACTGGTCTGTTACTGACTTTATTTTCTGTCCGCTGACTTGGCACTGCACTACTGTTGCTAACTTTGATCTTCCTAACCTGTGTAATACATCATCCCATCACTATAAATCCTTTGACGATCCAAGTTCTGTAATATTACCATTCAATACTTTTTCATGCTCCCTATGAAGAGGATGAAATCCTCCTCTCTATTAAGGGGTTTTGGACTGGAGCAGCAAAAGAGGCCATCATGAAGCTCTCCTATCAAGGTACGTGACACCTTGGATACACAGAAAAGAGATGCCATGAAGTATGAGTTATATCATTCTGAGGCTTATATGTATAGGTGAATGATATATATGAATGATTGATTATAAATGTTGATATTTCCACACAATTTCCATACTGTTTGGCATTTATGCCTGGTGAAAAGTCATGGTCCTAATGACTACTGACCTCTAAACCTTTTTATATCATTGTCATTAAACACACTGTCCAATACAGGTGTACAAGTGTTGATTTTTATTATATAATACAAAGACAGTTTTTTCCTTACTGCTCTCCAAAAGGACTAGAGGGTGATTTAAAGCCCAGCTTGTAACTTTAACATTATAATTGGCTAATTTTCAGGCTCACATCGTCACCACCTCTTCATGACTTTACACAGAAGACATCTAATCTAATAAAATCTTCCTAATGTTATTTAGGTATATTTTATCTAATTATCTGCATAAATATGGAAATTATATCCCCTATCAATGCATATAGATATTCAATTAAAGAAGGTTCATGCACAAATAATAGCTAGACATTCAAACAGTTTAATTAAGAAAACAAGGTAAGACAAAGTACACAGCAATATTGTCAGATATTTAAACACTTAGGAATTTCAATCAATGTTACATATATATCACATGGACATAAAGTTATTAGTAGTAACTAAGTAATAATCTAGTAACTCCTCAGTACACAATACAGTAATTATAAAACAGCAAAGTAATGCAGTAATACTATAGACACCCATAAGAATATAATCAGGAATATCTTATAGCTACCTCTTAGGTTAATGGGTATCTCGGGGGCCCACGTCCTTCCGAAGATAACCCCATAACAGCTTACCTAGGGAGACCCTCAGGAGACAAAGAGGACCAGCCCCCCAGAGAGAAGAGCAAGAGCAAGGGAGCAAGATTCTCTCAGTTCCCCTTTTTACATTCCAATTAGGTAACATTGGGACTCCTTGATTGGTTAGTGGGTGTGTTCGGTACGCTGACCATCAGTTGGCACACACCCCACTAGATTGGGATTGGTTAATGTAATTTGATGGATCTCCCAACTAAATTTGATATAAAAATCTCCAGCTGGAATCTATGTTTAGGGGTCTATAAATGTCCAGCTGGGTCATCACCCCAGTCCATCTGTTCACTTTTCCCTCCCTCTCCTGTTTGCTCAGGTGAATTGATTTATGGCCCTTTGAAGGCCATATTGGTGATCTGTTTGTTATGGGAAAATAGGTCTTGTCTCCTGGCAGCTGTTGTATCACTTGTGTGTTACTCTGTGAAGTCCTACACTTGGAGACCCCCCAGGGAGGCCCTATGGGCAGATCAAGATAACACAGGTTTCATGTTAAAACACAACATTTCTGTACTGTATTGTTTCATGCTAGTTAGATACAGTCCAATTATTAGGACGCACACATACCTAGTCATACATCTATGAATACATCTATATATTTATACATATATATACCTCTATATACATATACATATCTATTTACATATTCATAAACAATCTTGAGGTGCAACACTAATATTTGCATTTTTTTCTAGAAACATACAGGATGGAAAAAAAATCAGTATCTGAAAACCACTAGTTTTGATAAACTGGAAGAAAACCCCAATAACATTGCATTACATATTTCCGCACTTGCTATTTCCCTTTATAATATTTCTTTACAATCACAGTAAAAGACAGAAGAAATGGTATTGCAGGTATCATAAAAATACATTATTTAATAAAGCAGTATGAAGATTGATTTATACATCATCGATCTTCAAGATGACAGATATATAAGCAGAAATGTTCCATTTTCTATGGGTAATACTGTGGAAAAAGAAATACAGCAGTTTATTTCTATTCCGAACAGCCTAGATGAAATAATAGGGAAGGACCAGTGAAAGTATAAGTCCACCTGAAAGTGTTTTTTTTGTTTAGGCTCTGATCTCTTATATAGTACAATATAGTACAGACTCTGGTATAGTTTAGTTTTCTTCAACTTAGATGTGTTGTATATTCTAGTGGTTTAATGTTTTTGCACTATTGTTTATGAACTACACACAGTCCATACACCTTTTGAAAGGCAGCTCTAGGAGATGTAACTTGTAAATAATTGTGCAAAGTCAACACTTTTCCCACAAATATTTTCATTTTAACACAAAGATCAGTAGCTAGAAGAATATTGATGGTAATGTAGATTTGAGGTGGAAAGGTGTGGGGAAGGTGCGGTAGGCAGGTCCACATTACTCATCATGGCCTATACATCTGTAGCTAGCCACACACAATGTCCCCAATGACTGGGAGATACAGACATATGTTTTACACTCTGTCTCTCCTCCTGCTATTGTTGTTTAAATATTTCTCTAATTACAGAAATCATAGATGGTACTATGCCTCCATATATCACATCTTCTTTTTTCTTCTGTTACTGCTTGAATCATTTTTCATTTTCAGTTCATTTACAATCTTGCAAAACGTTCAGCCTACTTTTTCAGAATCTTTTCCTTTCCTAGCACCAGACTTTCTGTTAATCATGCTCATTCCTGGTTTGTTTCAATTATATTATACATAGAAGGATAGCAGAACAAAAGACAAGTGGTCCATCAAGTCTTCTCCATTTTTTCCTGTGTGATTTTTTTAACTCCTTTCCCATCTTGTACTGTCACATTTAATGTTTGTTTTGCTTTGTTTTTCACATGATGCTGAGAAACTTCTCTTTTATTGAATTTCACTTTAGCATCTTTTGTAACTTTAAACCCATATTCAATTCTTTTAGGTTTTATGGATGAAAGACGTTTTTCTTCTTCAGCCTTCTTATGGCAATTTTTGTTCTAATATTTTATTACCAATATAGCGTATATATCAGAAGAAATACATCTTGCATTCATCATTATATGATCGATTTGATTCCTAACCCCTGCATAAGGTGATACACAAGTTCTCCTTGAATATCTCTGTGAGAAAAGTACATTTTATGATCACTGCTTTAAACAACATCAGTCACTTTCCATTTATTCTTGTTTCATGATGTTTATTATGCCTTTCAGCCACAGACTTTTTTTTCTTTCTTTCATTATTTTAGCATTACAATCCACCAAGACTGTTTTGACATCATACTTCAGTAACCTATCACACACTAGCTGCAGTAACTCATAAAGCTGTTCTTTATCTTTCTCAGGATCATGTTGGATCGATGTATGTACACTGATTAGTAATGTACTATTTCATAATGTTATAACTGATTATTTCATTACCATAAATCCAATTCTTAGTCTACTTGCTTCTTTACCAATGATCAATATGTAATGTCGGGGGTGAGTGGGTTATCATAATTATATATATTTATTTATATATGGACACAGAGAAGACAACTGATTTGCAAGAGGATGAAAGAGGCCAACTACATCCAGAAAGAACAACTGCTACTGAATAAAGGTGGGGGCCTTTAACACAATAATCCCAGTTTAACATCCCTATCAATTCAAAGTTTCATTCTATGCAGACTTCCTGACACCAAGGATGGGATTACGGTAATACAAGAGATTGGTTAAACAAATTTCACTCCTTCCAGTCTTGGGCAATCAACATCTGCAGTGCACATTCCATGGTGATTGGATTGGGTGTTAATGCTGTGTAGATATACTCTAGATATGTATTCCCTGATTTGCTACATAAGGGTGTTCTTGGACATGTACAAGCATTCATTCTTTCAGATACTCAGGATAAAACAGGATAAACAGCAACAATAATGAATTTTGTCCAATGGCTATTTGCAGAGAACTTTAGGGAGCAGCTGTTCTATTTTTTTACCTATTGTTAATGCACTGCATGGTATGTTTAGCTACTATCTCTCAAATAATAAATTCTTATTTCTATTACAAGGTAAAATTTGCCTTGTATCTTACTATTTAAGCCTAATCAAATGTTCATGAACTGTTTTGATAACACAGCTGAACAAAAAACATGTTTTTACTTGCAAAAGATTTTACAATATATTTAGTGTATTTCAGGTCTCCTGAATCCAGAAATGCCAACAGTTTCATTGAATTGGCTCTAGTTCTTGTGATACAGGAATCGTAATAGACAATTGTACCAACAACAAATGTTAACACATCATATTATTATCAATCTTTTTTTACACCAACATTTTTCATTTTATATATGATATCTAGAATTATTTTCATTAAACTTCTATTTCCCTTCATTTCATTCATACATTTTCTTTTTTACAGAAATATGAGTTCTTCAAGAAGTTGTTTAAATGACCCTAATGTATTTTGCTACATTTGTGGTGAAAATTCTCAGCAAAAACAGAGAAACATTACATAATTTGTGAAACAAGCATATCTTTCTTATTTTGGTATGAAACCGGGGGCCCAAGATAAGTATTGGGCTCCCCATAAGGTATGCAAAACTCGTGTAGAGTGTCCACGCCAGTGGAAAAATGCAAAACTGAAAATTTTAAATTTGGTGTACCTATGGTATAGTGAGAGCCCAAAAATCATCATAATGTTTGTTATTTTTGTGCTGTGAATGTAAAAGGTCTCAATCGTTACAAGAAAAACAAGTGACACCCTGATTTGGAATCAGCAATACGACCTGTGCCGCATGGTGCTGATGTTCCCATACCAGTGTTCAGTACACTCCCTGATATTCCTGTATCCGACATGGAGGATAAACAGGGTTTGGAGTGTAATTCAGGAGTTAGCAGTGGAAGTGAATATGAAGGAAGTGTTTCATCAAACCAGCAGTTCTCCCAAGAAGAGCTCAATGATTTAATAGGTGACCTTAGTCCGTCAAAACAAGCATCTGAACTTTTAGCATCCGGGCTAAAAGAAAGGAACTGTCTGAGACCAGAAGTTAAAATAAAGGTTTATAGGACACGAGAGGTGACACTCTTACCATGTTTCAGTGAAGATGGAGATTTTGTGTACTGTTGTAACATCCCTGGACTACTAGCCCATATGGGAGTACCAGAATACTGAGAAGACTGGCGGCTTTTCATAGACAGTTCCACTCCACAAAACTTAAAGAAGAATAAGAAAATATCAAAATGGTCATACAAAAGCTTTGCCATCATAAAACACCAATGGCCCATATGTGTTGATTTAAGAATGGGGAACTTCCTACTTGGGCAGCAAAGTGGATACACAAAGTACCCATGTTTCATCTGCTTGTGGGATAGTAGAGCAAAGCAGGATCAGTGGAAAAAAAGTGACATGGCCTCCAAGGGAAAACATGAAAAAAGGTGCAGCGAAGAGCCAATGGTTGACAAAGAAAAAATCATTCTCCCTCCACTACACATAATGTTGGGATTAATGAAACAATTTGTTAAAGCTCTGAACAAGGACGGTGATTGCTTCAAATACATTTGTAGATTCTTCCCTGGATTGAGTACTGAAACATTAAAAGCAGGAATCTTTGATGGACTCCAGATAAATGATTTAAATTCTACAAGTTACATGACTGATACTAAAGCTGCCTGGCACAGCTATGTCATGGTTGTCAAGAACTTCTTGGGTAACCATAAAGCACAAAATTATGAAGAACTGGTACAAAACTTGCTTCTAAATTTTAAAAATGTAGGTGCTACTAAGAGCATAAAGATACACTATCTCCATAGCCATTTGCAAAAATTTCCAGAAAACCTTGGCGATATCAGTGAGGAACAAGGGGAGAGGTTCCATCAAGATATAAAGGTGACGGAAGAAAGGTATTAGGGCAGATGGGATAGACACATGATGGCAGAATACTGCTGGAGCCTTCAACGTGATTGTTCTGATCATCAGCATAAAAGGAAATCATACAAACTGAGTTTTTCAAAAACTTCTTTGTGATTAGTTCTGTAATTATACTGAATATAGAATATATTGTCATGAAGTATTTTTTTTAAAAATGTCATTTTGTATACGTAGGCATACCTAGTTTAATTTTGCCTAATTTTCATGTTTCATTAGTTTTCTATGAGGTTATTATTGAGGTCATTATTTTAAAAACTAGAGACAATCTAGCAAAACCAATACCATATTTGTAATCTGTGCATCAAACATACCCTAAAATGACTTTCATTGGTTTGGCAAGAAAATGTTTGTTGACCAGTGTAATAGCCAATTTACACGACACTTATACTTAAAGTCAATATTTGAAGTAATTTGGGAATATTTTGCATATGAGGATATGAGAGGGTATTGGGAATGTGGTTTTGAATTATATTTGTGCAATGTTTTTGGAAAACACAGTGTGATAATTGTAAAAAAAAAATCTAACTGTTTTACTGCTTGCCATTTAGTATGAAGTTGATGTGTTTTTAAGGTAAACTATCCTATAGCTTTTAGATCCATTATGGCTGCTACTGCTATTGATCATTACAGACTTATACCAGTTGATGGAAAAAACAGCTATTTTTGGGGGTGGAAGATATTTCAAATAGATGTACTTTCTATATTGCATGAAACATTATCCACACCATAAGGACATTATCCACACTATATTGTACTTAAAAATGTTTGCATTGGTGTATGCCCCCATTGTAGTTCTGCCTTAAAAAATTCTAGAATTTGATACCAAGATTTGACCCCAATAGACTTCAGGGGGCTCACCTAGTTTAGATTTGGATTTCAAATTCAACCAAACCTAGGCAAGTTTGCTTATCCCCAGTGGGACCCTATAATATTTATACCACTGAATGTAAAAGTCTACCTTATGTTACTGGACAGAATCCTCTCTGTGAAGCAGAAGGAACTTTGTGTCCATCATCAGAAGCGATGGCTCCTACAGTAAGTGGGGAGAGGTATACCTATTATCTTTGCTCATAGTCAAAAGATATATATATATACTTAGATGGCATCTTATTAAACACACAAGCATTAAATGATGAAAAGTAAAAGCAAACTGGGTTCACTGAACAATGCAGATAACACACATGTTAATGAAAAGTGTGTAAAACAGGCAAACAATTCATATGTAAAATCAGTAACATGCAATAGTACAACTATTCACCTTGTAGTGCTGGTAAGTAAAGACACAGTTTGCAGATATAATAATACTGAAGTGAACTCTGAATGGGAAAAATCAGTAGCAGCCACTTATCTAATGATCATATAAGTAAAGCAGGGTAAACCTGGAAACCTGCAGAATAATTACAGCTGCTCTTTGTAATACAAGTACACTTTAAAATGGGAGCTGTATCAAACTGCATTCAGTTTTAAGGACAAAAAGCTATTATAAGGCAACTTTGTAATCCTTTTAAATTCTCCCTGTTGGATTTGGCCCCCTGAAGTTGCCTAATGTATCACTATTCAATCTGAATGAGCTGTAGTTAGAGTAAAGATCAGACAGTCTTACTTCTCTACTATTGAAGGTTATTATGCATGCAAACTTTGCCAGCTAATACAATTCCTGGACTAATGTTACTTCCAACCATTTCAACCTATTGTTTGTGTAAATGATTCAAGGAAGCTATCAGTCCGAATATGCAGGAACTGATTTTAAACTCCTTGGACTTTATGTCTTTTTTCTAGGAGCTACAGTATATAAGATATAGAGTGATATAAGCCATGAACTATCTAAATTATAGAGATTGAATGATTCACAGCCTTCTTAAATTATCTTAAATATCACCTGCAGACCTAATAATCCACAAGGTCATCAATAACATTACTTGCTCGATCATTGATGTGCCAATTTAAGCTACCATTGTGCTTTGCAGTTGCCGCATATGGTTTCTGTCTTAATTTGTAACTATGGCTTTATAAAATAGGACACCAGGTCAAGTGTGTACTTTATGTTTGTTGCTAAGTTGTACTAAGGTGATGGAGAGTTTTTTTATACCCAGAGAAGAAAACAAACATTTTTTCAATAAAATAATTGGAATATCTCTACGAACAGATATCAGGCTGTGGTCAAGAAAAGCTTTTATAACCTTGTGGTGAGGTGCAGGTATGCCCATCATATCAAATGCTATAGGATCCTATGGTTGGAACAGTCAATGTCTAATAAAAGGATTTTCAAAGTGCAGGTTAACGGTTGAAAAGTTTTTTTGTTGTTTGTTTTTTGTATTTTTTGCATCAATCACCTATTTGCTCACACACAAGAACCAGTTTTGCTCTGACAGACTGGACTTCTTTTCTCCTTTGGTAGACAGCACAATATCTACCACACTAGACACTTATGTGGAGAAAGCTATTTCTGCCCCTAATTCAGATTGCCTGTAATTAACTGGAAAGTGTTTAATTACAGCAGCTGCCATTGTTTAGTTTTCAAATTTAGGACCTCTAAAGGGTGTAATATATGACACCTTTCCCAGACAGGCGTCACAATAAAAGTTTACTATTCCCTTATATTTAAAATATTCCCTTATATTTAAAAAAAGTGTCATCCTAATCCATAAAGCCATTCAACAAACATCAAAATATTTTTGGCTATGCCCTCCATAATAAATCTAAAAGGTACTTAGGCTACAAAGATCAATGGCATATTCAGTGTGTCATATATTAATTTGTAACACAGACACAATACCCCAGCCAGTGTTCTGAAAAGAAAAAATTCAATACATTTATGTTACTTTAACCAAAAATGTAATTGCTACCTTTCATCAGTAAAGTACCATAATACTTTAGATATATTCAAGGTGAACCTTATGAAGAATCTATCATAAATTACAACTGCCATGGGTTTAGGTACCTGAATAAACTTTCAGAAAATTCTTGAACTCTGATTTCACAGATAAATGCTAGGTCCTTCTTTAAAGGCAACATTCTGAAAATTATTAATGATTAGTAGTGTAGCCTATCATAGTAACAGGTCAGTAGGGAAATGTGGGGGCATGATGGCAAGTTCCAAAACTTCCTGGAAGTTTTGGCTGTCAGTATGACTTGGGATTTGCTCTAAAAGTGGAATTGAAGTCCACTACTGCACGCATAGTATTGCTATATTGTGTAAATAGGCTCCACATATTTGCACATTATGGCACACTTACCTATCAAATGGCCCTCTCCAGCACTGCAACAGCTGCAATTTCCCTCATCTGTCATAGTTGCTGTATCTTCGTCCAGTCTTCTTTCAGGTTTGAAGTTTTTATCCATCCTCATTAGCTGTGTGGAAATTACATAGCGCCTGCACATACACACTGGAGCTCCTTCATTTTGGGATGGAATACTGTGTGCATTGCTCAATGTACAAAAAAAAGTATAAGACTCTTTGGCATTAGAGATAGTCTTTCATGGGATAAAACCTGCTCCTTAGGACTTTTTTAGGTGGACTTTACTTCTGTTTAAAAATCTGGGAATGGGAGTCTACTGAAGGAATCTGCTGCAAAATTTAGGTGCCTGCACCTTATACCAGCGAGATGTTTTAATACAGTTTTAATACCTACTGTCTGACTGCAACAATATTAAAAATTATTTATTCTACTCACCAATTCAAAAAAGAAAAAAAAAACATACTTTTTCTTTGCGAACACTGTTGTTCCTTTTCATGGTTAGGGGAGTCCCCGATGATTCTGCTACAAGCTTACATGATATGCATAAATATCCAATTTAATCTTATTGTTAGCAGTTAGGGGGGGTTCTTCTTCGACCTAATTTATCCTTGAGTGCCTCACTGTACAGAATAAGGATTACATTTACAATAAATATATTTTAGGTATAGTTTTTTCTTTTCTTTTATTTATAAACAATAATTTATTAAAGCTTTTTAAAGAATGTTCTAACACCCTTTCTTGTAAAAGAAGGTTTAAAACTATTTTTTTTTTTCTATACACTTGGATAATTTATTTTGCTTCCTAACAGTATGCTGTGTAGTCTAAACTTTGATTGACTGTTGCTTCCCTTCAGGCCACTGCTTATTTGTATTAAATTTGCCAGCCATAGAAATGGAATGAAAAATCAGTAAATATGTGAAGAAAAAAGTAAAGGCTCAGTATGAGTCGAAAAATGAGGGCCCCAAACTATGAATTACATCGCTGTGTGACACAAAGGAAAGAGCCTTGAAGAGCAGGACATGCTGTTCAGTGTGGAGGCTGCTGCAGAGTTATATTACCAAACTACAGCATGTGCTGATGTGTGTGGGCATTTCGCCATCCAAATTAAAGTGGAATGGGGTTCAATGCAGGTTCATGTTTCTCTGTGTACTATATTTCGCTGACATATAATGCAACTCACCTGTCACAACATTATTTTCAACTGGGCACAGATAATGAATTTTCTAGTATATCCAACAAAAAATGCAAAAGCTTGACTTATTTGAAGTTTATTTAGTAGCAAAGTTATGCTTTCAAACACATTTAGCAGCACTATAATGTTGATACATGAGATCCAGATGGTAAACTACTAAATATGAAATGAAAAAAAAATAACAAAATAAAGAACTAGTCATATACCCAGACCAGAGTTTAGTGAAAATGATTAGACAGATTACTTTTATACATTTGAACATCATTTTGATTATGTATAGTATGCTGATATCTGCAAATGTTTTTGATTTGTACACAAAGAATGCAATATTTAGTTCCTTTTGGAATTTGTGGATCTTTACCATGCTTACAGCAGACCTATCAGGAAAATATAAGCATTACATAAAAAGGTCTTCTTCGTTTTTACACAACAAAAACATTTTTTTCCTGTTTTTTAAAACTTTTTACATTTCTGTTACAATTGTGTGCCCTTTTCCATCTTTACCACCATGGCAATAAATACTGAAGGGGAAACCTACAGCCTGCGGGAGGCTAATTCTGCATGTGTCCGAGATTCGGCACTGCATCATCAGGGGCATTCCTCAAATGTAAATGAACCAGCACACGATCTCATGCATGAGCAGTGTGAGATCAGCGCTTGATTGCTTTCAATTGAAGGCTCTGTTGAAGACATGTGACCTGATCTCTTGTATGTGCTGTGGGAGATTGGGTAAGATCATCACCCCAATGTACACCACACATATGTAATAAGGGTCCACTTATTATTCACCAATTGCTCCTATTTCTTTTTTAGTTCTGCTTTGCACGCCAGCGGTGCAAAAGTTTATTCCAATATGGAGAGGGGTGCATTGTGCTGGTTAGAGTATCTTCTGAAAACCAGTGGACCCATCACACACATGCATGATCTTTGCCCCATGGAACAAATACATAAGTGGCATATTGTAATAAGTTCACAACCTGTGACATATTCAAAGTAAGGATCCAAAATTACTCTCCTCATACGAAAACACTACTTGTATCTCCACTTATTTTATTGATCTGGTGTTGAAACTCCACAAAATATACAGCCACTGGCTAATGGCAATTAATTGGTTTCTGCAGATTGTGACACTCAAGGGCCAACTAAATGTCACTCTGGTCTTTACAAAATCTACATTTAAATGAACCTGTCATTTTGGCTATGTACACGAGTGAACACCGACATTTCAATAATTAAGTAATATAATCTGTTTTACAGTTCAAATACTTTCAAGGATGACCTGTAGGTGGATGAAAAAATTCAACACTGACTATAAGAGCATTACAAACGTTGCAACATTTAAAACGGCCTTTTTTATTGAAAATAAGAAACATTTTTATAATGATCCCCAAGGTCTGCCTTAATCAGCTTATCTCTAGGGCTGCTTCAGTATGTATGAACTGGAGCGATCTTCGTCGAAAAAAGAACTTAGTGTTTGCCATTTGTGCCAAATCACTTCCAATCATTTTAATATGTTTCAAAGTTTGGTAAGTTGCCTGGAGGAAAGTTGTACTTCCTAAGTTAACATTGGATGACCCTACTTGATTGGCACATCTATGTGACAAGAATTATTGCTTCAGTTTAATTGCCTTTCATACTGTAAAAGGTAGATGTCCATCTTGAAGGTGTTCAAACAGATGGTAGAGCAAAAAGGGAAAGCTCAAAGCAGCAATTTCTCCTCAACACTATACAGGCCTGTAATGACAGATATATGATTGGGCTGTCTTATAAGATTTCTTAGGTTTAGTTTTATGAAATGTTTCCTGATGTGCCTCCTTGATCTGTGCCTGTGGCAGATTAATGCATTTATGTATTTTGGCATCCTGTGTAACATTGCACACATATCATTGTCAAAATATAAATCCAAAGTGGGTGGCAACTTGTGATCATTTCCAAAAATGTTTATAAAGTCTCACCAATTCACAGCACACTGAATTATTTGGTATTGTGTATTTCCAATGTTTTGGAAGCATTCTTTTGTCAAAATTCCTCCTAAAACTTTTTATTTGTACTGCATAAAACAGCAAAACACTGATGGTGTTTTTGGGAATAAAATAGCAATATTTAACTATAGTTTTTGCATTGTCCAGTGTCCTTGATAGTTACTTAGTAAGGTTAAAAAAGATACCATATAAAAAAACTCACGCGGAGGCTCTTGGGAACAAATTAGAAATATTTTTATACAAACATCTCCATGAATTACTCATTTGTTACATAGTTTGGTTGAATAAAAGACAAACCAAAAAAAAAATTCTCAAAAATAAATACATTTTTGAATTCTCAGAAAATCTTGCTGATCCAAAAAAGTACAAAGTATATTTTATCATTGTAACTTGTTTTTCACTTTCAGAAATGAGTCCAACCTTTTTTTGAACCCATCTGTCTCTTAGAACACTTCCACATTGTTATAGGTTTTACAGTTAGGAACCGTTTTATAGCTGAAGGTTAAACATTTTCTGCCAGCTGCACTTAAATTTTCTGAATTGACCCAAAAAAAGAGTAACTCCAGCTAAAATGTTTTCTATGTTTCATTTTTGTAAGATGTAGTAGGGAAAAGAATATATATACTGTTTAGTTTTTAAGTGTACATAGGACTTCATCAGAGAAATTTCTCCTTACTTCTCATACCAACAGATAAAAAATTAGTTTGAAATCATTATATCCTAAAACAATAAATAAGGCTTAATTGCAGATGAAGATACTCACTGGCAACGTTATGAGGTGCACCTTGTTAGTTAGTTAGTTAGTTGGAACCCCCCTTGCCTTCATTAATGCCATAATTACTTGTTGTGAAGATTCACCAAGGTGCAGGAAAAATTCCTAATAGATTTTGGTGCATATTGACATGATAGCAGTTGCTGCAGCTTTTTCAAGTGCAGACCCATGATGCAAATCTCCTGTTCTTCCACATCCCAATGGTTGTTTTTTGGATTAAGATGTGGTAACTGTGAGTTTAAAAGATCTGTGAGGTTTGTGAGATGGTGCATTATCCCACTAGAAATTGCCTTCAAAAGATGGGTACACTGAAGTCATAAAGGGATGAACATTGGCAACAATACTAAGGTACACTGTGGCATTTAAACGGGCCCAAAGCTTGCCAAAAATATACCCCATGCCATTACAATACTACCAACAGCCGGAAATATTAATACAAAGCAGGATATTTCCCTGCTTTCATGTTGTTGATGCCTGATTCTGACTCTACCATCTGAATGTCACAGCAGAAATTGAGAATCACCAGACCAGGCAATGTTTGTCCAATCTTCTCTTGTCCAGATTTGGTGGGCCTGTGTGAAATGTAGCCTTGGATGCCTGTTCTTAGATGACAGGGGTGGCACCTAGTGTAGTCGTCTGCTGCTGTAGCCCATCTGCCTCAAAAATTGATATGTTGTGCATTTAAAGAAGCTCTATTGCATACCTCTAATTTGGTATTTGAGTTTCAGTTGCTTTCTTTCAGCTTGAACCATTGTGGCTTGTCTCCTGTTTCTTCCAGAATCAACAAAACATTTCTGCCCAGAAAACTGCCACTGACTTTTTAAAACCATTCTCTGTAAACCCTAGTGATGTTTGTATGTGTGAAAATCGCAGTGGATCAAAAGTTTCTGAAATACTCAGACCAGCGTATCTTGCATGTTTAAGGTCTCCTAAATTACTTTTCTTCTCCATTCTAATGCTCAGTTTGAACTTCAGCAAGTCGTCTTTGCAATGGCTACATGCCTAAATGCATTACGTTGCTGCCATGTGATTGGTTGATTAGATATTTGCATTAACAGGCATTTAATCAGGTGTACCCAATAAAATGACCAGTGAGTATATATCATTTTTGTTTTAATGCAACTCCTTTTTTTCATTACAATATTTTTACATAACTCAAACTTCATAATAACAAATATGGGTTTCTTAACCGTGATACCTCTACACTGTAAATCTTTTTATTTAAAATTATTATATTTATTATAAATTATATTTGAACTATATATAATGGTTACATTTCTGTTTAGTTTTCTCTTTTTGTTGTTCAAATTTGACTTTGTTCAAGTGATGGCCAGGGGGTGCTGTATTTAACTTTATAGGAGCTCTTGTAATTAGCTTGACAAACATCATCAGCATTGACTGGAAGCTGCTGTAGAGTAGTAATACCCAACTGCTTCCAGAAATGCTGCAACTTTTGTGGATTATCTAGAGCTGAAGCAGCATTACCCACTGATTGCACCAACTACTCTAAAAAGGCAAGTGCTAACTGAATGCTGTCTCCAACTGTATAATGACCATGTACTCCTCACTGAGCTGACTTTGAAGATTACAGAAACTAAATATAAAGTACTGGCCTTTCTTCTTACAAAGAACCTGTGTTTTACTGTTATGCAATTTGTTCACTAATTTGTGAATTATAGGACTAGGTGACAGGTTGTTTTGTCTGATACTCTGTGGGAAAGATTGATTTGTAAACAGAGGTTAGAAGAGTATAACTCCTAATTGCAGCTTTTTGCCAGGGAAGCACGCACGTTATAGGCCAAATGAAAGTCATTGGATTTGAGTATTACTTCAAACCCCTCATCAATACAGTTTAGTCATGGACCATACTTTTCCTGTTCTTTCATTTTAGAATTATATGCCTCTTAATCATTATACCATTAAAAAGGTTTTTTTTTAGAGGTAGACCAAAAAAACAATGTGCAGAAGCAATCACGATACCTTGGTTTAAAACACACAGAACAGAGAAAGGTGATTGCCGGCTGTTTACTTTATAAAACTGGGCTTTGTAAATTGTTCTTTGTGTTATTAATGAATCCTTTATGCCAACTTTCTACATTATGTTCCTGAAAAAAAATTATTTTTCGAGGATCGTATGGCTGTAACATTTTTTTGCACTTAACTTATTTTTCCTCTTTCCTATACTAAAGTAATGAGTACATATGTTGCAAAGGCATACACTGCAACTACAGCTGCAAAAATGGACATTACACTTTTCCCAGTTCTTGGCACGAACCAAAACAAGCAATCCAAGAGGTAGAAAATGTTGATGTGCTAATGTTGAAGGCGATAAAGACAATTGGCCTTCCAAGACAGCTGTGACCAGTGATTATTCCATTGAAAGAATTACTAAATGTGCTGGGCAATGAGGCAGATATTTTCCCCTGTACTTTCATTTGGGATATGATGATCTTGTGCTCTGCAACAGCCTCACAATGGTAGATAAACAGGCTTAGCCCCTACAAAAACACATTTGCATATAGTAATAGATTACTAAAAATCATGAACCATATGACAGAGAGCACCACAGTTTACATTAACAACAATTTAAATATGGTTGTTTTAGTTAAAGGTAAATTCTAT
This sequence comes from Pyxicephalus adspersus, assembly GCF_032062135.1. Classification (NCBI taxonomy): domain Eukaryota; kingdom Metazoa; phylum Chordata; class Amphibia; order Anura; family Pyxicephalidae; genus Pyxicephalus; species Pyxicephalus adspersus. The sequence goes on along the minus strand of NC_092858.1, from coordinate 74,039,082 downwards.
CTAAAATGAAAGCACAGTAAACTAGTGGTTAGCTCTACTGAATTGGATTATGTTTAATATTTTTTTCATACAAGATTCTCATGTTTTCCAATTAAATCTTTTTTTCAAAAGTGCGATTTTTTGGTAAGGTTATTTTATTGCAGAACGGACGGTCTGTTCCCTCTCCAATAAAGGATCTACCTGATCACAATTTTTAGGCAAAATTACCAGAATAACGAATAACGTTAATTGTTTATAAGGAGCCTAAAAATTTATCTTTTGCTTTTATTTCTCGTAAAAAAAACTACAGAGTACATCATGTGTCTAGACACTCGTGTTCCTTAAGCCTACTGTGCTGCCAACTGTTCTTTATGAAGAAAGAGCTGTTCTCAAAAACCTACAGACATGCTTCTGCATTAAAATAATTATGTGTAAACAGGGGCACTTGAACTACCTATTGTAAATCCTGCCTTTGTCAATCAGCACTACATCCCAAATATCCCAAATTATATTACAAACAGGTTTTTCCTGGGACTTCAGTGGAAGAGATGTCATTTTGATTTAAAAATTATATATTGCTTTGCTGCAAAGTTTATAAAAGTAGGTTGAGTACACTAAACAGTAACAACCGTCAGTTACAAGATATTTGTACATCATTTTAGATTAGTATGCTAATCATTACCCTATTACTGTTATTGTTCGAATATCCCTCTCTGATTGAGCAATACAACCATATCATCTTTATAATCTCATTCCTTCCATTCATGGAGGGAACTCAAGCAGACTTTCTGATCACATAGGTAATAAATAAATACATTCAAAATACACACCCACACACAAATACAATACAGCATCATTTGTATACTTTTAATTGGGATAATGTCTTACTCACAGCTATAAAAGCTACTACCTTAAGTACATGATTGGCATGCACCAGCGAACATTCAGGGGACAACTCCCAAGTCTCCCACTATTATGTGATCAAATATTCTGTCTGAGAGATATAGCACGATGTAGCATTTATTTTCTATAGCAAATATGCTATACATATGCGTAAGTGTCATTCATCCTTAATCTTACCTATTTTCTCATACCAAAGAACACAATATTCTATTACATCACCACATATGTATAGGAAAAATGCGTCCCTCTTGTACCCCCCGAGGGCGTGGCACTCATCTGCCTCGCCCCGGGGCGGGACATAGTTAGTTTGAATTCCCTGCGGCCGATCTCCTATCAGACGGCGCCAGGTGGCGCAAGGTCATTGGTCACTCTGGCCGTTTAAGGAGAGCCTGTCCTGTACACCATTGCCCGCTATAAGCCTCTGTTAACACAGTGTGCTTGGGTGCGCCCTTGTGTTGGTTTAAGTTTACCTGCTTTTGTCATCTCCATAGTGACCTGGTCTGATGTTGACTCTGCTTGAACTCTGCCTTCCTGACCTCGGATTGTTACTGACCTTTCTGCCTGCCCTGACCTCGGATTGTTCTTGACCTGTCTTTGCCTTACCCTCTTGTACTTGGCTTGTTTGGACTTAACCCTTGTTGTGCTTTATGAAATTGAATAAAGCCTGATTTAAGGATATTTGGAGTTGGTTGTGGTTTGTGTGCCCAGGCGCATTACAAGTATCCCTGTATTGTACCATTCGGCCTAACATCTAATTTAAACAGATTCTCACTTACCTTATTAATAGTAATGGCAGACCTAAGGAATTGCTTACATGGTCCTATTATGTTTCCCCAAGACAGAGGAAAGCTTTCTTCCTTTATCCTTCATGGTGCTTGAATTCAATGTAAAAATGGTCATTATTAATCACGTGATCCACTTTAACATTTATTTTTTTTGCCTGAGCAATGCGTAAGGTTAAAGACATGTAAGGGCGTTTGCAGACATGCTCCCATGCACATATGCAAATGTGTACCTCAAGGACATGTAATAAAATGACTTTTACTTGACTGCTGTTCAACTGAGCCTCACAGACCCTTTCTAAACTTTTTCCCACAGCTTAGCTAGCCCAACGAGACAAACACTGGTTCATGGATCAAATGGCCTACAAAATTACACGTCTTAGGTTGCAGGTCCTCAAAGGCATCCACTACACCATGGTGGGATCTGCGCCACCCTAACATTACTGCTCCCAGCTGTACTATACCCCGCTTAGGAAAGATATCAATACCTGCAGACTATCTCAACCCAAATTATTGATTACCTGAACCTTGTTCACATCACTCCACAACAAGGTTGTGTCTCCCACTCCATTTTTACCATCACCAAAACACTCCTACCTTCAACGACCTCAAAGGCTTCTAAAAAAACCCAACTTCACTTCCCCCAGCAGCTTTAAAACCCATGGGAGGAAAGTGGAAACCTCTCACTGCCCTGATTGACCTTCTTATCACCTCCTACTCTGATCCCTTGACCTAACATAATAATGTTAACCAGGGATCCTTTTTTAACTAAAACTATTCATATTTAAGGAAAGTCTTTTATTCTGTACTAAACTTCCATTCCAGCAGTTTCCCCTATAGTATTGTGAATACCATCTACCAGTTGATTTATTTCTCCATAAATCCCTTTGACGAAATAACCATAAACCTGTAGGTAATTATATTTTAATTTCATGAATATTTTGTACATTAGAACGTGAAATTCAGGAATAACTTCAAGCTAACTGGCTAATTGCATAAAAACATTTGAAATATGTGTTTTTTGGGAGGAGAGTTTACAGAATATGTGTTTTTGAGAATATCATGTAATTGAAAGTGTTAGTTGTATTAGTGTTTTGAGGAATGCTAAGAAAATTCAGCCTGTAATTGCCTTGCTTTAGATATTATTACACTGTATTAAATCAGTCCACGGTTTTCTATACTGCATAAACTTATCATCAAACCTAGTTAGTCATCAATAGTGGCATTATTATATTTTACATGCAGTATTACAATTTAATGAACAGCAATGCTATATCCAGCACCCGTTAGCTGAACCATTAAACAGGAACAATTACTACTTGTTTCATTATTTCACATGCTCCAGATGAAGAGAAAGTTTTACAAATGTATGACATATTTAACTACCATAAATTTTATATACATATCACTGTATTTATTTGTAATTCATATTATGTGCAGCAAGCATTTGAAAGGCTTGCTCAGTTTATTGTAAAACTGTAGAATGTGTCTAGCAGATTCATGCAATTCCCTGCATTCATTAAAAATGCTATTTTCACCTGTACATTACATACAGTTTTATGTAGATATGTACATGATCTTTATCATTGCCTTTAGGAAGTTTATTGTTTTTTTAAGTTGGAGCCTTATCTTAGCAGCAATTTCCTACAGCAGTGGAACTGACTGCAATAACCATTGTTATGCCCCAGGTTTTCATCATACATCATACACCAGTTAGTACGTTGTATGATCTGAGCAATCCCCAATGATATTGTGGAAGAAAACTGGAGACTGGCTTATTCAGTACATTAGGTACAAATAAAAGGTCAGTAATTTAGGTGGCTGCCTAAGGCTTAGTTCATACCAAGGTGTTTTATGTGGCTATTTTAGAAAACATCATGCTGTATTTGTGAGGTGCTATTTATAGGGCATGTATGTGTGCAAGATGCATGTAAAACATGCAAGAAAACGAAAATGAAAAACGTAGAGCCCTTAGGGCACAACCTACAAAAGTCCTTTTCATGTGCCTTGTGTGTGTTTTTCTTTTGCAAGACAGATAGGGATACAGCCAACAAAAAAAATGTATCCTCAGAATTTTTTTTTTTACTAAAGATATATTATTTTTCTGACAAACTTCAATTTGTATTTTGTGGGTGCATTTTGGTGAAATCTTTTTCTGCTTGAAGCAGATAGTTAAAATAATGTAGTTGACGCTGTAATGAATCAATAAGTTTCTTTCACTTGGCTCAGTGTGTTCTTGTCTACCACGCTCCCATGGCTCTTTCTCAGTGCCTGAAGCAGAAAGCATATCAATGATTTAAAGCTTTGAATTTATTTCAAATATATTTCCAAAGGTGGTAATGAAAAGAGGTTTATTATTTTAAACTAGCATGCTTAGCTCTGTATAAGCACCTGAGGGCTAAATACAATTTTCTGCAGCATATACGCTGTTTTATTACTGTTTGCAGAGTGATTTGTTGATTGGTTTAGATAAACAACAAACAATTGGTTCACTTACCACATCAATAGTTTATTTTAGCAAACTAAAGCTACTTTACTTGCACAGCTACCTCGTCTTAATAATCTAGATGCCCTAAATTACTGGAAAAAAAATATTATATCAGGGACACAAAGGTTAAAAACACTTTTTTTCTGTATCTTAATACTGAATGAGGTGATCCTTGTTGCATCTAACCAAGCCTGTGTTGTGAAATCCAAGAATTAAGGACAAGGTGCAACAGCCATATATAAAACATGGTAGTTATCTGTTTATAAAAGCTAACTAGGAGATAAGGAACACTTGCAGATTTCCTGCCTATCAGTTACAGTAACCTTAAGGTGCGTACACACTTCCAATTTTTATCGTTCCAATCGAACGACGAACGATCGATTGGGCAAAAAATCGTTCGTAAAAAAGTAACCAACGACGCCGACGAACGAGGAAACTCGTTGGAAACGAACGACCGGACCGGCGGATCAGATTGGACGACGATCGTTGAACATCGTTCGTGTGTACGGTCGTTCGTTGATCGTCCATGTTCAGAGCATGCGTAATGAACGAACGTTCGTTCACTTTCCTGTCGTGCACATAGTTCCTCTATCGCTAAAACGATCGTATCTATTGTGTGTACAATATCTACGAACGATCGTGTCGTTATCTCTATTTGCAGGATCGGTGCTATAAGATCGTTCGTATATATCGTGCAGGATCGTTCGTCGTTCGTTTTCCAACGATAATAATTGGAAGTGTGTACGTAGCTTTAGACCTCTGCCTTCAAAGAAGCATTCTCAGTCCTGCAGTGGAGAGCTTTAGTCTATAGATGACCCAATGATCCCATGGCCTTGCATTGTATAAAGGCTAAGAGCCTGATTTATTAAAGCTCCCCATGGCTCCCCCCCATCCAGCCTCTGTCTTGCACACGAGCAAGCAGGGAAGCCCCATTCGTATCTAGGAGGCATCCGTATGTCAGATGTCCTTAACCCGGGGATTACTTGTACAAGATATATGTCTTCTGCAGTAACAAATATGGCATGATGAATAACTACTTTCAGTTATTTGACCGGTAACAAATATTTTCATAATAACTAAATTAAAACAAAAAAAATCTCAAAAACTTCCCAGTATAAAAAAATAATAATTTCAGTTTCTACCAGCCATACTACAGGTTAGATGTAACAAGCACTTAGGTTCCACTGCTCTCAAAAGTTGATAGACTTGGTCTAAAAGTACTTTGAAAGTTCTAACTTCAGAGCAGCAGACAAGCTGACAGCTCTATGCTATTTACAGCTCCTTTCTCTTGCTGCAGTAGTGAACAGGTAAAAGAGGGAATCATACACCTCCCAGGCTGCTGTGCCAGATGTCAGTAAGAAGGGTGTTAGAAACATAACATTTATGAAGGCAAGATTTAATATGTTTCTCAATGGCAGAAACAAAAGAAAGCTCTTCCCTGTGGTACAAGAACTCTCGTCAATCATGATATTTCATGTACTCTGTCACCTTTTGCTAAGGAATGACTTAAACTACCCTCCCAAGATGTTTCTCACAGAAAGCAGCAGTGAATGTTAAAGGAAAGTTGAAGTGAAAGAAGTATGTAGGCTTTAAATTATGATCTCTACTTCCTAAAAAGTTCCATTTGCTTGGCTTTAGAGAGACTGCATTTCTGTTACTTTTGCATATTTGCAAGTAGATTTTTCAGATTTGCAGAATCACACTATTAAATTAACCTTGATTTGTAGATAGTACTGCACAACTCTACAGGCATATTCATAAATATAAACAATGTCAACAAGTTTTGCAGTTGGAATTAATTTACCTAACCTATTGTGCATGAAAATGTAACATTTTTATTGTTAGAATAGGGTTGTCAACTGCACTCCTCAAGGGACACATACAGACCAAGATGCACAAACTTTTCTGACTTGCTGTAAACCACATCTTACAAAATTTACTGTTTTCTGAAAAATTCTAGAGGCATATGTGTGTCGTGGTCCTTGAAGGCTGACTTTGAAAAGCTCTGAGCTAAAACATCTGAAAAAATTAATTTTCTATGTCCCCACTGTGAACATTCATTCATTCATGTGATCATTTTCAAAAGACAGAAAGGGAGAGTGGGAATCCAAACATTTTTAGCTGTCATCAGACAATTATATATTCTTTTTGTAACATAATTTTAATTCTCACTAATGTATACAGTCCTTTTTGTAAAACACAGAACATTGCTTTGTGTTTTGGTGTATGTTGTATAAATCATATAGACATATCTCCTAAATGTGGTACTTGCTGAAATTTTTTTTAAAGTGCACCAAGTGTTGAGGTGTGCTGTAGTGTATTGGTAAGTTAAGCTTGGGTTGCAATTAAAAAATAATTGCAACTCAGTACATCAACACGTGCTACATGTTGCTGCATTAATACAACCTACTAGTAGCAACAAGGTTTTAGATGGGGATTTCATTCACTTCGGAGAGATCCTCTCTCATCTTTAGTTTCTCCCAGCTGGACACAGACAGCAAAAAAATTGATATAGGTTTCAACAATTCTCTAATCTGTCTAAAATAAAAAATGAGTAGAGTCTACATATGCATTAGCTATTACCTAATAATGTACAGGGAAAAAAACTAAACATAATTATTTTCTAGCCTATAACGAGATGATTAAAGTTCATAAATGTCATACTGCTAACTAAGCAAACCTTCCCTTAGCAGGAGGACCTTTTCAAAAAAACTATAGCCAGAAATTAGCATTTTAGAAGTAGGTAATGACAGAGTGAGGTTGGATATTAATTAAATAGAATAGAATAGATGTGTCCATCATTTTGGTGAGATAACTACAGAAGGCACATACAGTACAAATATATTTGAGTGCTATGGGAATTAAGCTTTTTAACATTAGTTGCACTGCTGAAATTGATCAAGTGCTAACAACAACAATGTACATATTTGTGCGTGCATACTTCAAGTACTTGTAGAGCAGAATGTATAACCAGTAAGGTAAGTTTATACATTACAGTATTACAATGCCTGTTGAATTCTAAATGAAGTACATTGCAGCTGTAGGCAGAACCCCACTTAGATTCTCCATTGTTTCATGAGCACTGTCCATATATAACTACTCACTGGGTGTTTCACTCACTGGGCCTAATTTATTAAAACTCTCCAAAACTCTCTTCAGTGGAGCTCATCCCAAAATTCATTTGAGGTTGGATTTACACTGTTTTTATAAAATATGGATGCCCCAATCCTAATTTAGGTGTTATTTGAGTGTTCTGATTCAAAAAATACTTCTGCAGTGTGTTAAGTTCTTCCTTATGCCAGGAACTACAGCCCCTTGGACAATAAATGTGGGCTGCAGTGAGTGGTACTAGTATTGCTTCTTTTTGAACCAACACTGCTGTGGAAGTGCTTGAACCATGTGGAATCCCCTGATGAAGAGGCAGGTATGAACCTGCTCTTAATCGTAGTAAAGAAGTACTTCAGGCTGTTTTTTGATCCGATCATGCAGGGAGGACATCATCCCCATGTGTCTATGGCCCCCTCAGATACAATTATTTGGCAAGGAACCTGACAAAGCAAGCAGCAACCAAGCTGATTTCAGTCTAGTCAGCCACTGAGAGTGTTCCAAAGATTACTAATAGGTATAACAGTTGCACATCTATTCTGTATAATATAGCTTTAAAGAAACATTAGGCTTCATCCAATTATAAAGAGACAATTGGCCTTATTTATAAAAGCTTCACAAGGCTTGAGAGAATACACTTTCATCAGTGAAGCTGGGTGATCCAACAAATCTGTAACGAGTTTCTTAATAAGCAATTTGCTATTTGTTAGCAAATGTTTTAAATCCTGTACCAGATCCATTCCAGATTTGCTAGATCACCCAGATTCACTGATAAAAGTGTATCCTCTCCCACTTTGGAGAGCTTTATTAAATCAGGTCCAATGGTTCACATATAATCATCAATTTAATTCAAAACAGCAAGACTTACATTTCTTGTAAAATGCACTCCTCAGTATTCCTAATTATTCTTAACCAAAAAGAAAAAAAGCACCAATTCCCTAACAGTGTCATTCCATGTCTTTACCTAAAATATTTGTTCTGTAATACTAAATTGGAGCCTGATTTAGATTTTTATGAACTTTAATTGGACTTCAGTTTGGAACTTCCAAATTTCCAAGGTATAAAACTTTACTGAACATCACTCACCAACGCAGAGCAAACATTCATTGTATGTCCTAATATGTATGTGTTCTAATTTTTGGCTGATGTTCTGTATTAGGGCATGGTTCCCTGCAAACACAGCTAAATAAATTTTAATATAGTTATAGGCTAAGGCTTAGCAACATATAGACTTAAAATGCTTGTCTGACCTTTTTCAAGAAATAATAATGTCACTTTAAAATATGTCCATTGGAGAAATAATAATCTAAACAAGAAATAAAAAGAAAAGTTCTAGAGGGCTTACTGCAGTCATTGCTGGGGATATACACATTTCTAATTAATTACTGAAGTGAGAGTATTGTCCCTTCACAGTATGTACTTTTTCATAATTATCGCTTTGGGTAGCATTTATCTTAATTAAGATCTCTTGCCTCATAAAGATTTTGAGAATTGGTGCATAATGTACATAAATCTATTATAGGTGTTTCTTTAGAGGATGCAAATTGACCCATTGTTCACAGCCTAAATTGAAAAAATCTCTGTTGGGGATTAACGTGTAGCTGAATACATTCCAATAATGTCATGGAATTTATTGAAACACCACTTGCTAAAGCTGTGCATTTTTACAGCAGATAATATTTTTTAGATTAACATATATATTTTTATTAATAAATATATGAACAGTTTAGGCACATAATCACAATACAATCAAAGTGTTAAATGGTGTAATAAACACAGCATAACATAATACAGTTTAATGTTTCTTTGTTTTTAAGAACTGGCAAAACTGTGCACCGTCATTTACTCATGGGAAAGCAATAGACAAATACCAGTTTGCAGCAGATACAGTACCTCTGTATTATTATATTTGGTAGGTTAGAAAAATTAATAGTAATTAGTAAAAAGTTTGTTGACATGAAAGGAAGTAGATGTTTGTTTTAAAGAAACTTTGGGTCTTTCTCCAAGGAGATAACCTTGAAAAAAATGTAGATCTTCCAGGTACCCTTTATATATATATATATATATATATATATATATATATATATATACCGTTATATTATATCCACAGCTCACAGTACATACAGATGAGGGTCAGTAGGAAAACTGCATCTTACATCGTTGGCCATTGGAAAGAAGGTCATCTTTAAAGAGAACCAAAAGGATCATTAATGTCAGTTGACCTGAGAGACCCAAATTGCTCATAGATCATGGAACCTCTGGAGAAACCCTAGAATTTCATATACCCTGGTTGGGAAACACAGATTTATTGTTATAATAATTTTAATTTTCAAATAAAGATTTTAAAAACTGGTACTGGCTTTATGTTGTATTCTCGCCTAAAGGTATATAAATAGGTTAGAGTTGAGTTATCAGAAACAGAAAATATATATATTGTTAATAGTACACTTAATTTGTTAAAAAAAATAGGAGCTATGTGGGTCATACATGCCATACGTTTTGGTCTGTAGAGTTCTTGGTACCTGTAGATAGAGTATAAGGCCATCATATAAAATCAACACCATCAAAGGGTAAGGAAAGATAGCAGAGATTTGGAGTGACAAGAAAGATCCTTTGGAGGTAGATGGGAGTGTAGCATAAGGAGAGGATTAAGGAAAAAGCCAGGTGATACATACAGGCTTAACTGTTTTGGTTATGAGGATCGGCATCTATTCTGGATTATGTAATTGTCCCAAGAGATCTGCACAGCATTACATTTCTCCAAGGCTTTGTGCAGTATTGTTGCCAGGCTTTCCATTACCTTAGCTTCCTAAATCCCTGGGGTTTCCTGTATAGTTTTAGAAATACTGTGTCTAACAACCTGACAGTGTACTTGGTATTAGGTCATCTTTGAGAAAGATGTTTAATACATTGTCATATGAGAGGTCAGAACATGGCAGAAGGTTTTAGGTAGAACATACATTGGTGAATGGTGAATGCTTGTGTTTCTTCAGCACACGAGGACTTGGAATGAAAAGTCTCATATAAAGAATGCTAGGATCTCACACTTCCTTGGGTCATAAGCAAAAGTGTTTCTCAACCTTTTTATCATGGGGAAACCCTTGAAATAGAAGAATCCAACAAATAGAAGAAAACATCCAGTTTGGTATATTTAGGGTTTCTCTACCACCTGTATTTTGTCACTATTTTGAACATATTTGAATTCATTGGTATCCTGATATCTGCAACACTGTGACACCCATTTGTATAATAATAAAGAACCCATTAAACAACTTTCAGGTCATACAGAACCCCTGCTATACATATACCCACATATTACAGTATAATAGTGTGGTGGTCAGTAGGAAGAATTACTTTGAAGCTGTGCACAGTTGAAAGGGATTTTAGGAGCACAGCTGAACGGGATTTTAGGAGCAGATTGGTCCCTGGCTTCATCCTGCCCTGCCATCGTCTTTATAGCCTTTTCACTCCAGTCACCAGTTGTCTGTTGTAGCATTAACTGGGCTGACCTGCAGCTGGCATGTTATTTCATTAGATTTAGTATTTCTGACCCTGCTCTGTATTCTGGATTTGCCTCTGCTGGAATTATTTGTACTGCATTAACTGTGTGTTCCTGATCCTCTTTCAGCTGTTCCCCAGACACCCTCCATTGTGCACAAAGGTCCTGGGGGCAACCGTGTGCTGGGACAGTGCATTAATCCTTCCAAGGGTGAGCCGCTTGCTATAGGTGAAGAGTATGGCTAAGGGGACTGACGTTTGGCAAGCACTGGTGTTGTACCAGGGCCATACAGCTTGCTGGTGGTAACAATGTCACCCTTAGAGCCAAATAGATCATTGGTGTTAGTTAAACTGACCTTTATGCCAAGGAATCCCTAGCAGCCTTTGGAGGAACCCTACTGTTCCATATATCCCTGGTTGAAAAACAGTACTTTAGAGTTTCCAAGGCTCTTCTCAGCTCTGTTTCATGTATTTGCAATAATGGTAGTAGGGTGAATCTAGAGGTTAGTCTTTCAGATTTTCAGTTGATGTATTAGGAGGGGGTGTGTGTTTATTTATTTTTAGTAGAGGTATGATGTTTTTTTGTGCTACTTCGGCTGTGGAAATTTAGATAACTGTAATATGGTTCCCTGACAGTATGACCCTTATTAAAGTTCTCCAAGGCTGAAAGGAATATACTTTTTTATCAGTGAAGCTAGGTGATCCAGCAAACCTGGAAAGGATTTCCTAAAAGTGATAAGCTATTTGTTAGCAAATGTTTTCAATTCTGGTCCAGATCCATTCCAGGTTTGCTGGATCACCCAGCTTCACTGTTGAAAGTGCCTTGGAGAACTTTAATAAATCAGGATCTATGTGTGTGCCTTTTGGCTAGTTAAAATTAAGTAAACTGTCATTCAAGTGCCAATTTTAGAGTAAATGGTCCGACAAACTAATGACATCATTAGGGAACTATACGTACTCTGTGGGAGTAGAAATGTGAGGGATTAGCACCAAACACACTTGCTGGAAAAGGGTATTTCAGGCTCCAGTTCAATTTCAAGTTCTGCCCACTTTTATTCACAAAAAAGTCTCCAAAACAAAGCACTTTTCAGGGTTTTCCCTCACAGCTGATCAGTGTCATTACAGCATGGGAGAGGAAAACACAAACTTCTCTCTTTATTGGTCCCACCTAAATTTTGGGAGACCTCCTGGGCTCTTCCTGCATACAGACTGCACGCAGCCTGTCCATCCGAGCCACCTGGCTTCAGGCTGTCACTGCCTTCAGTTTCAAAGACCAGCTAATTTTATCATAAATGGCCAGGTGCCACCAAGCTATCCTCAATATGTGGGCTGGAAAAGGGAGGAGTACCAACCCCACCCATTCATTCCAGAACACTATGGGGCTGGATCCAAATTAAAGAGCCACAAAGCTGCAGCAATACAATTACGTATGGCCCTATCCAGGCCCTTTAATTGCCTTTTTAGGTGAAATTGAATATCCTCTGAATTTGGCATGTCAGGCTTCCTTCGTCTACATAATATATAAAAAGATTTCTGGTGCTTGTATTATGTTTATCTCTGAGGTGTAGAACATGCCATGTGTCCAAAGAACATATTTTTTAAGTTTTTAGAAGCAGTAAGATTTTCTTGAGGTTTGGACCAATTTTGCACACAAGCCCTGCCGACTTTTGTAAGCCCATCTCTTTAGTGTTAGTTTCAATGAAGCCTGCTAAGGGATTGTCATAAAGTTCCAGATGCTCTTTTACAACCTGTGTAAGAGCCAGCACAATAATACTGGGTATTAGAAGAATTATTCTATCTCAGGAATAAGACACAGGCAGCATACACGCACTCTAGGTAATAATGCAGAAAATGCATTATGTAAGTTAAAAATTCTACAAAAAGGGTGGAAAAAAAGCTTACATTTTAGAACCAAAGGACCTTAGAGGTATGTTATAATTTCTAAATTTAAGCATTTTTAAGCATTTCTGTTACCAGACACTGTGCTTTGAGCTTTTTTTTTTTTAAGAAGTTACCCATTGTGTATATTGTACAATTGCATGAAAGCAAGTATGTGAGGTGGTTATTAGACATTTCAGGGGTGGATAAATTCAAGAAAAACATTGTGCCTAACAAACAAAATTTTTCAATATTCAGTAACAAACTTTAAAGTGTAATTTCACTCTTGTTGAGAAAAATGGTAGGCCATGGAGATATATTTTTTGATTTATTGCATGTATAATAGTAGTATTTTTTTTACTTCACACTCTTCTGTCTATCATTTTATCAGGAACACAAAAGAGGAGAATATTTTTGTGTAAAATGTTATAAGAGCTCCTAAGCATTTTTTAAAAGACCTACCTATCCCCTCGAACTAGGAAGATGTCAAACTTCAGGCTCTGAGTGTAGATATTCCACCAGACTTTAAACAAATTAGGAACTATAGTCAACTTACGTACTTGTCATTTTGCAGAGTATTCCCTTTCAATAATGTATGCTGTAAGTACAAAGTTGCAGCCATAAAGAGGAAGACTTGTAATACATAAAATAATAGATCATGAAAATAGGGGGCTGCAGTGAGCGGTATTAGTGTTCAAGAATCACATGACTCCGAGCCAGGTGTGAACATTCCCTTACAGTCCTCAGAAGATTTCTAATATAAACATCCCATAAAAAAATAAAAATACATTCAATAACACCGTGTAAAATGCAATGTGCAAAGTATCGTGACATCTGGCATTTTTTGCATATATTGCTCTGCATACATTTATTTCATGAACACTAACATATTTTCATGTCTTGGTTTCATATATAAAACTTTGTACAAACTAAAAAAGGTACATATTAAACATGAACAATATCACTTGTAATTAAGAAGCTGAATTCCACATGTTCTTGCATTATATTTACTAGCTGTGAGTATCTGCTGCACTTACTGGCCTAATCTTTTAGGACAAAATAGGCAATGTGTACAGAGTAATTTTCTGACAGAGAGCATTTTCAGGTTCTGTGAGAGCAGTCAGATAAGATAAGAAGAAACACTAAAGCCAGTGGAGAAGTCAAATATACTTGAACAAGATGAGAAACTGTAGTTACATCCTGTTGAACTGACTTAGATAACCGCTATTGTCCCTTGATTTTAAAACGTTCTCTTATGAAAAGACTCATACCTGTGTTATTGTTCCATTACTTTTCACTGAAGACAAGTGCTAGACTTCAACTATTGTGTTTTATTTAATCTTGATCACATATGGTGCACTGTAGACTGAGTTTGAAATGGAAGGTTTTGAAGTTTAAGTGTAGATTATGGATTGCATTGTGACCTGCTCTTGATGCTGGCCCTGAAAGTGTTTCTCTTGAGATGAAGTCTGTACAAAAAGTTCTTGTCACCTTTCTTTAATCCCAAAGTTATGGACAGTCATTAGAAACGTAGGCAGGAGGAAATATGCATACTCACTAAATATATTGTAATATATTAGCTGCTAAATTAATGATATTGAATAGCACCTTGTTATGCATGATGTTCATGGCTACAATATCCATGGTTGATTGTAGCTAGATATAACAGAGATGGTCATAATATTATCACTGAGACACAAAAATTAAGTATTTAATTTCATGTTATAATAAAGTGTGAAGGTCTGTTAAAATTGGGTCAGTCTTGTTCCAAGGGCACATCAAAAAATATAAAATAGTATGCCACTGTTATGGTGGCACAGTGGTATCAGAGCTGCCCACCTCACTAATAATTGTACCTAATATGCTTACATATTTTATTCAGGTATGCAGTCATGTGCAAGGAAATTTTAAATAAATAAACAAAAAAAATTGAGTTCTGATTGCACATGATTGAATGGCTGAACATAACATTCATTCAATAAATTAAATGAAAATTCACTTTGCAGAGCAATAATTCATTTTGCTGTGTGAACGCTTAAAATTCCTTAGTAAATCAATTCCACTACTATTGTTGTAAAGAAAAGCAGCGCTTAAGCATGAAATGGAGTTATAAGTGGTGCCAGAAGCTTTGACTTACTTCTGCATTGTAACAAAGTTGCAAAGTAGGTGCCAGGTAATATAATATTTGGATACTTTCATGTATTTTTTTCATCCTATAAAGTAATAATATTATTAAGTATTAAGGTGGCAAAACAAATTAAGCTTTAAGAAAACAAAAAAGTGGTTAAAGAATATTGTTTGGAAGTTACGGCAAGTGGCAAAAAAGCTATGTTTCATTGCTATGGTTGCATTGTTCATAAAGTCACAAATTCGAATATGACTGCTTGCAATATTCTGTAAGGGGGAAAAGGAAAGGTTAAAAGTGTAATAGTGTTAATAGTAATAATCATTATTATTATTAGCATTATTATGTGTTTCTTCTGATGGCAACAGAGGTAATATGTGCTAACTAGACATAGATCTCTAGGACCCAGGTTCTGAGGTTCCATCCAAATATATATGAAAGATTCTGTGACTTTTTGTAATATGCACAAAGGAATGTCTTTTTGCATTTCTGCAACATGCAAAAGTGCACATGAGCATATATTTTTAGGCATTGGTATGTTCTTTAATAAAACAATACAACATATTCATCTGAATACAATATACATTTTAACTATGTAACTATGAACACAAAATACATTTTTTGTATTGCTTCAGCAAAACTCCTATTGACACTGTGAAATTCAGGCAGGCTGTTTTTCCTGTATTACATTACAGCTGAATGTGCTTAATTGATTCACATAACAAATCTATGTTTTCCCTGCAGAAACTGACTCCATTGTGCTGCTGGGAACTCCTTTGATATGGAGCCTCACTCTAATTTGTGAATGTTTTCACAGTTCTACTTTTACTGTACCATAGAATAGTATTTACAAAATGAGCAAATAATGTCTGTATTTTATTGTAAAAGATATTTCCACACATGGTAGATGATATAAATAGTGATGATGGGAAGAACATTGTTACCTCAACAAAACTAATAAATAATGATTACAAATCATTTCACCCGTTTATATGTTAGCAGGGCCCTGTCAATCGTACTGTTTAGTATTTGCACAGATAAACACATTGCCACAGTTCACAAAGTATTCCAAACTATTTCTGTATACATTACAATGTATTTGATGAAAAAATCTTTCAAACCTTTGATAATTTCCTCAAAACTGACTGCTATCTGTCACTTAATTTTAGCAATAGTCACAAACAGAGCTGTATTCAACTTATATATGACACATTTAGCATAATCGTTAAACAAACCCTTTCAAACATACTATTTTCGCATTATCACCCATTCCTCACTCATAACCTCAGTGTTACAGTATTTTGAACAATCTACCTATTATCAAACATATCTAGGGTTGATTGGGGGTGTTTAGGAAATTTAGCAAGAAAACTTATTTTGTGATAACTGAAGATTTTTTTAACACATTAAAATGTTTTCAAAATTGCAAATACTCATGATTTAAGCTGTAATGATTACCTTAAGCCACCACTTTTATGCTCCATCTGAGAGAAAACTTTGGAAAAGATTAAAGCCGGTGGGTCAGAATAGTAGTCAGTTTACTGGCATTTTCAGAAGAGGTCTACATAAATTAATAAATAAATGCTAATGTGGATGGGCTCTTCTGCTCTTAATTTTTGTTTTTCCCAATTTACTTTGACAATTTGAACAGTTCCTTTACTTATTTAATTGACTTACACCATATGTTTTTCTAAAATGATTTGTTTTGCACGAGAGCACAGCAGTGGCAGACTAAATTAATGACATTTCTAAACACGTGAAAAACTATGAAAGGAACAGGCCTGTATTCTAGTTGAACATTTTGCTGTAAACAAGGGCTCTAATACTCTAAAAGGTGCACCCTTTCAATTTCTGTTGCCTGAAGCAACCATTACTGACTGTTCTAGGTGGATGATTGCATGTGTAAGAACCTTCAAAGATGACCAGCCAATACAATCCTAAATAAGCACGAAAACATCTGATGTATTTTGCTTGAAGCTGTCAGCTTCTACAATGTTTATAAACATTCAGATTTGCAACATATTTTGGTGCATTTGCAGAACTTTCCTAAAATGTCTTTGGATGTACAACAGATTTCATACAGATGGCAGCATGTTCCTTTGTTTACAGAGAGTAGTTGGTTGTTTATGACAACAATTTAATGAATCCGTTTGGTTCTATGCCACCTGGATAAATGTGTGGCATGAAATACTGCTCATTCACCTGGAAGCCCTTCCCTCACTTTAGTTGTTTGCTTAATGCCCAAATCCAATTTAACTTTTGGGTATCATTCTGTCAAAGTTTTATTACTTTTTTGACATAGTCGAACAGATTTCACCTAATTTCCTGCAGTAGGTGTTCAAACATTATGTAGGCCAAGGGGTGGACAGAAGGGACTTGGGTGTTTGACCAGCAGGGAGGTGCAATAAATTCCCTGAAAACTAGCTACAGTAAATGACAGCTCATGAGACTGCTAAAGTTCCATCATTGCACACCTAGACCAGAAACAAATACTACCAGGAAAGAAAGGTACACTGTTCTAATTTATGCAGTGTATATGTACATTGAAAACATGTGACTCCTGTACTCAGTACATTACATACATGTGACTCCTGTACTCATGACTCCTGTACTCAGTACATTACATACATGTGACTCCTGTACTCAGTACATTACATACACCTGACTCCTTTACCCCCCCCCCCTTACCCATACCCCTTTAGGCTCCTCCCATTGTTAGTGAAGTTGGCCCACAAACACCATGCACACCATTACTCCCCCCTGGTTCTTTTGCTGGCACCCATTGGTTTCTAGTTATGCCTCTGGATTATATTACACAATTTTCTTTAGTAAATATTGCATAAGTTGTCAAAAAATGCCTTTATTAATTATGTACCATCCACTACAATTTTCTTCCCTGTAACCAGAAATGAATTCTACCATATATATTAAATATTAATTTGTTCAGGTTGCAATTGAAAAAACTACTGAAAGAATTGAAAAGCAAAGTTGTTCTAGCTTCCAATGAAAGCACACCTGTCATTTTTGCAAGGTAGGCAAGGAATGCTAATAACAGAGTAGATGCTATGAACCATTCCATTTTTTTCCTCTAGTTTGTTAAACATTAACCCATGTATGGTTATGGACTAAATATCATCAAAATGAATGTGTCTGTGAATGTTTATGTAGGAATGTGTGTGTGTGTATATATATAAATATATATTTAATACCTGTCAAGAGTTACATTTTAAAGTTAAGTGAGACTAAAGCGAGTGTTAGAGCATATGAAATTAGGTGAGTTTCACATTGGCAATAATGATTGTTATCTTGAGAACCTTGTCATTGCAAAATTTAGAAGGATTCTTACATTTTAATAATTTCCTATGAGAACTGCTGACATAGTTAGGATCAACATTTTGGAGGGGACATTTGGTCTGCAGGCAATACCTTGTTCATGACCTTGTTAGGTGAACTGAAAGGACAGTCATTAGCAACTAGAAATGACATGCAGAATTGTGCAAAACATTGAAGTGTATACCAAGGCCTGATTTTAAGAGGAAAGAGAGTATTGGCAAGAAAAAAAGTCCCAGAAAGTCTGGATAATTAGTTGGAGTGTGACCTTTAGAACAAAGTCAATTGTTACTGTCAATTTCATCTAGAATGTTCCCACAATGTCCAGATTAATTGTAATTTGTAACATACTGTAACTGTGTTAACATTTTTCCTACATGTAGTATCTGCAGTACAATTTCTTTTATACACAATTGTTGTGTGTTTCTCATCCACTGGCAACCACCAAGAACCATTAGAGGAAATTTATTATTGAATTAGTATTTAAAATACATTTAATGTGCGTATTATCCTCACCGAGAGGATGAACAGTATATAGTGATAAAAATAGTGTTGCATAGTGGAAGTATGTCGTGATGCTCTGATGGTGTGATTGGCAAAGTTACACCTCTTTCTTTACAAGATGCCATCATTGTTGACATTGGAATCACTCTCAATGTAACATACCTCATTTGCTCTTAAAAATACCTGAAATGGAACAGTAATCAGAAATATACCAGGTATATGTTTCTGGCTTGTTTGGGATCATTGTCCTGTTGCATGATCCAAGCTTTAGCTGGCACGAAGATGAACTCACATTTGACTCTTCTGCTTCTCTAAAATCATTACTATTGCCATTCGTCTTTGGCATTGTAATAAAATTTTCCAATGCTTCATACCACCAAACTACCAAAACCTCTGCTTTTATAGATAGTTATGATAAACAAATAATCAAGGGCATTTGATTACTTACTTTCTTAATTCCTATGGAAAGTAAGGATGATCTTCTGTGTAGTTGTAGCCTTCTCTGGTGGTATTTTCCTAATTTTAATATCTGCAAAGGGCCAGGTGTTTTTTTTCTATTATGCCATGATACACAAAACATCAGGTTCAATAAACCATATATTTGTGTCCACTGGGCATGAGGGAGAAGTGTAAAAACAGGCAAAATGATTTACCATTTTACTCTAAAGACGGTGTAAGTATTTATAAAAGAGTCGGTCTATCAGTGAATTTAAAACATGAATTGTGGGTCAGACCCATTTAACCACTTTTGTTCAATGGTGCTCCTAACGTGCTCTCTCACACCGGTCCTTACCTATCCTGCTCTAAATCATGGAAGGTGTGCCATTTGTTTGTGGCAACCAGTGTTGTAAAACTGCTTCATTTGCTTTATTTTCTCCTGTCAGGTCCTACATTGCTACAGGAAAAAGGCAAGGAGACCCTCAGTTGACAATGGATAACCAAGTATTCTACACACACAGAAATGTTGGATGCCAGTGGCACCTGGAGAGCTAGAAAAAAAGTCAATGTTTAAAACATGAGTTGGCTCATCTATTTTTGCACACTGGATTTAGTTTACCATGGTGCATACAGTTAGAAAGGGTCACTCTAAACTAAAATATATATCATCCAGGGCAGTGAGGTTCAGATAACTTCACACTGTTTCTGGTCATGATTGCAGCCACCTTTCACATGATTTTTTTATATTTATATAAAAAAAAAGGGAAATGTTTACAAACAGAAACCCTCAAGATTTTAGTAGAAGCGCAGGACCCTGGTACGAATTTACCTAAAACCCCTAGCTGCATGTAGTTTATAAATTTCCTCCCATCCCTCCCCCCGGTAATTTCTTAAAAGTTCTCATATTTCCTTCCCCAAAAAAATAAGTAATAGTGTACACTTTATGATATGTTTTTCTATATAAATGGAAAGAATTATTGTGTATACACTGACATTGTTTCAGGCATTAATTCAAAGCCATTAAAAAAAGAGATACTGGCACTTAAAAAGATGCATTGTGCTATCCAACTAACTGTAGAAGAAGTATGTATGGTTGGAAATTAGAGCTATTCCACAAGTAAGCCATATGTCGTAAATTTTTTTTAAATGCATGTTGGACTGGAGTGTGCCTTTTAGGTGACATAACATTTCAACTGCAGCTAATAGTGTGTTTTTATTGTGTGTTTTAAAAATGATGACACAATATCTATATTACAGGTATAAGTTTGACACAAAGGGCTTACTCTAAAGTATGCAGTGGCTGTATGGTTTAAATACATTTATATTTTCTATGCAGTTTTCTGATAACCCATATTCATGATATATAATACTGGATCTCATATTTGTATGCATCTGCCAGAACATATATATAGATATATTTTATTTTGCCCAAAATACATCTAATTTACCACATTAGAGAGTTCTATTGCCAAACCATTTTGCTGACAGTAGTCCTTAGAGAACTGCTTGTAAATTTCTTAGTATGCGTTATACTTGAAAACAATCTGGAGCTATCACAGGTACAGAACCGCATTTAACCTTGATAAATGAAGGCAATAAGTTCCATTCTACTTAGAGAAGGTTAACTATGATGGATTCCAACAAGAAGACATTCATTTATGGAAATTCCTTATGTTAGCATTTATATCATGGAAATGCTTGATGTTAGCAGTTATATTTTAAGTAGACCAGATTAATTCTCTACCTATTTTTTTGTATGTTAATTAAGTGATTGATAATAGCTGTACAGAAGTAAAATCACATATTGGCTTTTCTGATTTTATATATTTTGGGTAATTTACAATGATGTTGTTTTAGTAGGTAGCTGGCTGTTGTAAATTTTATATATATATATATATATATATATATGTGTGTATATATATACACAACTTATCAGTCTGACACTGAATGTTTAATGTAATGGGGGTAAAAGCTAAAAAAAGGGTAGTCAGTGATTAGCCTTAAAAACTACATGATCTAATACATGACTGTTGGGTTTAACTGCTGTGGAACATAATCAGTTATTTTATATCCTTTATAAGCGAAAATGTAATGTGTATTTGTAATTTAAATTATTTTCATGAAAACTAAGAGCTGCCCCTTCATTTGGGGTCATAATGACAGCTTCATTCGGCAAATTGAGTCACCACAAACGAAACAAAGATTATTATATTTGGACATGGATTTCAAAGTCCTCTTTTGGTCCATCCATCCACAAAACATTTTTCCAGTATCCTTCAGGTTTGTCGACATGATCCCTGGCAAACTATGGATGGTCAGCAATATTTTTAGGGAAGATCAGTGGCTTGCTGCCCTGTCATACACACCATTGCTGTTCAGTGTTCATGATGGACTCATAAACATCAACATTCACCAATGTGAGACTGGCCTTCAGTTGCTTAGAGAGTTACCCTGGATTCCTTTTTACCCTCTCAGACTAATACACATTTCGGGGTAAGGTGAAGACAGTTTGGTATTTCCTCCATTTGTACACAATCCGAATATTCATTGGTGGACTCCAAACTTTTTAAAGATGGTCTTTGTTACCTTGACACCTGCTTTGTTTGAGCCATGATACATAATCACAGATGTTTTATATGTGTGATCAGGCTCTGCTGGATCCCCACTGTTTAAATAATCCGTACAGAGACGTGGTCTGCTCCTCTGGCCAGTGCGTCCCCCCAGTCCTTCTCCTGACCCTGCTCGGGGGTGCACTGGCTAGAGCAGTTGGCAACCACTGTTTTAGAGGATCTGTAAAATATCTACTTACACAACCTTTCCTAGTACAACAAACTATATATACTCACCTTGCTCTTAGTTCGATTACTATTATTATTATTATTATTAATAATAAACAGGATTTATTTAGCGCCAACATATTATGCAGCGCTGTACATTAAAAAGAGGTTGCAAATGACAGATAGATTCAGACAGTGACACAGGAGGAGGAGAGGACCCTGCCCCAAAAAGCTTACAATCTAGAAGGTGGAGGAAGTCTCACACATCAGGAGGGGGCAATGTGTGCGATTATGGGCCTGATTTATTAAATCTTCCCAAGGCTGGAGAGATTACACTTTCATCAATGAAGCCAGGTGATCCAGCAAACCTGAAATGTTTTAAATCCTGGACCAGAATAATTCCAGGTTTGCTGGATCACATCTCTTCACTGAAGAAAGCCCTGACGAGCGTTAATAAATCTGGGTCTATGTGTGCACTTGCCACGACCCAATCATTTTTATAGCTTTACATGAGGAATCTTCAAAAAGTGTCAGCGCTTTTATTGGGAATGATGAGGGCCAGAGCAGTAGTAATTGGTCAGGTCTGAGAGTGTCATGTGATTAGAAAGGTAACTATGTAGAAAAGTTATGTAATTTGTTTTTGAAATTTTTATTAAATAGAGTAAAACAAAGTGCAGAACTTTTTGCAAACCCCCCCCCAAAAAAAAAAAAAACATCCAAGCTTTTTAAAGATGCAAGAATTAAACTACAAAAAAAACTAAAATCAAAGAAGTTGTTCAGGAGTCTTTTTAAAATATTATTTTTATAGTAATATTTAATTAGTAGTAGTAATACGGTATTTATAGTATATATCAGTCGGTCAAAAAATATAGGTAGCTAAAATTACTCTAGATGACTAACGTACCTCCCCAAGCAATCCATTACGCTTGAAATGATGTTTTTTCTAAACTATATCTGTGGCTTACAGCAATAAGCCATACAGCTTTTGGAGAAAGAATCGGAACAACTTTGTTGATGATTTATTGATTGATTAAGTGATTTAGTATTTTTCCTGGCTTACAAACTTTAGACTATAGCTCCCAACAAATAAATCCTCTCTCTCACACAGACCGTATTTAATAATAACTGAGCAATTTTAGCCCAGTGTGTGTAGAAATGTTACTTTTCTATTCCAAGAACTGTCTCTCATACTGAATTATGCAACACCTGTTTAGTCATCTAGCAAACACAATCTGTATCTGAATCTTACATAAATAGGCAGAATTCTGTTACAGACAAATGTTGAAAGTTGCATATCTGATATCACCGGATGATTTACAAATAGTTTTGCTCTTTAGTAGTTTTTTTTTTAATTTTATACAGTCTGTTTCTTTCATTAGTTTATGATAGAAAAAACTTAAAATAAAAAGTACATACAAGTATAAAAGTATAAAAGTATATACAACTAGTTTTTAATAGTTTATTAAGGCTCCAGAGCATAAGCCTGCATATAACTTATATGAGACCCAGAATATGCACTGACTAATATTTTTACAACTAAACAGCATTTATATAGCACCAACATACTACACAGTGCTGTACATTAAATAGGGGTTACAATTGACAAACAGACACAGACAGTGACAGGACGAGGACAGCACCTGCCCAGAAGAGCTTACAATCTAAGAGGTGGGGGACTGATGTAGAGGACTTATGGTAGTCCACAGATGCCAGATTTGAGGTAGGCTCCCCCAAACTGCAAGCATTTGCTGTAGGGACAACTGTTAGTAAACAAGTGTGTGGCGTGCTAAAGTAAATCCATTGCTGCTGTGTAGGAATGCCTATTACCTAGGCAGAGGCTGTGTTGCTATCCTGGGATTTTATCCTATTTTACCAATGCACTTGCTATTTGTTGAGTGGCTACAGCAGAAATCAGACATCTGTTTCAAGGGTGTAATATAGCAGACTCATCAATGTCCTCACAATGGCACACATTGTTCAACAATGGCAAATGATGGCACTATTCATGAATATGTACTCTTAGTAAAACAGCTGAATCTGTGAGTAATTCTAACTCTTGAATTATTAGATTATATTTAAATATAAAACTGGAAGTACTAAACAATTTACCACAATACAATATATTTTGTATATAAAACCAATAAAATGGTAATAAAAAATACCATCAAACAATAACCTCAATTTCTATGCCGCTGTTCTGAAAATAAAATGCATAGAAACTTTTGTATTCAAGTAAAATCAACAAACGGAGTATAGTGCCAGCAGTGGGATAGATCAGCAGTAAAGATGTCTGTGTGCTTTTTATTACTCTGTACCCTCTCACGTTCTCCCTGCTCTGATCTACAAGGATGGTAGCTATAGGCATGGCCAGACTCCACCTATTGATTTAAAAAGCATTTACAAAGCCAGTCCCCAACTCTGCCTGTCAGTTAACTTTACTATTCAGCTGTTCCCAGACCAACACCAATGGCCTGACCAATAGGCTAAGGTCATAGTCTTGTTTGTGTTATCTCCAGAGCCCCTGCTTCGACTTTGGCTAGTAATGGTACACTTGTTCTCTGCCTTCCCTGACCTTTGCTCTGCTCTTCTTCTTGTATCTGCCTATCAGTTTTGTACCACATTCTTATTCTAACTTTAGGTCTGCTGCCATTGCATAGGTGTGTCCAATGGCAGCAAATTGCCCCCCCAGTAAAGCTTATATTTTTTTGAGGGATGCTCTGGGTGAACACCTAATGGTGAAACTCCTTGGTCCAGTTCACACTTGTGCAGTAGGTCCAGTAATAAATATTGCACGTGACAGTAAGACCTTATTTAAATCAACAAGTTACAGCAGACCAAAAGGTTTTGAGTGTGCAGCATTCAAATCTTTAGGACCAAATGCTGTAGAGTGAAATGCTACAGGAAATGTATATATAGTTTATTAAATGATGAAGGTTACTAGAATAGAGTGTGGATAAAAGTTAAATTTTAGTGGAAGGAGTATTTGTAAAAGGAAAATCATACAGCGGTCAGGAGATCTGTATGGTAAGTTAAGTAGGGAGGGGAATGCACCTATGTCCAGAGCAATGCATTTCTACAGTGCTTAAGATTTATATTGCTTTTTTTTAAACTAGAGGGCTTGATCATCTATTGCCTTTTTCATTATATCGTCTTCCTGTTTAGCATTCAACAGTCAGTTTTTCACCATTTGTTAAAAAGCAGCAAAAGGATCGAAAAATTTCAGAACCCGATTTTTTTTTTCGTATCTCACCCAATTGGAGTCACACAAGAAAAAAGACAGAGAAGCTGTCTCCTATCTTTTCATTTTTTTATTTAACAGCTGATCAGAAGGTATCCAAGCCTGTAGATCAGGGGTGTCAAACTCTGTCCCCGGGAGGCCCTTTTTTTGGCCCCCCAAAGGAATCCTAAATATGAACTGCAGCTATTTTTTCAATAAATTTCAAGGTAGGTCCGTGACTTTTTCTATGTTTTTATTTTGGCCCTCTGTGTATTTGAGTTTGACCCCCCTGCTGTAGATGATCCAACAGGCTACACTGGCCCATGGGGGCAGTGGTTTGTTGATTTCTCATATAAAAAACTGTATATGGATGATTTACCAATGCATATTAGAAATATTGCCTTTTCACTTTTCACTTTGCCCTGTGTATGTTAGTTTATTTGATCTTACAATAAAAAAACATAATTTAAATATGCTTCAGGGCTGTCTTACAGAGTACATTATATATTTTAGGAAACTGGCAGAAATGTACTTTTCTTTGGAACAATACCAAAATGTATAAGTGAGTGTAATGTAGTCTAGACTGTACACGTCTGCCAGGAACATTTATAGTCGCACGTTGTGTTGCCTTGGGAGAAAAATGTGTCCCAGGCAATAACAGCTGGCTCTTTTATTGATGACTGTGTAACAAAAGGACTCAAAACAAGAAAAAAACACATAATGTTAACTTTGACATGTCATTTTAATTTAGTGGTTTCAATCTTATAGTTAAAACTAGAAAAAGCTTGAAGACTGGTCAATGTTTTTGTTGTGTTCTTCTGACAAATATGTCATTCTCCAGTGATTACCCAGTACAATGGCCGCAATCTCTATTAACAAGACAATCTGCCACAGTAAATATGGATAGACAGGTGGATTTTGCTGAACATATGTTACAGTCAAACTGATGGGACTGACTATGTGTGTGACTTTGATTAACCCCTGCTCACCATTGGAATATTTATCATGTTCCCATTAGAATGGAAAATGTTCTGTCATTCTTTATGAAACTTCTTTCACCAAGGGAAAATGGACCTGATTTTTTAAAGCTCTCCAAGGCTGGAGAGGATATACTTTCATCCGACAAGCTGGTGATCCAGCAAACCTGAAATGGATCAGGCCCAGGTTTGAAAAGATTTGCACAAAAATAGAAAAATGACTTTTTGGAAATCAGTTCCAAGTTTGCTGGATCACCCAGCTTCACTGATGAAAGTGTATGCTCTCCAGCCTTGGAGACCTTTAATAAAATAGGCCCAACGTGTCTCTTCTTTTAAATTAGGTCTCTAACTTTAATTATACTTTATGTATTTTCAATGTATATGTTAATGTATTTTAATACTCAGTTGTACAAAGGAATACTGCATGCTCTGATTTTATATTCTTAGTCAAAGCCATTACCATTACTTTTACCTAACCCAGTGCCATGTTATTTTCCTGTGATCTTTTTCTCTTGAATGCTTTTTTCTCTAAGTGTGCTGATGTTATAGCCCCCACACCTTTTATGAAGTCGGCATAGCCACTACCTAATTATAAAGGGAATGAAATCTAAGAGGAGTATACCTTTCTGATGCCCTTTACTTTGCATTTAAAATTACCTTGAAAAGTTGAAAATAAATGGATATAAATATAAACAACGATATTTACTTTTACTGAAAAAATGCAGTAAAATGCATTTACTTAAATAAAAACTAATGGCACAAAAGTCAACTGTCAGTGTTAGCATTCATAACAATATTCAATAGAAATGTCAATAAAATTGTAAAATAAAAATGTGAATAAATCTGCATTATTTTTAAAACATTTATTTAAAAGGGAAAAATAATATACATAGGCTTAGTCTGTTTATTCCTCCCTTCCTTTTTGAGGTGTACTATTTTGTATTTTTGAGGTGGTTATAAGTCACTTGCTCTTGAATGATCCTTTGTGCATTATTGTTGGTCACCAGTAGATGGCACTGTGTCCTTATGTATCCTGTTTAACACACAAAATATTATCTCACAGCACAAGCTTGTTATACACCTTACATTAAGGACACGGCACCATCTACTGGTGTGACCTGAAGATAAACCAAGATTGCCTTTTGTAATGTCATTTTGAGGTAAAAAAAAAAAAAACTCTGTTTATACTCTTTAATAATAACAGACAGAGCATTGCATGGACCAATGTTGTTTCCAGCTAATAAGCACACATAAAACATATTTTAGATGAGATAGCTGTTTTTCTCACCTATTGTATTATCTGAAATGTATAGAAATACATCAAGGCATGTGTGTGTGTCTGTGTGTGAGTATACATTAAACGCATACACACACATACACATATTTGTTGCAATACTGTATATTATTTTAAATATTGTATTCACAATTTTTACAGTAACTTGACATATCTATATGTAATTTTATAAACTGTGTGTTCTACTGCTCACAAAGGTTTGTTAAAACATAACTTCGCACATACTGCAAACAATCTAATAAATAAGCAATATGTGTTTTACCTTGAGAGCACATGAATGCCTGTGCATTAGTGAACCTATAATATAAGCTGATATAATATAACTATTTAGTTTGACTAGATGTTTCCACTATTTTAAACAGACTACAGGACATTGTGATTTTCCTGATTCTAGCATACAACTGGAAATAATGATTGTAGATAGTTATTTCATAAATATTACAGTTCACAGACAATGATTGTACATGCATGGTGTGCATTTCCAGGAATGGACTTGTACTTATCCCAATATACACCATTTTGCAGACACAAAAATTTTTTTAAAGTTTATTGTTGTAATAATATTTACAATGGTGCTCATAAGCTTAAAAACCCTAGCCGAATTTGTGAAATATTGACCATTGTTTGAAAAATGACTGATTGCATAGAAAACTTTCCCTTTTTTAGGGAGTGTGCTCAATCAGATCACTTTACTATCACATATATGTGGTAATGTATGTATCTTTTTTAATCATAATGATAACTGAAACCACCCAAATGGGCCTGATCAAAGTTTGTATACCCTTAAATGTTGGAACTGATCATATACACATAAGTTCACATACAGAGGTTCCAGAAAAACCCACAAGCCATTTCTGCTGAAATACAAGCTCCTCTGCAAGCAAGTGGTGTTGCTATTTCAATAACAATAACAAAGTACTTGAACAAAAATTGGCTATACAGTTATACAAATGCAAGGAAAACCTTTACTGTACCAATGCCACAAAACAGCCCACCTACAATATATTGAACAGCATCTAGACAAAACATTTGAATGAAGTCTTTTAGAGTGATGAGACAAAAATTGAACTTTATGGCTACAACCACAAACACTTTAAACAAAGATAACTTATTGAGAATTGATGGCAAGATGAATGCAGCATGTTACCAGATATTTCCTGGTGTCCCCATTGGTAAATTTTCTCTCATCTCTTGATCTAGGTACATCTGTAAAATTTTGGATTTCCTCTCATTTCTTTCTTGGTGATGATGGTCACCAATACAAATAGAGGTGTAAATCTCCCCAATGAGGACACAGAAAGCATTACTAACTTAAAGTTGACCTAAACTAAAATGTTTACCTTACATAAAAAGTTAGACAATCCCTTTATATAAGGTAAAAATGACATTTTTTTGGGTAGAGGGTTTAAAACCCTTTTTTTTAAAAAAAAAAAAGTACAGCCTCTTTCTGCCTTGATCACCGCGATGATAAAGACAGAACAGGAGCACAGTTCCATGACGTATGTATCCTGGGAGGCTTCTGGCTGCTCCTTCTGCGCATGCCCGAGCCCGATCATATCCGTACTCTATCTAATAAAGAAAAAAGTGTTTCCTAGAGGTACGTTTACAAATACATGTATACAAGGATGTGCCATTTTGTTTCCTGGTAGTACCATCCTGATTTCTTTCATAGCACCATATTACACATGTATAACTTTAAAAACTAATGTCAGTCCTAAATGTATTTACTACTTTTCTTACAACACACCAAAAGCCTAGTAAGTTTACTTTAGAATAAGATGGGCTGTGTTAATGTAGAGGAAAGGTTGAGCAATTGACATTTTTTTAAATTTCAATAGGGTAAACTTCCAATCTAATCAGCACCTGACTGACCCTTTCACTGACCATTCCCTAAACTTCAATGCATAATTTGCAGCAAAATACATCTATAGATATAGCCACTGTATATTACTTTAGCCAAAATCAGCAATACATTACCAAAGGATGGAAAAAAACAGGTCAATAACTATACAGGGAGAAGTAACCCAGTACTATTGACATCCAAAGTGAACCTGTCTGTAAGTTTGAATAAATCAAACAAAATATGCGAGAAGGAGGGTTCACTTTAAGTATAAAAATACTGGTCATAACATTGGCACAGCAAGAGTCACTAGAGTAGGCTGCCTAACAGCTCTAATGTTTTTCTTAATAGCTCCAAAATAATCTATAATAATACTGAAATAAGTACATTCACACTACAGGTATTTCCATTTGTATACTTTGCTTTTGGATTAAATATGTTATATAGCTGGCAGGGACTCCAATTTCAAAACACCTGGTGCAAATGTAGTTTGCCCATAGTAGACCTCTAGTCTTTAGTTCCTTTTTCTATCTACACTAGTAAAATTATAATAAACCAAATGATTTGTATTTCAGGACATCCACTTTGCCATCCATTGTGCCTTTTTACATTGACTACTTTTCTTTATTTAACTTTTTAAAATCAATGTTTTTTTTCTTAGCAAATATGCACTAATCTGCACATTTATATAGAATGTCTGTTTTTTTATTCCTATCAAGATTATTCTTTAATAACAAGGATATTATTATCGGACAGCCCAAGCTGTTACCTATTTCATTATGCAAACACTACATTGTGCCTGAGAGTCACTCAGTTATTACTGACTGCAGGTGATTATTGCTGCTATTACAATACATGCTGGTAATTTGGACTCCAAATGCTCTTAAGATACAAGTTCAGTTTTCCTAATAAGCATGTATAATACTTTGAATTCTAGTATGTTGGCAAAATATAATTTTATAAATGAAATGCAATTAATTGTGTAAAACTAATAATTGCAAATGGTGTTTGTGTGCACTACCTGCAGAGGGGAATTTGTATTTTGTCCTGAGATATGCACAGTTCACACATAGTACAGTCATGTATGATAGTGGAGGAGACCTTTTACTCTCCTGCAGTTCTGTAAAACTTACAAGTCTTGACTACAAAGTGGTAGAAGAAGCAACAGACTAATATGCTCTCTGTCACTCTACTGTTCATCTATCAGCATGTTTCTTGTTAGCACAAGAGCATCAAAGCAGAACTGATTGGGTCCTCATCTTGGTTTTCCCAATTCACTCTGATTCACTCTGAGATCAGCTATACAGGTACATAAACTTGTATATACATATATAGGGAGTCCTCTAGGTGTTTCAATGGCAGTAACTGGTACTCCACCAGGGAATGTTTCAGTGAATGTCAGATTTACTGCTTTATAAATAGACCCCCTGATGATGTATTCATGAATACAGAGCTGCATATTGTATCTTTAACATCTGCCTGGAGCTCAGCTCTTAAGTTATGCATGGATGGCTGGTCTACAAGCTTGCAATCGTATTTCTGTACATAGCAGTCACAATACCTGAGTTTGCCTAGCTGGTAGTACATTGAAGTTTAGTGTGTACTGTGTAGTTCTAGTTTGATATATATATATATATATATATATATATATATATATATATATATATATATACATCGAACTTTACAGTATGCACAACTCAAAATTTTACTGAAAAATTAATAAAAATAAAAAAATGAAAATAATTTGATTTTGAGACTGGCTCCCTAGCAATGAACTGAAGATGTGCAAATCAGAACAACTTAACAATGTGTCTGCCGGCAAAAGACAGATATTGTGAAAAATTAATTTTTTAAAAGATTACATCTGAATAACATCTAAAGAAGCTAATAAAACTATTACATTTAGGTTACAATCAACTTTTTTTTTCAATTTCAGGCCGGTTATACTATTGCGTTTATTATACTTGTTTGGTAAGTATTCTTTTCAGAAATTTGGAGCTCTGTGCACATGTTCTGTTATTATTTCAAGTAGTGTAATACATTATCATCTTGATCTACAAAAAATTAGTTGAAGAGATAAGGACAGCAGTAATGATAGAGTAGTTTAGCAAAATACACCTTGGCAATGCTGATACCATTCAATTCGCCTATGATTCACAGTTTTTTTTTTGTACTTTTAACATTTCACAACAGAATAACAAAAATAACTGAATATGAAAAAATGCAAGTAATGGAAATAAACATCTCTTATTAGCTTCTTTTTTAATTTGTTAAATATACCATTGAAAATGTTTTGTTGCAGTTGACTGTTACAGAGATATACTGCTTATAGGTTTTGTATCCAATCATACACTTTAGTTAATCCTATATACAGAAACATTAAAAGCTTTTACAGTTCTAGGTCTGATAAAGTTGAACTCTTTTTTTTCTCCTTGCTATGGCTCTCCTACACTGCTGTTACTCAGGATTGTGAATGTGGGGTACCGGTCTAGCAAAGCGTAAGGTCACATCTGCAGGAGCAGGACATAAGGTATGATTTACAGACAAAACCATGCGGGGAACCCACTGCAGAAAAAAAATTTTTGCAGAAAAAAAAAGATTTAGGAATGTAAAAAAATGTTTATTTTTAGTTTCTTTTCACAAAAAATATATTGTAGAACTAATGTCTCATATTGAGCAGGTAAACATCCCAGAACAGTTAAATGAATTATTGCTATACAGGCTTTTTAAATCCAACAAAAACTATACATTTTGAAGTCATTTATTTGAAGTATTCGCCACATAAATGTAATAGCATTTTTGATTATTGAGGGATCATCTAAAAATGGGCACCCTATTCTCAAATATAGTTTAAATAAAATTTAAAA
Organism: Pyxicephalus adspersus; assembly: GCF_032062135.1. Taxonomy (NCBI): domain Eukaryota; kingdom Metazoa; phylum Chordata; class Amphibia; order Anura; family Pyxicephalidae; genus Pyxicephalus; species Pyxicephalus adspersus. The sequence goes on along the minus strand of NC_092858.1, from coordinate 74,007,080 downwards.
ACAAAATTTCAACAAAATTTTTTGTCATAAAAAAAGTTAAATCCTATTTCATTAAACCTCAGCAAATGTGTCATAAATGGACAACTTTAATGTATTTTCCACATGTTTTTTGTTCCAGTGCTAGTCAATTTATACAGTAGGTAAAAGTTACAAATAGCAATTATAAATAGAAGGCATGCTCACCAAATGAAAAGGAGCAATCTTGTAAGGTTTCCATGGTAACGGATCAGGACAGAGTGAAATGGAAAAATGAATTGAACCACTGGACACATTAATGCCAAAGAAGTGACATGTTTTGTTAAAAGAAGTTAAAATATAGACAATACATTGACAGACAGGAAGAATGTAACCTCCTTTTTCTGCATATTAGCAAACGATGGATTAGTTAGCTGGTATGCACCTATGCTATTCTACTACGTAATGATTTGAATTTAAGTAAGCCTGATATAAAAGTAAACCTGGAGCTGTCACTGCTTTGCTTCCCTGCTGTAAATGCTAATTATCTAGCTGTCATGTTGACCCTCTTGCATCAATATTTGTATTACAGTAATTGAAGGAGTATGCAGATCAGGTAAGTGACAGAAAAGCTAGACCTTCTTATCCGCATACTTGTTTCTATATCAGTGATTAAAAGTATTGAAGCAGAAGAGTCAACATCAGAGCTATATAAGACCTGGGACACCCCTAACAACTCTGAGCAAAACTAGTGCATGTATGCAAATCTCATTGAACAGTGGAAGTATATTATGATGAAATGCTTCAATAGAATATGATCCTACTCACTGTATACACAAATGCTGCAGTATCTAAAAGATATGCCCTACTTGCTTCTGCCTACAGTGCAACATTCAGGACTATGAAAAGTACAAAGTGCCAAACACACTCACAGGTAGCACGCACCGTTACCCTTCTGCCTCTTTTAGTACTATGTGTCACCTGCTGCACTACGGGGATTTTTCAGAAATCATGATTTTTTTAGTAGCGTTCTCAGGAGAGTAAGTCACACTAAGAGCATTCAGAGATTTAGCCTACATTTTTTATAGTGTTTAATAAGTAAAACATAACAAAACACAGTGCATAAACAACACAGAAAAATAAAGACTAATCACTGACCAATGAATTGGATTAACTGTGGTCCAGGTTGCTGCATACAGTTATTAGGCAAAGTCACTGAGCACTGCAGGGCTCAATGTGTCAGTGCTGTTGTCCCTTGCAACAAGATAGTATCAGTGAAAGCTCTCTGCTAGGCTTACATGGCTTTTTCTATTCCAATACACAGAGGTGGGACTAATAGGACCATGCAATGACAGCAGGGTAGGGGCTGTTTGGGAGGTTGTGTCCACATTGATTATGATGCTTGTGGACACACTTAGGATGCTCTAAATTTAAAAGAATAATAATTTCCCAAATTCAGGTTTCAGGAGAGGCCCCTAAGCAAGCAAGGGGAATGCTAGGCGGGGGCCAACATGACTGTGGGGGGAAGGTCAAAGGGTCGTATGATTGTACAAGGTAGGTAGGGCAGGAAAAGCTGGACATTGATACGTGTGAAAAGAAAACAATGGGTGGGTAGATAAATAGTCTATAAAGGAGGGTGTAAGAAAGGGGGATGACACAATTGTGACAAGAGTGGGGAAGAAAATTCCGCCCTCCCGCCACTTTTATTTTAGGGTTTGGGTGGTTTAATAGGTGTGAGGTCCTTGAGGGGCAGTGTGTTCGGGGAGGTGTGTTGTTAAAAGTGATGGAGTGTGGAGAGCCATCTATGGTATGGGGTCTCCAAGACGGTGTAACTGCAATGTTGAAGTGTTAATGTCTGGTTGGTTGCGGGATTGATACAGTTCCTGAGGCAGTGTAATGGTGCCTGGGAGCAAGAGGTGGATATATCAATCAGAAACGCAAATATAGGGTAATGGGGGTAAAAGAGTAAGGGACAGTTAATGTTCAGTTAATGTTGATATGCTGTAACAGAAAATGTTGTAAGTTTTTTTAAGTTGTAAAAGTATAAATAAACGGCCATAAGCCATGTTCACCATACCTGCAGGTGTCGTGATTATTATTTATGGGTTAGGGATAGAAGTGGAGATTTGGGTTGGTCAGAAGGGAAAAGGCTCCCAGTACCCAGATTATAAATTAGCACAAAATAAGGAGTTTAAAGAGACCAAATTAGGCATGTCTGGGAGTTAGGGTTCACAGGGTTGCCAGGCATTCCTGAAGCCTAGGAGATTAGTTCTTAGTCTCAAAATTCTCACCATAATGATTCGGCTATGATTTGTCCAACAATAACTTTGTACAGAACTGTGTAGTGGAAATATGAAGATTAAAAATTCATGTGTTCCTGAATACAGCTCAAAGGTCACTAAGAGGCCACTTCAGTACCGTCATGTGCCAGATGCAGAGTTTTATGATACCTGAAAACACAAAATTCCAACTTTTTCAATGCACGTTATTATTACACAGTATTTATATAGCACCATTATATTACACAGAGTCCATAGTCATGTCACTAGCAGTCCCTCAAAGAAGCTCCCTATCTAATTTCCCCACCTTGGTCATATGTCTTTTTAATACAATGTAAGGTCATTTTTGTGATTTTGTGAGAGTACCCAGAGGAAACCCATGCAAACACAGGGAGAACCTGCAAACTCCATAAAGATAGTGTCCTGTCTGAGATTCGAACCTGGGACCTGGGGTTCTAAAAGCCAGAGCACTTACCTAAGGGCCACTGTGCTGCCCATTGTTGTAAATTAGTGGGTCTGCAAGGATGCTTGGTTGATTATCAGATGACATCTTATGAGGGGAAATGTATGATCTTGGCCTACACTGTTAAACAAGTCCCTAAACAGCCTCCACACCTTTACATTTTAAAGAAAAATCAGACATTAGTATTCTTCCCAATATTACAGTAATCGTGCAGGGGTGGTCAGTGGTGCAGTGACCCATTTTAATTGGCAGTCAGTGGTGTAGCATCCCCTTGCTTTGGTGGTGATTGGTAAAGTGTATCCTTATATTGATGGACAGGGGTGAAGTGCCCTTCATACTGGTGGTTAGTGGTGTAGAGCCTCTTTACATTGGGAATCAGAGACAATGTTTAAAAATGGATGGTTTTAGTGAAGTGCCCCTCACATTACAGATTTGTAGAGAAATGCTCATTTACAGTTACATGCTTTCTAACATTGGTGATACAGTAAGTGATGCAGTGCCCCCTTACTTTTGTTGTCGATGGTCTAGTGCCTTTTTATCTTGGTTGTCACTGTCAGTGATATAGTGCGCCTTACTTTGGTATTTGTTGGTGACAAGCCAACATACTTTGAGGGTCAGTGGTGTAGATTAGTGGTTAGTGGGTGCTAAATGGACATTGATACACTTACCTGAGAGAAGAGATTCTTACTAGCCCTACTGTCTGGTTTTACTAGCTCTAGCTGTACTAAATGAATTCCACACTAAAACTAAAAAGGCATTGCAAGATAGGAAATAACTCCACCAAATACATGTTATGTATCATTCTACAAATCAAGACTTACTTTATCTATTTTAGGTATTGTAAAATACTATGTTGATGTGGGTCTAAACATGTGTCCGGAGACCTCCGCTCAGTCCACCCATAGCTGTGACAAGCTGTGGGGATCTTTCAAGCTAAACGTTTGGCATCTCTTAATTTTCATTGAGAAAATTACCCTTGAGATTTTTCATAAAGCATGCCTTGCACCCTCCAGTGATATACACCTTACAGCTATGGTCAGGCTAGGAATGTATATCCAAAAATGTACACATTCTAAACAAGTACTAAATAGGCTTTAAAATATGCCCTCACTGACCTCTGCAGTCAAATGCACCATGGAGCAGTACACCCTGTTGTGCAAACGAGAACCACATTTTACCAGTGCACTTATTTTTCATTGCAAATTTAATATTAGCCCTGGCGTAAAAATGTGTTCACTTAATTTGCACAGGGTTTTATTTTTTGTCATTCCAATATTTAATTTATATGAACAGCCTGAAAAAGTATTGTATGCTTTAGCAAAATGATGTAGTCTTATATGGTCAAACGTATTCCAGCTGTTGTTTTTCAGAAGGAAAGAGTGCATAAAATGTATTTTATGTCCCTAAGGTTAGAACACAGTAGGAACTTTGTTGCTCTAATTCTTCAGTTTGTTAGATTTATGGGCTAGATCCAGAACATCAAATTTATAAATCAGTGATCTGTGCAACAAATTATAGAAGCCTGCAAGACTTCAGAAACATAAATTTGTACTTTATGGTCATACAGCAAAGTATTTCCTCTTTACACTGCAAGGGCCTTAATTAATGTTAACATTTGTAAACCTGACAAAGAAATACAGCAACATCCTAACGTTACAATGCATAAATCTTACTGCAAAGGTGACACTTATCAACTAAGACTTCCAGTCCAATGTTAGTAAATTATGTTGAATCAGCTCAAGCAAAAATAGCTCCTATAAACTGTAACAGAGCTGCATTATTCAGTTTAGAAAATTAAAATTGTTCACTGTCTCTGCTCCACTACATGAAAGGTCATGAAACCCTACATGAAAAAAAAGGTATTACAGCAAAATAGGCAAACAAAACTATTTAACTTAACCCCATCATAGCTTGTTTTTTATCCCACATTTATGATCAAATACATTTTGCCAAAATGCAGGGAGCAGATTTATTTAAAAAAAAAAATATATATATATTACCAATTACCATAAAAAAATTGCATTTTTTTTGGGGGGGGGGGGCACAGATGTCTTTTTTCTGGCAGCACACTTAAATACCAGCCTAATTTTTATTATAATTTAGAGAAATATTGACAAAATGTGAAATGTCAGTCAGTTATATGATTATGTTACTTGATGACTTTTTAATTATAAAGTGGAAGTTAAAATAAAGTCTGTGCTAGTGACAACCGATAAAAAAAACCTTTACTGGTTTAAATTAACTATGATGGACCTTGTTACATATGTCCCTATTTGTGACAGCTTCAATTGAATTAAATGATTCACCTTGGGCTACAATGCATGACTATTAATCTTTTTTTGTACACACAAGGATTGCAATTGTATACTTGCTTGGTAGTTGACTAGCCATTTACTAGAATTTGACATTTTTTTTTCTATTATGCTGTGGAATTATTTATTAAAACAAATTTAAATTGAGCATTCTGTGAATTTATTTAAAAATAATACCGTAGAACATTTTTTGTGAGATGTATATTTATATTGTGTTTCATTTTCAGTGAAGAATCTGAGTTACAGGGATTTAAAATGTACATGTATTTGCTGCAAAATTAGTAATAATGAATGTATTAACATAGTACTGTTAGAATTTTCCTTTTTGACCTGATATCTTTGTGGTCCATTTATAAAGAATCAAACCTGAAATTCCCTAAAATATTACTTTGTGGGTATCGAGTCCCATCAGGGAGTGTTTGAGGGAAGGTCAGATTCCCTGTTTTTTAAATAGAGCCCTTTTTATTTATGTTAGGGTACAAAAATGTTTGGTTCTCTGCAGTTCAATTAAGTATACATGCAAATACACAGATTTTGCAATATATAATTTCTTTATTTTTCTTTAATACTATATTTGCTACAAATACATTGTTCTTTCACTTATAGGCGTCACTAGGCTATTACTTACCCAGCAGGTGCTCTCCTTACCAAATTACATTCACCCAGGGATAGGGATTCTACTTATCTTTTGGTTTGAAAAGGAATAAGGAACTCCTAACTTAACAATATGAATTCTATATGAATTCTGTTATGCATTAGTTTAATAATTGTGGTGGAATATCCCTTTGCAACATATACCCAATGAAATGTAAAGAAATCAGATCAATCAAAATATTATTACATTAAAAGTAATGTATGTATATATAGATGTATATACAGATGGTCACTGATATTGGCATATTTGTACTGCCATCTGTCTAAGCCCAAACATCATACAGAAGAAGTTCTTGAAATTCTTGGAAACATCTGAATTAGATTATTAATATAGGCATATCAATACACTGGTTTATATGCTAGGAATGGAATGGCAAAGGAAACAAAACATGTTTTCATGTTCAATTTAAAACATAATATGCTTTCATACCACTCGTATGACTGGTGGGATTCAGTTCACATTACTTCTTTGGTAATTTATGGGATTCTGCATGGATAATCTTTGGGAAAGTTCCACGCTTTCAGTTTTGCAGCTGGTGAATTAGATAAATCACTTAGTTGTTAAGTGAGAACTAAAGTTAGAATTAGAAAAGTGTTGGACCTTGCTCTTTCGTTTCGATAATTTTCAAGCCTTTGGAGAAGTTAAGCACTGGTAAAAGGTGCCTATTAAAAAGACAGTCTGAACATAGCATTATGTTAATGTTAAACATAAATGTTTATTTATTTGTATAATCAATGGTATACAAGTAAAATTGTTCCAAATTTATACTAAAATGATGGCCCAGTACCTTTTATGGACTTGCGTATACAGATTAGAAGTTGATAGGTACCATCAATTTTAGATTCATTAAGCTGTGAGTATGGTATCTAACTTATTTTTCAGGTCTATTTACATTACAGGTTATTCACACCAAAGTAAAAAAAACACATTTAAAACTTAGAGTATTAGTACTTCATGTAGCAACTCTGGATGAATTTGAAAATGTAATAAACACTAATTGTATACTTGCTTCATTTTTTAAAGGAAAAAAATAATTTCTTTAGTTCTGAACATAACAAAAAATTAAATTACAAAAATATATTCATTACTTATAAATTCAGTAGAATATAAACTATTGACTAATGGTGTTTGGATTTTCTGGCAGAATTTTCATGTTTGATAGCTCTAGTAATATTAGATACCTGGTATCTCACCATGCCGTTTCATCCTTGTCCTGTGTCCTGTAGGTACATAGAGACCAAAGGATGTGAGAGGGACAAAATTAATACTTGTGAACTGTTGTTGAGGTCAGTTGCTTTTATAACACATCTGAATTAAGATTTTTTATAAAAAAATACAGTTTTTTATTCTTGTTTGAAATTGTATAATTCGATTTCATACAAAGATAAATGATCATGTCTATTTTTACATTATTTTCTGGATACTTATCCTGTATGTTGAAGAATTTGTTCAAGAATTAGGTAAAATAGCATACAGTAAGAAAAAAAATAATAAAACATTGAAGATTTGAAGTCCACCAAAGATTTAATAAACTTACAAATATTTTATAAATTGATTTTGTTATTATTACTGGACATTATAGTATTGTGGAGCCAATCAATATAATACAGATACTTTAACAATTCTTTGCTATCATTTTATATATTGTTCATGTTATGTTTAAACAAGATGCCACCAACAGCAACAGTCACAATGTATTAAATAAAGAGAACAAAACACGCTTGAAATTTGGCTTACATGACCTTTATTAGAAAAGCTGACCTTTATGCCAGGCTGCGGTTTCTTAGTTGCAGTCAGATAAACAATGTACTTTCATTGTAATGTCTTTTTATTCTTCAAATACCAAACTAGTTTCAAATTAATGTGAAAAACCCCAATATGCCTAATATCCTTGACTAGTTAAACAACTGACTATATATGTGTGTGTTTGCCATTAATGCAGTAAGATTGTAGTTAAGGTGATACCCTACAAGTGCTAACTGAAGCTATCAGGATCACTTCGATCCCTTCTTCAGGATTATATAAAGCCTACAGGGTGAATCTATGCAATTCTGAATTTTTGATTTTTAACAACTTCAGTTAGCCATTAAAGAGTTCCACTTTTAGAAATCCATGATCAGGCAGGTTATTTTTGCAGAAACAAAAAGGCAAGTCGTGCCTGATCTTTCAGGGTTTCTGACAAAAATTTGACCTGTGCATAGGCATCATCAGCTTTGGTTGTCAGGATATCCGCCATCCCGCCTGGCACAGCCAATCAAGATGGTTGATTGATGATCTACTGGAGGAGAACAAAGAAGAAGATGAGAAGGAACGGTAATAGGTGAGTAACGCAAGTTTAGTTCCATTTTAAATACAAATGTTTTCTGATATTTTGTTAGTATAAGGTAAAACAGAAAAACTAAAGGTGAACCAGTTATGTTATGTAAAAAAGAGCTAGTACTGAGCAGGTATTTTTCCTACAAAAATCTTATGGTGGCTCTTTTATTTGTTTATTTGTGCTTGGGAAAGACACTAGATCCTAATCCCAGACTCTAGGCAAATGGGCCTGATTTATTAAAGCTCTCTAAGGCTGAAGACTATACGCTTTCATTAGTGAACATGGGTGATCCAGAAAACCTGGAATGGATCTGGTCCAGGATTCAAAACATTTGCTAGCAAAAAGAAAATGCCTCTGATGAAACTGATTCCAGGTTTGCTGGATCACCCAGCTTCACTGATGAAAGTGTATCCTCTCCAGCCTTGGAGAGCTTTAGTAAATCAGGCCAAATGTCCGAAACTCAGATTGGGCCTTACCCCCTGTCATTCAAAAACCTCAACTTGGCACAGAGACTTTTTGCATTTGATAGTTAAATGATATATGATATATATATATATATATATATATATATATATATATAAAACTGGATGTATGTGTGTATGTGTGTACGTATGTATGTTCCACCATCACTCGGATACTCATGGAGACATTTCAACCAAATTTGTTATACTTGTGACTGAGATTCATGTGAGTGCACCACAGTGCTGTGCTATATGTCAGAGCTATATTTGGATGTATGTATGTATGTATGTACGTATGTGTGTATGTGTGTATGTCATGACTAGGAAACGCATGGAGACATTTCAACCAAACTTGCTATGTTCCACCATCACTCGGAAAAACATTGAGACATTTGAACCAAACTTGCTAGACATATGACTCAGACTCATGTGGGTGCACTGCTGATCTTTGTACAGTGCTGTGGTATATGTCAGAGGTATATTTGCATGTATGTGTGCATGCATTGCTCAGTGACAGTGTGCCTTTTGCTTACATACTTTTTTTGGACTCTTTTAAATCCCGAGGACAGGAATAGAAGACATGCCACACTGCGCAAGATACCTACTACATCTAGAGCTTTGGAGACAGTACAACAGCATGAGACCTGACTACAGGAAATGAGAGAAAGAGCTACTACATCTAGATCTTCAGAGACAGTACAACAGCGTGACACCTGAAAACAGGAAATGAGAGAAAGAGCCACTACATCTAGAGCTTCAGAGACAGTACAACAGCGTGACACCTGAGAACAGGAAATGAGAGAAAGAGCCACTAGAAAGAGCCACTACATCTAGAGCTTCAGAGACAGTACAACAGCATGATACCTGACTACAGGAAATGAGAGAAAGAGCCACTACATCTAGAGCTTTAGAGACAGTACAACAGCGTGAGACCTGAGTACAGGAAATTAGAGAAAGAGCTACTACATCTAGAGCTTCAGAGACAGTACAACAGTGTGAGAGCCAAGTACAGGTAATGAGAGCAAGAACTACTAATTGTAGAGCTTCAGAGACAGTACAACAGCGTGAGACCCGAGTACATGAAATGAGAGAAAGAGCCAGAGGATCAGTGACTGCACAACATTTTAGCTTAGCGTTGGAATGATTCCACTATGATCCACATAAAGACTACTCACAGCATGCAAGAAGTTTAAATCTGAGTCTCCTGGTGTTTGCTGCAAAAAAGGGAAAGTCAAACTCTGCCAACTGGAAACACCACCACAAGAACTTTGGAAATACACATCAGCAAATACCTCAAATAGTCAAAACATTTTCTTAATAACATCAGAAAATACAACTCATGTTTCCAAATGACATAATTCTGACCCATATCAGTTGTTCAACAGCCTGGATTTCCATTCACATTCACGGTGCAAGGGGAAATTTACCAAAAGGCGGGATTGTTACTTTTGCTGCCAGATCAACCACCAAAATTTCTACAACTATATTTTATTGAAAACGAACTAATAGAAAATGACCAAAGGTACACTCACATCTCAGGAACAAATGTTCAGGTTACAAAGGGTGTTTCATGAACACAATGTTCCCATTAAAACATTTAAAACAGCATTGGAACATATGCCGATTATTTAGGTCAATTTAATTTATTTTACTTTATTTGTATATTGTACTTATAATTTTAAAACCTGTAAAAAAACATTTCTTTGTTCTACGGTAACACTAAAGCTTTATTTTTATTCCTTTTCCTGTATAAAATAGGATTGCAATGAATAAATACCCGGGCACCACCGGGTAATCAGCTAGTGAATTATTTATAGGTAGTTGCAGTTCTGAGAAACCTTATATATAATCATTCTGGTTGTAGCATTTTATTACATATTTTTCTTTGTGGTGCACTTGTAAACATGCTTTTAGTGTTAATAGAATGTTATTTTTTTGCTCTTTCTATAGCTGCTGGGGAGAGTTCACTTCACTTCCTGTTAACAACAAGTTACATCAAAACAAAAAGTGAGGGGAGAACTCCCTACAGGGAATATAGACAGCAGTACAAACCTGACAATCTTTCAACATTTTATCTAAGTTATAAAAAAAAAAGTTTTAGCCTCAGTTTTCTTCTTAATGCAAAAACGGATATACAATCAAAGTCCATATTCTCTCTTGGTATGAATGTGCTCTGTATTTTATAACCTCATGTACAGATCCCATTCCTGGCAATTTTTTTTTTCATGGTTGAATGAGCCTATTGCCTGTGATTCAGATATCGTTTGTAGTAAACTTTACCCATGTGTGCTTGCTATTTGCTTTCTCTCATTTGACTTGCACAGAGGGGGTGATGATCTCTGCTGCAAGCTGCAGCAAATTCAAAAATTAGTTCAAGTTGTGTGAATTTCATTCCACTTCTTTGCATAAATAACACATTTACTGATTTGAGCAGTGTTTTCAGCTTGAATTTCATTTTCTAAGCAAAATATTGTCACATTCTACATTAGGTAAAAATTATGTTGCACTGTCCAAAACATCCTACTACAATAATTTGTGTTTTAGTTAAGCTAAATTCAAAATGAGAACTTCAAAGCAGATTCATGCCATTAAACTAGTTCCCTCCCAGTTTACGGTTCAGACAAAACAGTAGCTTGGCGTCTCAGTAATTAATGAAGTGGTTTACTTATACTCAGAATAGCATAGTATATTGTTTAACAGTAAAAAAAACTTTAACAATAAATACATGAACCTAAAATAATTGACACAGGAAATGTAACGTCTAAACAAAAATTAAGATTTAAAGTAAATCTGTCATGTTCAGTGTCATGTGTGTAAACTAACACTACTGGTACAGTGAAATGTGCAAAACCTGCCCTAAAATCAATTCAGAAACAAAATCTGCTTTATCAGCTTGGAGAACTCATAAACCAATTATGCAGCTTGGAGAGCTGTGAAACATCTTCAACATAACAAGAAAAAGTCCTGTTGCATGTGGGTAACTACTACTGGATATACGATGACTTTGGTAAATGAGAACAATTAAACAATAAACATTAAACAATATGGCAAACTAAAGACCATGTGAGCAGCAGCTGAAGTATGGGTTGTAATGAGATATGTAAGCTTGTTGAGTTCCAGGTGTGGGTTAGGATGAATCAAAGTGAAAGAGGTGGCTTGGTGAAAAGGCAGTTCAGGATGGTAGCAGCAGAGGTTGTGTTCGAGTCCAGGTGAATAGATGGTGATTTAATCTAAAGGCATGAGTGGGAATTTGAAGAGTGTAATGCTGTGTCCCACCTTCCTGGTCCTTTTTCCTGGAATAATTCTCAAATAATTTGGCATTTAGGATTTGGGCACGTGACCGTGCCTGATATTTAAATAGTAGTGCTTTGGGCCCTGAACATTGATGGGCTGATGCAAGTACCAAGGATATTGGGAGATCAGGTTAGCAAGGAGATCATTATTTGGTCAGCTGGAACAAAGGTGTAAACAGATAATAGTCAAATACTTTATATATCTATATATATATGTATTAAATATATATATATATATATATATATATATTATACTATATGGCAGCCTTGATATGATATGGCTTGAAGAAGAGATGAAATGCAGATTAGGTGCAGGCAAATGAAGGAGGTGGATTCATTAGCAATGTTAGTTGATGTTGAAGTTAATCCATTGATAAATTCACAAAGCACTTATAATTTGGCGGTATTGCCGAGTGTGGCTCGGGGTGAATTTTATGTACCAAAAGCAGTAAATAGCATTAAAAAATCCTACCTGCTCCCCACGATCCAGCAGCGTCCTCCAGTGAAACCCGGCTGCCTTCTGCATCACCTCCTCGGCTTAAATGATGTGATGTGTGAAGCGTCGGTACCCCAGGGAGGTGTGGACTGGTGGGAAATTTAAAATCAGATTTCATTGTAATCTGCGTTTAAAACATTTATCACATAAAGTTAAAAAAATAAATCCAAATAATAAATAAAACTGGGGTATGCATTTTTTTGTTGAGTTAGATCTTACACTTGTTTTTTACTAATTTTTGGGTGGTGAATCCAATAATTACCCCAGTTTTTTGCTATTACATCCAGTTTTTACAATACAGGGTACCCTCCATTTTTGTCAAAAAACATACAAATTTTACATACAGTGAAAAAAAAATGAAATAAAAAACTTGAATGTACTGTTCATTTAAATTTCTTTTGTTCATACAAAGGATTTTTTGTAATTCTATTTAAAAAATATTTGAAAATTAATCGTGTAAATGGTTAAGGTAAACATTTACGCTTATACCTTTTCCTGGAGTGTCCAGAGCAATCCCGCCTGATGCTCCAACAATAGTCAACCATCAAATGTACATCCCATCTACCCTAATACCGTCCTTCCATGACCTTCAAATTTTGGTGGAATTGTTCACCTTGCTCATCACTGACTGCACCAAGGTTTTCCGGGGAGTTAAAAAGATGGCTATGCAGAAAATGCCTTGATGTTCATTTTGCAACCAAGCATTTTGTAGCTGTTCAAGAGTTTCTGGACATTTTCTGTGTAATTATTTGCTCCTCTGTTTCCAAGAAAGTCCTTGACAATGGCTTTGAATGATAACCAAGCATTCTTTTGGACTTCTGACATTGTCCCGATGAAATGTTCATCTTTGATGAGCTGCCGAATCTGTGGACAGGCTAGGAAATGCCAAAATGAGGTACTTGAAACAGTCTTCTTCAGTTGGCAAAGCTATGATGAACTCTTTCATCAGACCCAGTTTCATGTGCAGGGGTGGGAATATAATATTCTTTCTGTCAACAAGTGGCTCAGGCTGGAGGCCAATTCCTTTTCACCCTATGCCTCTCACAAGCTCTGCACACATTCACAAATACCAGGGATACTTGGTGTATCCGCTGACCAGAATAAGAAGCAAACCATTTTAAGGTCAACCCAGATGACCCAATTGTGTTGGTGATATTGCAACAACTCAATTACTCTCTTTATGTCTGCATATTCTTCACAAAGAGAAACTGAATGGCAAATTGGGACTGACCCAAATGTATTGCCATTGTGAAGGAGGACACACTTTAGCTCCGCTTTGAGCAATCGATGAATAGTCGCCATTCAGTTGAGTTAAAGATTGGAATTCCCAATTCCTCCATTAAACCAGGTATGTTATGGCAATACACAAAGCCACTGTCAGTTCTAAAGTACTGTAGAAATGCAATTTATCTGGTTGGGAAGTACGATACCTTGGTTCCTTTTTCAAGTAAGTTTTTCTCACGCAGTCTTGATGCTAGGAGTTCTGAAGCCTTCTTTGATAGTCCCAAATCACGTGCCAAATCACTCAACTCATGCTGATCAAATTCCTTACGAACAGAGTCCTCTTCAATTACAAACTCTTCATCATTGTTGTCACCTAGTTCATCACCATAATAATGTTCTTCAAGAGAGGGTAGTGTAACGAAAACCGGCACTGGGATTTCATCTGTGCCACTGTGGGTATAGCCAATGGAAGACTAGAATGCTCTGTTGCATATATATTTTTTTTGTTATATCCCTAAGTTTTCACTATACAAAAGTACCAGTCACTGAAATGATCTCTTGGCTCTCACCAAACCATAGGTATACCAAATGGCATCTTATCACATGTTCCCTTTGTCCACATCCATAAACCTTCGACACACTGTTTGCACACCTTATGGGGCCCAAGACTGATCTTGATCACCAAGTTTAACTTTAAAATATGGCAAATAGGCTTGCTCTACAAATCTTCTGATGTTCGCCCTTTGACTCGGAATGGTGAAACTGTCACAGGTATACCAAAATGAATCAGGGTTGTTTAGGCACTTATGAAGAGAAAAAGCAGAGCCAGACATGATCTGAAAGAAAGGAAATACGTGTGTAAGTAGAAAAATAAATTTTGCTTATTCACTACGTAGAGCAGCGCACAACCTCTGACCACACTGTCTTGCGTGTAAATGAATAGCCTATACAAATCCATGCTACAGTAATCACATTAGTATAAGCGGTAGATAAAAAAACCTGACGTGATAGAAGAAAACTAACTGCACTTTCAGAATCAGCATACCTATTTTAGTGTAAATAAGCTTAAAAATTGAAGTCAACAAAAAATGTGTTCAAAATTGTTCCCCGGTGTAATAAATCCAAAAGTTTATTTATTATTGTACCCTTGTTTGGACACATTTTTTTATTGTATTTTTGTATTAAAATTAATAAATTCATTATTTTTATCATTATTATTTATAATTATTTATTATATTATAATTTATAATTTTGTGTTTCAAACTTTATCATACCCAGTTGTTATTCCTAAGAATTACAGTATTAAACAATACTAAACAACAAATTTCCACGCAAAACAATGTACTGCTTTTGACATACAAATACTGACATACTCAGACCGCCAGGGAGGTTGAAATTTGGGTATAGGAATAGAGTCCCACGGAACGTGCCTGATGTTTTAATAGTAGGGATTTGGGCCCGGAATATTGATGGACTGATGCAATGCTGAAGCTTTCCACTATTTTGTAAGAGTCCGTTAAATAGTGACAGAACACTAAAATAGTGCTACTTGTTTGTGTTCAGGAACTCAATAGTGTGAATGCAAGGACAGATGTTTGTCTCAACATATTATTAGGCAGTGTGGTGTCAGTTTCTGTATAAAATCCTCACTGTGAGTTAATCACAAACAAAGCAAAAAATCAAAGAAAAAAACTTAATGGAGCAAGCTGTGCTGTGATATGCAAAAAGAAACAACTGCAGAGTTTGTCTTGGTCATTAAAGAGTTACAAGAGCTTGCAGAACAACAAAAGACTTCTTCTGCAAGTCATGCGAACCTCCCCACATCAAGCCTCTGTCCTGCACACGAACGAGCAGGGAAGA
The DNA here is from genome assembly GCF_032062135.1 of Pyxicephalus adspersus. Lineage (NCBI taxonomy): Eukaryota > Metazoa > Chordata > Amphibia > Anura > Pyxicephalidae > Pyxicephalus > Pyxicephalus adspersus. The sequence goes on along the minus strand of NC_092858.1, from coordinate 73,991,765 downwards.
ACAGGGAAGCCCGTTCGTATCTAGGAGTCGTTCGTATGTCGGATGTCCTTTCCTCGAGACTACTTTGATATATATATATTTATATATAATTATATATATATATATATATATATATATATATATATATATATATTTGTGCTTGTCACCATGGCTGTGGTACTTGTTAATGATACCCCCCTCAACCATCCAACAGAGATGCTCTGTTTTGAAGAAATATACATTTTCTGCCCCTGCTATTTTTATTTTCCAGTCATTTTAAGCATGTGTGTACCGTTTAACATGGTCATTGTCTTTAGGATTCCACTAGTAAATGTTCCAGATAAATTTTAAAAATGGTAACTTTCAGTTCAAAATAAAAATGTATTCCGTTTCTCTAATCCTTTTACTTTTGTGAAGTACAAATGTCTGAGTGTGCTTAAGCCTGTCAAGACTTAACTGACACATGATGTAATTATGTTAGATTTAAAACTGTCCCAAATTAGACTGTGGTGCATAAAATACATTTCTGCATAATTCTGAGTTAAAGTTAAGGCTTTGCATTTTAGGTTACATAATTAGCTTTTGATAGCTTGCAAGTTAGTTAGATTTTCTAAGATAATTGACTGGAAGATATAGTATAAGAAAAATGTACATTTCTTAGCAAAGGTATTAAAGATGGTTTTAAAAATAGTAAGGTGAACATTCTCTCTTCTTCATGCTATCCTCCCTCCATTTACTGTAAGTTACTCCTGATGTTATATTATTATATATATAAAAATGTTAGTCCAAACAAGTGTTTCTCTGCCTTTTTAACATGGTAGAACCCTTGAAAAAACCTTCAGGTCTTCAGGGAACCCCTGCTATAATTACTATATCCACTGTGCATTATTGTGGTGATCAGAGTGAAAAATGCCTATTGGGAAGCCATTAGCCAAAAAAATAATTGGTGTTACTTAAACTGACCTGAGAGGCACAATACAGCACACAAGCCACAACCTGAGTAAAAATGCCTGTGTGGCCAGAAGTCGCAGAGTGGGACCCATACTATATAAATATCAATTATTTTAAAGTCCTGTCAGTTCATTTGAGCTTTAAGTATACCAAGTGTGCAATTTCTTATCCAAAGCAGTATGGTAACTATGCATGACTTTAGCAGAGTTTTTTGAAGTTATTGTACTATGTTATCAACCATGGTAAATGTACATAAAGACATAAATACATTTTTTTTCCTAATTAGAATCACTATTAGATTGCAATTCTAAAAACAAAATCCTAAATAAAAGAAAACTGGGACGTTTCCTGCTGAGTTAAAAAAAAATCTTCCTGTGCTCTTTGTCTTACAATAACTTCCTGATTGTTTTAGGAAGATACAGTATAAACTCTGAGAAACAATACACAGAATCCCTATTTTCTTCCAATACATACTATCTTATTTTAAACACATCTCTTTAAAAAAATGTATTATTTAATATCCATGTTTGCGGACCAATAATGAACACAAAAACATTTGTACTACTGTTTTACCAAAAGCATTAATAAAGGTAAACCAGTCTCAGTTAGATGTGTGCACAACTTTTCTGAAACATGAAATAGGAAGTGTTAATAAACATGGACATTATCTGGCATTTATCATTGTTAGAAGCAGGTAAAAAAAAGCTGTCTTCTCTTGTTTTGAAACATGAAGCAAATGTGCAGTTCACTGCTGTTAGATGTATCACAATTATCTAAAGTGTTTGCTTATGTCATGGTGGTGATACAAAACCCATTTTTTTATTGTTACTTGTCTTTTACAGTAATGTTAGGGAAAAAAAACACTCTAATAGTGCAAAATTAGCAAAAATAAGGATTTGTCATGTGGAAAAAGCACCTGTACAACAACACTTCAAATACACAAACAGAATAAGGTGTTTCAGAATATGTGCCAATGACTGGGATCTCTTTATGGCCAATACAGGGGGAATGTATTTTTTTCTAAACCTTGTATCTGTTTTCCTTGATATTGACTTGTGGTTTGTCAATGTGACAGGATCAAAAGGCCCTTAGAGAGAAGGAATTCAAAAACATGGGCTAATTATGGTAATCACTTATGTAAGGAATCCCATTGTTTAGACAGTGATCTACAATTAGTGAAGATTTCAAATGTATGTGATATTGACTAAGACTGACCAGCCCACCAACATCAGTCCAAGATTTATTGCTAAAAGAACCCCAAAAATTACACTGTGCAATCTTTGGGTAATACTTGCAACCGTTGGTATAAGAGTGTTTTTATTTCCAATCAGAAGAAAATTCAACCAGGTGAAATCGGACAGATTAGACTTTGGTGGCCATCCTAAATTTTAAAACCAGACGTATTGGGATCTTCTTGGACAGGAAATGGGGGCAGCGACCCTGTGTGCTCCCCCTGGCATTATCCATAAAGGAAACTGGATTACCAAACCATGCCAAATATGGCCCCCTTTTCCTTTCTTGCAGAAGGCAATAAAAGAATCTTACCTGCCTGATAACAATTTTTTATTACACTCACCTATCATCCTTTTGTTGTGGCAGTCTAAATCTTTATTCCATCCCCACCTGCACCCTATTTCCTGCTTAAACCACTAATATTGTTTCTGCAATTGTGTCTGCCATTAACAGGAAATTGTGACAAGTAGCACCCTAAGTCTGTCTCTCTAAATCAGACATTTGTTGAGAAGTTAAAAACAGAAAAGTCAGTGATTTAGGGGAAAATTTAATTTTATTGGCACATAGAACACTTACCAATCTTTTCAGCAGTTCATGGGTGAGGAAGAATAGCAGTAGCTGCAGCAGCATATGTTTACTCATTTTCAAGTAGCATAAGAGTTGCTTTTGGCACCTTTATGGCAAAATCACATGTTTAATAAATCTTTAAAAAAAACCTTACCCAAGTAAAACTATTTTATAATAGTCTCTAATATCCAACATTCTCTGAATTCTTTCCATACAAATTATAATGTGTATTCACCATTTTTGTTATGAACCTTCAAACAAGAACCTCCAAACTAGTTATTCTTTGTCATCTCCCATTTTGCAATTTATAGAGAACATACTTTGTATTTCTTCCCCAAGGTCAATATAACAAGTAAGTCAATTTATGAAACACCCGATCTCTATTTGATTAAGGATAACTTATTGGAAATATTACAGTATGTATATATACTTACCATTGTAATTTTTAGGGTCTCAAAATTCCCTGAAGAAGCCCATGAAGGCAAAATGCATCCGGAAAGACTGTAGTTACATCCCTTAAATTGACCCATTATACTGGGCTCCAAACTTGTGAGATTTTAAAGAGCTAATGTCCATCACATTTACCTTCTCCTAACTTCTGTAGTTTTGGATGGAAGCCCAAAAGTTCCCATTAACATGAAACAAAAACTCTTTTTGACCCGAAAAAATAATTTTTCTAGATTTAAATACTACAGAATTAGTGTACGTGCATGTTAACTTAAAAACTCAGGGTACCCATGGGGAAAAGGTATTAACAATATGAAAAAAAAAATAAGGTTTATATTGATATTAAAACTCACTACACAATTTTAGATAAGAATTAAATAGTTTATATATTGAAAGGGAAAAATTACACTCTAAATGAATTAATTACAGTGTTCGCTAGAAATCATTTTAGCTATTTCGGAAACTTTGATGATAATCAATCCAGAATAAATTTTGGAAAAGCTACTATATTCATATCTATTTGACCACAAATACTTTCATCTTTAACCATCCATTCCTTACAGAGATTCTATGTCTCTTGTAACATTGTATAATAGTTTTACTTGAATTAATATCAAATGTATATTTATTGTAGATAGTTTGTTTTTATAATTTATAAGTTAGATAAAATATGGTTTAAGTAGATGAGTAAAAAGAGATATTTTAGTTTGTATAACTGAATAACTAGGGAAAAGTAAGTATTTTTTCCTTTTTTCTTATGTTTTGTTTTGCAGCTTTTTGGCATTTTATCAAACCACCTTGTCATGATATTCGGTAAATACACTATTTTTGTAAAGTTTACTTACTTTAACCTAATTTATATGAATATACATGTACATCACCTCACAGGATTAACAGGCTTTTGTAGTAGTGGACATTTCTGAAGCCTGTCTCTCTCCTATAAATGTCCATCACTAACCATATTTAGGCTTCCACTATTAGTTTGAATGTTGTTTTAGCATCATTAGGAGGCGTCTATGAGGGCCACCAAATGAAAACCTAAAGGGAGTAAACTAGAAAGCAATTGTAGTTAGATTGTTATCAATGGTAAGACACTTAACTGTCCCATTAAAGCGAACAGCCTTACAGTATGGATTAAAGTAAAATAAAAAAAACTGATTTAAAGTAAACCATAATACAGTTTAAACTCATTTTAAATTTAGGAAGGAACTACTAGAATATTATTTAGTTTTATTCTGTACTATTTTACACTATTCATAGCAAAATCAAAAGGTTCATCCACTTATCCTTATCATAATTAATGTTCATTAATTCTCATTTGGATAAATTACCTTAAAAATGTAGAAAATTGCTAACTTTTAAAACAAATTCTACAGTGATATTTAAAGTTTCAATAAAACTAACATACTAATCATCTCTCACTCCCTCACTTTCTCTCTCTCTCTCTGTATATATATGTTGGAATTTTTATCTAACTGAAAATATCAAGACTATTGGTTTTTAGCCAGATTAAAAAATGTGCCAAAAAATCTTGAAGCACACACAAGTAGATAAATATAGTGTAGTATACTTGTACATTTCAAAAGAGAATAAGCTATACAGCCAAGGGACAAAATGCAAAAACTGTCTCAGACAACAGAAAAGTATTTTTATCTTCTAAGTTGATAACATTTAATGAATATAAGTTCTTTAGACAAAAGAAGTTGTCAAATTTGTCTTATTAGTGTAGTATATTTAATCAGCTGCAGAACTGCACAAGTTTGTTAGTATTTTGGTCAAGCAAAACATATAAAAAAAAAAGCCTCTCACACGTCAGAACATTTGCTGGTCATTGTATGAGCTTCAGAAAGAATTGCAACACAATATTAGTTATTGTTAAAGAATTTACTATCTCAAAGTGAACCTATCACCAAAATGAAATTTTGCGTGATAGGACTGCTTGTTCCCTTACATTGTTAAAGAACTGTTTTCATTTTTTGTGTTTGTTTGTTTGTTTGTTTTTTTTTTAATACTGTGTTTTTAATACAAAAGTTTGGTGATAGGTTCACTTTACCTACAACTATTTTTAGCTATTACATAGTATCTACATATTATTTGTTAGGTTATCATAGCATGGTATTAATTATCATACCAATATATATTGCATTAGGAGCATCTATTGTATAGACTAGTGCTGAGTTTTCCCCAAATTCAATTAAAACTTTATATAAAGGCTAATTAAAAATGTTCATTTATTACAAATAGTCCAAATAATGTTTTCAACTTTGTTTCCAGAATATTATATGACAATTCATTACAGAAAATGCTACAGCTCGCTAGGATTTAAAGTCTAATAGGGATGTAGTTAAAGACAATATAGCAGTTCAAAGCAGACCTGAATTTGAAAAAAAGACAATATTTGGTACATTATTTAGCATTTAGAGTGCATTTGGAACTGCAATTGGGCGGAGCATTATCCTGAAAAAGTTACCCTTATGTCTTGAATTCTTTCTGAAGTTTTCCTTCTGAATAAATAGCACTGTTATGTGAGGACTAAGTAAAGCCGTACCTAAAGCCTCAAAGCTATATATCTGCAGTGCAAAATCTAGGACCACTCCACCTCTGATAGTTTCACAAGATTGTTTTCGTCGTATAACCCTGCCTCTACCAAAAGGGTACTCACAGAGACACAATACAGAACAAGGCTCCACTGCTGTCTGCACAGCATCTACAGTTTATGTTACCCATGTGTTACACAAATATTATTGCCTATTGTGAAGAAATACTGTAACAGCAAATCTGCAAATGCGCCAGACATACCTATTTATGCTCCTGGCTATGTGTTAACAATCCGTTTTATTCCAACAGCATCTCACTGTGGAAATGTCTATAGTATGTCATCTAGGTCCAATTGCTAGGATCCAGGACTGCAGTCTGTAAATGTATCAGCATCCCATAGTGGACTTTTAAGCAGTTTAGCCTGGTTCAGCCTGTGAATGAATGGTAAGAATAAAATAAAATAAAACAACACACAAAGTAACCCCCCTGTTTATCTTTCTTTAACATTAAACTCACAGTACTGTGAATGATTGCAGAGCTATCCCTCCATAATCCAGTGTTGATATTACATAATATATATTATATGATATCAAGACATCAGAAAGTGTGCTACAATACATATATTTTGTGACTAGTTTTTTTTTATAGCCCAAGGTTCATTTTTACCACATGCTAACATATATATCTAGGTATTCTGTTTCCAACAAACCAATGGAACAATCAATAATGTAATCAATAGTAGAGTTCCCACTTTTTCATGCATGCATTTTTAAAAAAAATCAAATCAGTGTCTAGAAGGGGTCATCAAGAATGTCTAAGCTTTGATCTTCCACTTTTTATTGCTACCAAATTATTAATCACAGAAGCTTCAAAACCCTTTCTTTCAAGAAATAAAAACAAATTATGAGAAGGGTTCATCAACTAAAAACTTAACACCATTCTGCTAGAGAAGAGAAGTTTTTGACTTTTGGGTTTCGACCCTTCCCTACTGGAACAAGCTGTTATTCCTACAGCTGTCTATTTCACTGTAGAGTCTCAACCTGGCCTTCTTAAAATTCTTTTACTTCTGTATTTTATTTTCTCCATATGTATGCACCCCCCCCCCCCATTCCAATTAGCCCCTTACCCCCCAGCGTTCTAATTCTGTCAGTTTATATTGTGGGCCTGTAATTCTTAGGATTAACTCCCGGGTATGATAATTATATTTATTTATTACAATATAATCATAAATTATAATATAATACATAATTATAAATAATAATTTAAAAAATAATGAAATAATAGACAACAATGTAATCTTAAAATAAAATATAAAATAAAAATGTACTTTTATTTTTCATTTTTCATGTTGTGTGGTGTTTTTGTACTGTAAAAACCATTTAAAAGCAGATTACATTGTAATCTGCTTTTAAATTTCCCTCCCAGACACACCCCCCAATACATCACCACTCACAATACCCGGAAGATGACTCTGGGGTGATGTGAGTGGGGATTTCCCGTCTGCCTCACACAGATGCTGCTGCTGCTCTGCATCTCCAGAGAGATGCAAAGCACAATGCAGGACTTCTGCATTGTGCTTCACATCTCACCGCTGATGCGAGCAGTAATAGCAACTTCGGGGGGTGGTATTTAAAAGCAGATTACTCTGTAATCTGCTTTTAAATTTCCCGGCCACGCCCCCCGACGGACCAGCGCCCCAGCATCACAGCGGGACTATCCGATCGCCGCTGGAGCACAGGGCAAAGGTAAGGGGGGGCTTCTAAAGTTACCCCGAGTCACACTTGGGATTACCGCTAGGGAGGATAATGTTTATTGTTGCCCCACTTAGTCCAGCACAGTTTTAGAATGCAGGTAGCTTCTACAGCAGTTTTTCTCAACATTTTTAACATGGGGGAATCTTTGAAATAATTTTCAGATCCTAGGGGTTCCATGGAAACCTGGTTAAGAAGCATTGCTACAGTTTGGATGCTACTGCATGAAATTACCTGATGCACACTGTCCGATTCTGCCTAGGATATCAGGATCTTAAGTTAATTACGTGTATAGACGCGTAATTAATGTAATGTAATCTCTATACATAACTAACTTTTGCCTCCTAGTTCCATGACATTACAAAAACCTAAATTTATGTTGCAACAACAAATACAATTGCACATAATTCACTGTGTCCTTGTTCAACACACATGTACACTTCAGAAGTGTTTCAGGCACTTGCTTTTGTGTCTGTGGCTCTCCGCTGTCTCCTATTGTAGAAACCTGCAGTAGCTCCCCATCATGTTGGGGTTGCACTGGTCTCGATATCTTGTTTCCATAACAGTAATGTCCTGGTGGAACCTTTCCCCTTGTTCATCACTCACATCACCCAAATCTTGTGGGAAGAAGTTCAGATAGGAATGTAAAAAATGAATTTTATGTGACATCCGGCAGACAAGTTTATGGTATGCTGTTAGCATGTTGTTCACGAGTTCAGCAAGGTTTTCAGCTCGCTGGTTGCCCAGAAAGCACAAATGAATCCCAAGCAGCAAGTTAAAGTGGGTTGAGTTTGTCTGAATGTGGACTCACGCATCAAATTGCTGATTTGGGGACCAACTAAAATGCCTGCTTTCAGTTTAGCTACCATTATAACTTTTCCAAACTTGTCCTTCAGATACTGAAAACCCATATTATCACAATCCATTGAAATGACAAAGTTTTTCATTAATCCAAGTTTAATATGAAGTGGCGGAAGGTAAACATTCTGTGGATTAATGAGTGATTTATGCTTCAAATTGTACTGGTTAACAGTGTGTTCAGGTCCGGGTGGCAATTTATTCACTTTGTAATGGTTGCTGTCATCAAGACTGTTCCACAGGCACAGAAAGCACATATATTTTGTATATCCCAATTGCAGGCCAAGAAGGAGTGCCACCACCTTCAGGTCACCACAAATGTTCCACTTTCTGAATAGTTAATCAATTTTAAAATGACCTCCAAGGATTGGTATGTCTCTTTCATTCCCTCGGCATGAGCAAGAGAAACAGAAGGACTTTTGTTACCTTTATGCAGCAATACAGCTTTTAAACTGTATTGCATCAGCTCGAGTCTATGAACAGTCTCCACTGCTCTGGTATGTGTTTACAACCTAACTCCATCATCAAACCACTCACGTTGGTACAGAAGAAAATGCTGGCTTAACCTCTTTAAATTGGGGTTCATAACATTTATTAACATCAGCATCATCCTCCTGTTCCTCATCCGACATGTCACTGTCAGTAACAACAGATGTAGGAGGGACTGGCACTCTGCATCATGTTGCATTGGCTTCAGAGCAGATTCACAATCAGGATAGACGATTTTTGACTTAGTCTTCTTCGATAACCCAGCAATTTTACTCATACAGAAGTAGCAGCCTGAGTGATGGTCTTTTGGCTAACGCCAAACCATAGTGTCACGAATGACAGGGAGGGGAGGGTAACAGGAAGGTGTATTAACTACTAGGCCTCAAATACCTAGGGAAAAGGGAATGGTCACCCCTTGCAAAACCCTAATCCAGCCCTGACTCCTAACCATATGAGCATCCCCTGAAGGTAGGCAAACTCATACCCAGGAACCTAGGCCCTGCTAGCCCTGCACAGCCCTAGCAGTAGGGTCTGGATTGAGACTGCTGGTCCCTTCCCCTATGAAGGACCCAGTGTCTCCCTGAGGCCTAATAAACAACAAATACCTAAACAAAACACCAATACACCAAAGAACAGCAACTTATCTTATAAGCAGAAATCAACAGGAACTCAGAATGGCAGGACACTCCAGCTATTCACATCCCAGTAGTGAATATTAACCGCACAGCATGAAGTGTGAGGCCAGACTAAATGGAAGAGCAGTAATGAGCTCCAGCTGCACCTGATACAAGGGGAGTGGTCATTACAAACAACAACACAGCTACAAGTAAAACCAAAGAGGCTGTCAGATAATCACACATGCAGCTAGTCTGACAGATCCTCAAACTTCTGTCACGGAAGGGACCGTGACACATAGGCACAGCAAACGGCATTTTATTCCTTTTCCCATTTTCAACCATTGTGTTAGGCCAATGTAACACACCTGACAGCAGATATGAGGTGCTCAGCTTTTATCCTGATCTCCAATTTCACATCCAAAGTAATACTTGTAAGCAAATCTCACCCTCTTGGTTAGGTTCTTGCTTTGATCACATGGGGTATATTTGCCAAAAATGTAGCAACTATTGTCCAGTTTATTAACACAGCTGCGCCTATTCATCTTTAGCTCAAAACCAACTCACTATGGCCTAGCTGTATTATGCAATAAGATGGTTTTGCACTAGAGACAAGCCCTTGGTTCATCCCGCCTTATATACCTATTTCTGACGTCAGCTCACTGACTTGCCCAGACATACCCAGCCCCTGCGGGAACATGCATGCCACCAGGGGGCGTGATTCAGCTGAGGAGGCAGCAGGCATAGTGGTAGCTGCAATTAGTATAATGTTCCCATGTAAAAATGCATTACCCAATTACCAACCATTTGAACAGCAATAGCACACCTATAACTTAAAATCTGTACATGATAGGCACATTCTAAATTCAGATTTGGAATCAGCACACTCAATATCATGTAAATCACATGTGTTATTCCTAGTAGCAAAACCGTTGTTGTGCAGTGATTTTTTGTTGTATCTCCTCTGTATCATGGACATCCTACACAGTTGTATGTTTCGTACTGCAGTGAACAACTGTGCATATGTACTTACAGTATGTCACCCCCCCGTTCCTTTTTTGCTTATTGTATTGTTGCTGGTTTTCTCTATTTGAAAATCCAAAAAATCCAAGAAAAATCAAATTTGTGCTAAAACCATACATGAAAAATGTTGTTGTTGCTCAGTTTGTTATCATTATTATTACTAATATTATTATTAATAAACAGTATTTATATAGCGCCAACATATTACGCAGCGCTGTACATTAAATAGGGGTAGCAAATGACGGACAGATACAGAGAGTGACACAGGAGGAGAGGACCCTGCCCAGAAGAGCTTACAATCGTTGTTAGTTGCTCATAAATGCAATAATGTAGAACGAAAGTCATGTTTAGTCCACAGTTTCAGAAAAAATAAATCTCAAATTGCAAGACAGAATAAACAGAGTAGCAACCATGTCCCTGCTGTCCTAAAATATGACATGCTGTTCTCATCACTGATAGAAACAATTGTCCACCATGTAACAGTGTTTCTGCTGTACACCACTATTATCGTCTACATTCCTCAGCCTAAATAATTTAGACTGTTCTATTGCCTTTGGATTCTTCTGATTACAAAAGCCATTGCGAAAGCCAGTTTTAAGTGCTGCCAAATGTCTAAAAATTTCACTTTTCATCTATTTTTTTCTGCCGTTTGTATAATATTTCCCTTTCTGTGTGATGTTGGCGGAGTCCATGTGGTGCCTGTGTGGAGTACAGCTATATATGGAAGAAAGAGCAGTATGAGTATGGTCTGCGGAGTGATGTCATGCTGCTACTATTTCTGCTCCGAGGTGATTTAAGCAATATTGTCACTAAACCATTTTGTGTCTCATTCAATATATTCAGCATAGGGTGGCACAAGCTGTTTGGCTTTAGTTTGCATATCAATAATATACGTATTTTGTGAGTAGAAGTTAAATGATTATTGATGTGTGTGACACAACATATATGTGTTAAAAAAGGTATTGTTCAGTGTTTTTATCTAGATGTTTACTGAAAAAGCAAGCTAAAAGACTGTACCCCCAACAAAGCCATTGAATTGTCATAATATAGAATGATTGTGGAACCCCGTAAGTCAGCCTTTCTCAATGTTTTAAACTTAGCAGAACCTTTGAAATAGCTTTCAGATTTTTCCTGCTAGTATTACTATATCAACAGCTCATTGTATATTAGTGTGGTGGTCAGTGGGAAGAATACTTCTTACATTGATGACCAGTGGGAAGGATCACCTTTACAGATAGCTAAAAAGATCATTGGTGTCCCATATTCCAACCTGAAAGGCACACATTTTTCATTTATCAAGGAACCACTAACAACCTAGAGGAATTCTAGGTTTCCATCTAACCCTGGTTGAAAAACACTGCTCTAATACAATATTTGTTATCCTTTTTTTACCCTATATGCCATATAATAAAACATATGTTTTAACAACATAAAAAATACAATTTTTATAACGCACAAATATTTTGTGTATTTATTGTACGTTTGTATTTCTCTGTACATTTCACTTAATTTAAAGGCGCACAGGGATTCCTTTAAAAACATACTGCAGTCTTTGATGGAGGCCCAAAGCAGGACATTTGCTCCAGGGATGGTGATCTAAGTGGGCAAGAAGAAAGTTTTCATGTTACCTCTAGACACTCTACCATCTCCTTTACTATCTGAAAACAGTAGAGGAATACTAAATCTGTATAATTCCATCATTTAATAGATGTATAGGTATATACCTACAAAAGGGATTTAATGACCAGGAATAGGCAGGGCTCTCAAGCAGCACTGGTCTCAAAATGTTCTGTAGAATATTATTTTTTCTCAATCAATTTCCATTTCCATTACTATACTCTACCAATATGACTCTTACAGTCACATTACATTCTAGCATTCTTGTATAAACTGCTGTTTTCGTTTTAAAATGTACACAGAAACCAAATTACCCTTTCCATTCTTGACAACCTATTTTTTTGTCATTCCTTCACTTTAAAATTCATTTTTGTTGTGTAAGTAACTAACCTTTGTTAAAGATATATCTCTGTCTTCTGGCTATCACACTTGTGTCATTGACTTATGCATTCAGCCTGATTTATTAAACCTCTGCAAGACCGAAGAAGATAGACTATCATGGGGGAACCTAGGTGGTCCAAAAAACCTGGAATGGATTCCATAAAATTATTTACTATTAGTTGGCAAATGTTTTCAGTCCTGGACCGGATCCATACCAGGTTTTCTGGATCACTCAGGTTCTCTCATGATAGTCTATTATCTCCAGTCTTGTCCTAAAGTTTATGCAGGGCCATGGGGCAGGTATGCTTCTTTAATTAATAGTAACTTTTCTGCACATTTTCTCATTCTCCTGTTATTTAACCTTTTGTCTTTATCTTTTATCTTTATCTTAAAGTTTCTGTCTATTGCCCTATTGGCCTTCCACACCAATGGCATTCTAGACCTAGAACTCGAGACCCGCAGACTATGATGAGGAATTGGGACCTGGGTCCTCTCTTCTGCAGCAACTCATCACCTCTGCTGACGGTCTGATAACTTTGAATCTATAGACCAAAGTGCAAATCCCCTGGGTTTGACAGATGACCAAATATAAAGCCAAGAAGAAGAAAACCATGGTAGAAAATCTTCACTGACCCTGTGTACAACAGTGAGTTTTTGCTAGCAGTTGCTAGCCCTCTGGAGCAACAGGCATGGTCCTGATAAAGACCACAGCAATCCTTGTTCCTAAACCACTAGACTGGTGCGTATTTACAGAGGATTCTACAAAGTGCAAAGTTAACTACCACTATGCACTACAGGGATATAGTTTAAATATTTTCTCTAAGAAAGCACCCCAAGCCACAAATAATAACTGGTAGTGTCAACCAATAGATTAGATAATATTATATACATAACATTATTTTCCATAAATAAACTGTATTTATAAAGCACCAACATATTAGGCAGCACTCTATTAAATAGAGGTTGCAAATGGCAGACAGATACAATCATTGGCCCTGATTTATGAAAGCTCTCCAAGGCTGGAGAGGATGAATTTTCATCTGTGAAGTTGGTGATCTAAAAATCTGTAATGGATCTGGTCCAGGATTCAAAACATTTGAAAATATTCAAAACATTTGGCTAGCAAATAGCAAATTACTTAGAAGAAATCCATTCCAGATTTGCTGGATCCCCCAGCTTCACTGATTAATGTGCTTCCTCTCCAGCCTTGGAGAGCTTTCATAAATCAGGCCCATTGAGTTTAAAACCAAAGTTTCTACCATTAAAATAATAAAACCTATAATATCTAATATTTCTCTTAGAATGTAAGCTCTCTCCAGCAGGGTTCTCTCCTAAACGTGTGTCATTGGGTCTGATTTTTTAAAGCTCTCCAAGGCTGAAGAGGATACACTTTCATCAGTGAAGCTTAGTGATTCAGCAAACATGGAATGGATTTCCTAAAAGTAATTTGCTATATGTTAGCAAATGTTTTGAATCCTGGACCAGATTCATTCCTGGTTTGCTGGATCATCTAGCTTCTCTGATTAAAGTATATCCTTTCCATCCTTGGAAAGCTTTATTAAATCAGGCCCATCGCCAAAAGCTCCCCAAACCCAAGTGCGATTTATAGGAAGGAAACTATTTTCTAAGCTTTAGTTGGGGGATCTGATGTGCCTTCAACTCATCCCACCATGCAGTTTATTTGATTCAGGGTATTACCAAGAACTGAAGTTGCTTAAATATATTCTGTATGCCCAGCACACATGAGTTTAATACCAGCTTCTAGGTGAATATGTTTCATTAGTCACATGAGCTGAATAATAGGTTAACAGTACTGCATCAATGCCAATAAATACTATATCTCCACAAAGTGTAATGTAATATTTGTTTTGTATGACTTAGATAACAAGCTAATACACAATTAACTGAAGAGCCCCAAAACATCCATCTCTCCAACAGCCAATATATATAACTTGGACAATGACCCTGATTTATGAAAGCTCTCCAAGGCTGGAGAGAATCCACTTTCATCAGTGAAGCTGGGTGATCCAGCAAACCTGGAATGGATCTGATCAAGGATTCAAAACGTTTGCTAGCAAATAGCAAATGATTTTTAAAAATCCATTTCATGTTTTCTGGATCACCCAGTTCTATTGTGAAAGTGTATTCTCTCCAGCCTTAGAGAGCTTTCATAAATCAGGGCCAATGTGTCTGTCTTGAAAACAATGACGCAGCTTCAACTACAATCTTACTACTCACTCAAGAGAAAATTAAAGATTGCATACCTTTAGCTACTTTAAACTGGCCAGCCTGTGAGAAGACTAAGCTTTACAGTGCAAAAAAGTCTTTTGTTTTAAACAGTGTAATTGATAGCACTTGAGGTCATAAATCCGCTTATATACTGTGCTGGTTGCAACCGTTAAATGTTCAAGTGTAGGAAATCTTTTCAGTTTAAGTAAATATGTATTTGTGAAATGTACTGTTATACAGCAAGAAACTAGCATTCAAAGTCACCCGTGATACATGATAAGCATTAATTACAATTGACATCACTCTGTCCTGTATTAATTAATGATTAGCAGTGGAATGTTATTACTGACAGTGTTTACACGTATGACCTTATCACAGATATAATTGATGGCTTCAATTGAAGAGCTTAAACATAAAGCGAAGGTCATAAACGATAGTGTGATGAAAGAATCCATCAAAAAGAAATGAGGTATGGAATCCTAAGATGTTTATGTATATAATGAAAATATGTAAGTTAAGCGATACCATGTGTTAGCTACAGTGTATATTATTAATGTAAAGCATGTTTTCTGATGACATGCTGTGGCTTACATGGGTCATTTTGGTAAAATAAATAATCTGTTGGAGATTGTGTTACCATAAATATATGTACAAAAAATAGGGATTGCAAATGACCGGCAAAAACAATGACACAGGAACAGTACAGGACCCTGCCCCAAAGAACTTACAATCTAAGAGGATTGGGGAAGTAGCCCACAATTAGGGGGGGCAGAGAATAAATTTAGGATGGGTTTAAGATGCAGAAGAAGACAGGTGAATTTGAAAAGATGGGTTTTGGGCTCTTTTAAATGTGTGGACAGTAGGACCAAGTTAAATAGAACAAGGTAGCCGTGCATGTGAATATGATTTGAGTGAGGAAGTTATTAGTAAGTCATTGGAGGACAGAAGAGAGGGGCTAGGAGTGTATTTTTGTATGAGGTTAGGAAGGTAAGTGGGACAAGGAGCTGTGGAAGGATTTAATGGCGAAGGCCCCTCTCCTCCTGCTGTGTCACTGTCTGTATCGGTCTGTAATTTGCAACCCCTATTTAATGTACAGCGCTGTGTAATATGTTGGCGCTATATAAATACTGTGTAACAATATTAAAGGACAGGAGCTTGAGATTAATTCTAAAGTGAAACGTAAGCAAACGAAGAGAACTACAAAGAGCTGTGGCAGAGGAGGAATGGTGGGAAGGATGGATGAGTCTGGCTGTAGGATTCATAATAGATTGTAGAGGAGAGAGTCGGGTTAGTGGAATACCAGGGGAAAGAACGTTATGGTAGTCCTGACAAAAGATGATAAGATTTTGGTGGTCTCTGGAGACAGGTAGGGGCAGATTTTGGAGATGTTGCGTAGGTGAAAGTGACAGGCCATGGAAATGTTCTGAATATGGGAGAGCAGAGTCGAAGGTGATGTCAAGCTATATATGCAAAATTTAACAGATACCGTATTTTTCGGACAATAAGACGCACTTTTTTTCCACCAGAAGTGGGGGGAAAAAGTCCCTGCGTCTTATGGTCCAAATGTAGCCTAAACATATGTTTCTTACTTGTCTCTCCTCTGTTCCTCTGTGCCCGGAGCGGTGAGCGGTGAGCACGGGTCTGGACCGCGGCCGACTCACAGCTTGCCCGGGCCGTCTCTCCACAGTTACACACAGTTACGTCTAGCTACAAAAGGCTATAATGATTTTATAATGAGATACTATTGTACAAAATATGAATTTTATTCAGGTATCAGCAGTGTGAGGTTTTTCTGCACCACTCTGCAGTAAAAAGAAAAAATATCTAGTAGAATGTATATCTCCCTGAGTTTTTCTTTTTGCAAGTGTTTAGTGATGTTACTGGAATCCATTAGGGTATTGATCTGTCTTTCACAGGATGTTACCTGTTCTCTTACTTGTGGCTGACTAATGTGTTTGCAGTAATTTATTTATCTGATCATGTCTCTTTTGTCGCTATTTTAGTGCATTTTCAGTTCAGCTCTTATGCTTTGCACAAAATCAGTAGAGCAGACAATAATAAGGACAAATCTATAGGCTCAACGATCATTAAGACCTAATGTAGAAACTGCATTTTCCAATAACTTGTGTTGAATAAAAGGCTACTGTGCAACAAAAATAATAAAAAATAAATTTATAATATATCATTCAATAAAGGCAATCTAAACTGTTTTTTTCTATTTCCCTTTTTTTATATAGAAGTTTTAGAGGTAAATTATATCATTAGCATTTCTTCCCAACAGCTAATTTACTATAAGGGCAAGCAGGGAAGTTTTGTTCGCTGTGTGGTTGAATCACAGTTCATAAAATACTTTTTACTATAAAACATAAGCTATTTTATTCCTTTCAAGAAAATGGTCTTTAAAGAAATATAGCTTTTGAGCTTTGTAGTTATGAAATTGATAGCTGTCTGCTCCCAAAAGAGTTTATATAATTTACAATTTGCTCAATAGAAATAAATTTCACAAGTGAAGAAAAAGAATAGATATGTAAGGGTTATAATACTAAAGGTGCTCATTAAACGAAATCAAAGGTCAATTTGTGCAGTAAAAAAGGAGCTCTTGTCTTCCGCAACACATACATTTTATAGAACAGGTAAACCATTTTAAAATACTCACAATCCAAAGTGAAAACAAAATTCAAAAGATGGATCTTATGCTGGAAATAAAATGGGTGATTTAATGAGGCAAGTAAACCCATAATGCATTCAGTGCTGTTGTGGAGAGAGGGGTAAATTGGCAGTTAGTCAGGGTCTCTGCACACCAAGCAGGCAATAAGTGTGCTGTATACTACAAGATGGCAAATGGTGACACCTGGCACACCTTCTCACTGAGTACTGAATTCAAAGGTAGAGAAGTGATGGTCACAAGCAGATATTAAAGCACTGATAACTGCTATTCTTTGCTACTTTAAAGTGTATCTGTTCTATTACTGCCCTCATTGTCTTTGTGTTGATAATTATTTGTCAAATGAGAAAAAGTTTTGACTAAAGTTTTGAGTTGGTACCAGGAAAAGAATAAAGGAGAATATTCCCATAAAAGCTCCTGTTTCAGTGACTGATGACAAAGAGTGGATTTTCCATACTTACATTAAATACATAATGTTCCATCTGCTCATTTTTTATGTCAAAACTTTCAATATTTCCAATAAAGCCCATGACTCAAGCATTTAGTTAAGGAATGATTAGATCATTTGCCAGATTTCGTATTGTTTATCTTTATCCTGGTTGCTAAAAATGTCCTTAATTTTTAGTGACCAGGAAAGAAAGTAATCAGAATTTCTCCAAAAGGGACACAGGTGCAAATCAAATCACTTTTTAATAGGGTGGTAGTTTTTATTGTTGTTTTTTATGGCTGTCTGTGAAGGAGCACTAAAAACATTATACAACCAATGAGATTGGTGTCTTGAGTAAAAAAGTGTAATTAATGAAATGCAAGGTAAGATGTATTATATAAAAAAAAATTAGTTTGTATCTAGTTAGTATCTACATTTTCTTTTCTACTTACATTCATTTTGCAATTGTTGTTCAATCAATAATAATAGTTTCCTATTTTAGAATACTAATGGTGTTCCATTTTCTATGGAATCTATGAAGGTTCTCATTTATCCAGGTGTTTGTATATCTTGTAATGTTTAAGATGTTTTGCTGCCAACCAAGCTGCTTCTTCAGTTCTAACAGTGTAAGAGATAGTCTAGCATTTATACCTACACAGTACGAACAAGTTAATCCAATCACCATGTAATCTGACCCTGGGATGTTGATTGTCAGATCAGGAGGTGGAAGATTTGTTAAACTAGGCTGTTCTTTAATATAGATTAAAAATAGAACTAGTAAAGTTTTTGTGCCACATTCTAGTATAATCCATCAGAAAAACAAAACGTGTAAACAAACTTTATAAGAACATAGCCAATATATTACACTTAACCTTAGACTTAACGTATCAATAAAGGAAGCAATAAAACAGAGACTGCAGGTGCATTTTTCTTAACCACAGCCTTTATTATCACTTTACTTTTAAAATGATTAAATAACAACAGTAATAATAAATAATTATTCTTAACAAACAATAGGAGCCCAGCTACCATTACTCGAGCACTAATACTTAATAAATTACTTAATTAATATATAAGAATATAAGGAGTGGGGGATTTGAAAACTTTTCTCTGATCTTTTTAACTATGACTAATGGTCTCTCCTTTTTATAGGTGCTGATTGGGTGCTCTGACCCTTAACTGGCTTCTGTCCTTCATATTAACCCTTTCAGGTAATTGTAAATCTATTTTAATGTAAAAGGGGGTGGATGGTAGAGCAGTGAGACAACATGTGGTGGTGAAGAGTAGCAAATGGCTGGCATATTCCATATTCCAACCTATTCCAACATATTCCAACATATTCCAACCTGGCTGGCATATTCCAGGAGTTCTGCATTCATCATGCTCCCCCCTTCTTATGAATTATTAGGGCACCTTTTATCAATAGGTGGTCACAAACTTATTCAAAGAATCATAATTTTATCAAAAAACATATTTGGAGCCTCCATGGACCATCTACATAGAAGCTGATATGAGAAGCTGAATTCTTTAATACTTCAACAAATGCCCTCTTACAAGTTAAGATGAAATAATAGAAATCAATGAGGTTTTAAAACCCTAACAAGACACTTTGCGGCTGATTAACCAAGGTAACACACAATACCCTTTGGATAGTCCCTGGATTACAGTACCACCTGTTTTGCTTTAACTCATCATACATAGGGGGATACTTGTTACCTGGCGAACTGTTTTATACTGGTGTAAGGAACTTACCCGCCCTGCGAGCCTGCGGTGTCCCTGGGGTTCCCAGCCACAGAGGGAGACCCCTCAGTAGCAAGCAGCATAACCAAGGCTGCTCCTCTGCTCACAGCTTGTCTGTCTCTGCAGGCGGAGGGATCCGCCCTGGACTAATTACTGATCAGCCAGGCAGCAGCCCTTGCATCCCTTTGAATGTGGTTCCTGCTCCCAGCACTGTGCAAGTGCAAAGTAGTGCACGTCCTAGGGGTACTGTGGGAAGAGGTGCGCGTGTTACCATGCGTCCCTCTTGTACCCCCCGAGGGCGTGGCACTCGGCTGCTTCGCCCCAGGGCGGGACATAGTTAGTTTGAATTCCCTGCGGCCAATCAGCTGCAGGGGATTTACTCTGTCTCCCATCAGACAGTGCCAGGTGGCGCAAGGTGATTGGTCATCCTGGCTATTTAAGGAGAGCCTGTCCATCACCCCATTGCCCGCTATAGCCTCTGTTAACACAGTGTGCTTGGGTGTGTCTCTATGTGGTTTAAAGTTTATCTGTTTGTCATTACCTTAGTGACCTGGTCTGAAACTCACCTTGCTTGAACTCTGCCAGCCCTGACCTCGGATTGTTAGTGACCATTCTGCATGCTGCCTGCCCTGACGTCGGATTGTTCTTGACCTGCATTTGCCTTATCCTCCTGTACTTCGCTTTATTGGACTTACCCCTTGCTGTGCTGTATGATATTGAATAAAGCCTGATTTAAGGGTATCTGGAGTTGGTTGTGGTTTGTGTGCCCAGGCACATTACAACTGGGAGCAGAAGACAAAACAACTAGGACATGCTAGTCTCATCATTTTTCATTCCTGAATAAGCATGCCTTGCAAAATGCATTGAGAGATAAATGAGACCTTAACCTCCCTGGCGTTATGAATAATGAGGATTTTTAAATGTAAAAGCGGTACATTTAAAAAAACTCATTATTTTAAATTTTCCACCTGGTCCCGCCTACCTGCCCAACGCTCCTGCCCTTCAGCCTAAGCCTTGCGAGCAGATGTCAGGCCGGCATCTTCTTCCCAGCATTTACACGTCCCCAACATTCACAGATGCAGGCCGGCATCTTTGTAGCCTGGCGATGCCAGCCGGGGAAGCAGATGCTGGTCATCCCTGGAGGACACCGCAGGCACTGCTGGAGGACGCTGCTGGAACGTGGGAACAAGGTAAGGAGTTTTAAACTCCCTGGCAATTCCATCCAGAGTGGGGCTCGGGGTTACTGCTTTTGGAACTGAAAATTAACTCCGAGCCACACTCTGGAATACCGCCAGGAAGGGAAATGGGCAATATGTATATACAATAATGTTGACACTTGTATTATTTTTTAATATTCAAATATTCCTATTAATAAAAGGTGCCTTTTATCGATAACATTTTATTTAAAGTCTTATTAACATATTCTTATCCTGGGTGTCAGGAAGTCTGCATATGTATCAATCCTTTAAATTACATGGCTGAAGATATCAAATGTTTTAAAAATGCTATGGTAGAGATATTTAAAGGGCATTGTAGACAGAAGATAGATGGAGTCAAAGGCCTCTACCTCTATCCAGAGGTGGTTGTTCTAATACAAAATGGATGGGGTTTTTTTACACCTCTTGCAAATGTGATCTTCATCTTCATGTTGATGGTAGCACTGCCCATTGCCCGTCAAGATAGTTTTGCAAAAATTAAAACAATCTTTAAATAAGTAAATCTTTTTGGAAACATTTGTTTTGCTTGAGTTTGTGTCATTGATCCTGTTGCATGGACATAACACGTTCTTTTTCTTTTACTTCTTACAGTCCTGTTTGCTTGTTCTCTTGTGTGCATTCACATGCAAAGACCTAGTATATATCTTGCAGGCCCTCAGTGTAGTGAAGATGTGTTCACGCCTAGTTCCTTTCAGATTACCCATTAGTATACTAAGGAGAATAGAACAGCACTCTCTTGTCAATTAAACTAACTTTTTATTCATAGATTGTATATTCAAGTGGAAAAACATAGCCCATATATTACATAAACAACAAGCAAATAATAATGCTTTACAACTAAAGAGTTAATTTACTGATAGCAGCATGCTAACCTCTCTACTTTCCTGACATGCCCATGGCTTTAGCATACACACAGCACCATCAGACATGCTGCTAGTAGTGTTAGAAATGTATAGGAATGCGTACCGGTTTCCTGAATGGTTCCTTGAAGTTTAGAGTAATTGTTCTCACCATGGCTTTGCACACTTGGCACAGATTACATTTGACTTTCACATATTCTGTAGAATATTCTAGTAAATAGTAGGTTTTTCAACGCAAAAATCCTTTTTATTTATTCTACCATACTTTGTTTTGTTTTTTTCAAATGCAAGGCCATTATTGTACAATGTTCATCCAGTATGTCTAGATGCTGAGCCACACTCACACTCCTCTGGCACACAATTCTAATAGACTGAATCAATCCACTTCCCTTCAGTACAGCTGTCAGAAGAGATATGGATGATTTGCTGTACCAGCTGTGAGCTGCAGCATTGTGAAAAGTAATCCGTTACCCTGACTTCAAGAGCTATTTGTTACACAGGAGGAAAACCCCTTTAACAACAGCAGAATTCACAGTGGCACAGTTGTAATGCCATTTTGATGTCGTATGATTGCCACATGTAATAAATAAAGAGTTTGTCTATAATCTCAGCACTTTCTGCTTAAGTTGCCTTTTCCTCTATCATATGGTAAATGTATTGTAGTTTAAATCATGCATCAAGCAAAAGAGAATGGTTTAATGATGATGAAAACAACACTGTCTCCTATTGACTATTTGTAAGAAGTCCTGTAATTATTATTATTAAAATGTTCTGCTTAGCCGATAATAGCATAGAAAGAAATAAGTATTAAAACCATTACACTTGTTTTCTTTATCACAGATTTTGGCTTTATACAAACATGGCATTAGCAAAAAAATAACAATTTATATTTGCACATTCTCTGCATTAGACAAAATTATTTTGAATCAACAAGGTGAAATCTGTCGGTATGACATCCAGCCACAGTCTGAACAGATAACAAATTCTTCTGTGAATGGAATGTGAATACTTAACTGTGTTTAAATCCATTTTAGATATTGTATGTACAGATTTTTTTCTATGTTACCCGCCTCATTGGTTTTCACAACTTTTATTGACTGATACTAACTGTTCTTCTGCAAAACCAATTCTTAGTTGATGGACAAGAAGATATGTTAAGATGATTTAAACTGACATTTTTTCAGAAAAGTACATTTTCACTAATGTTTCTTCTAACTTTGGGAAGACTACATCCCTAGTAGTCCAATCAGCAACTACTGGTATAAAGGATACTTAAAGTAATGTCAACCCTGCTGCAAATTTTTTGTGCTCGTTTCCCTATTTCTATTTTCATTTAGTATACAACTGGTAATTCCTTCCACATACCACTCTCTAGGTGCTTACTCAGGGAAAGGCACTTGCATGGCATGAATGGAGCCACAGATAAGATAGTACAAAGTCTCCTCTCCCAGTTTTCTTTCTGTTCTATACAACCCTAAAAATCTAAAATCCCAACTATAACTATAGCAGCCATATCAAAAATACCACCTTTTGGACCAAATAATGATAGGGGATAGGTAAGACACATGGGGCCTGATTTATTATAGCTCTCCAAGACTGGAGAGGATACACTTTCATCAGTGAAGCTGGGTGATCCAGCAAACCTGAATGGGATTTCTTTAAAGTAATTTGCAATTTGCTAGCAAATGTTTTGAATCCTGGACCAGTTCTATTCCAGATTTGCTGGATCACCCAGCATCACTGATGAAAGTGTATACTCTTCAGCCTTGAAGAGCTTTAATAAAACAGGCCCATTGTGGGTAAATTGTGAGAATTTACTGCTAGCCACATTTTAAAAACAACATACTTTTCAAATATATAAATTAACACTAATTAACACCAAAAAAAATTGCCAAGTCACAAGAAACAAGGGGCCTTGAATGAATCTTAGATAATTAAACTGAGTAGATACAAATACCATTAGTGTTATTTGCAAATACTGCAATAAGTAACTCTGCTGCAAGCTGAATGTACTAGCTATCTAGCAACCATGCTTACCACTGGGTTTTATAGGATCAAAATCGAAATGTGAGGCCTTAAAAGTGAAGAGGGTCCTCTCTGATAGGGGTGTGGTGCTGTTTTTTTCTAAAAATTCCTTCTAAAAACACTGCAGTATGCTTATAGGAAATATGAACAAGGGCAACATTTAGTTCCTATTAAACAACATAATTGTGATTAGGATTTTTAGGGATCACTCAAAAGTGCATCTAAACCTACCTTTCATTTGTAAATACACCACATGTTGGTAATAAAATAGAGAAATAATCAGAATTTCTGTCATTAATAGAAATAAAAGTGATATATTCTTTGTTTATAGAGTTAGTATTTTGTTCTAATTTTGCACTGCAGTAAAGAAGTATTGATCGGAATGTTCATGATCAATTTTAAGGGCTCAGAAAAGATTGGTAAAATTGATCTGACTGTTTATATTATTTTATTGAGTTTAACTGTTGTTCATTTCACACCAGGGTGATGTATGAGTTCCACTACAGAGTATGAATTTGAGCAAGATTAAGTTCCCAAATTATCAGATTTATTTTATAGTGATCTAGGTACAGATATCACTTGATTTATGATACATATATATATTTTTATTTGTCAGTTGCATGACATAATGTAATTAAAAAGTCGAACTCCTGAGCTAAACCGTTATAAACATGCAAACCAATTATTGAGAAGTCTTGCAAAAGAGTTACAATTTATGTGAAATAGAACTATTATAAATATATTTAGCTCATGTTAAAATCAAGGCATCAGAAACATTTTATTGAGCATTGTGTTATACAGCACTTGTAGGTCTTCTGAGTGCTTATGCTGCATGCACATTGAATTTCAAAGTAATTTATAAAATTGACAAATGCACGAAAAAGTGTACTGAATGTTAATTGCTGGCTTCCTGTTTTTTGTAGACGCATTTCTATGAATACTACAGTCAAGTGTACTTGGATTGTGGATGGCTTTTTTTAAAAATAAAAGGTCATAGTATGTTCTCCTCTAAACCATAATTATCTGAATAGTCTGATATGTCTCTGTTATGTCCCTTTTCTCAGATATGCCCAAATCCTGGCTGCCAATTCTTTCCCAGTTCACAGCAGCCAGTCCTCTGAGCCTGCCCTATCCCACTTCGCAAAACTTATAACCTTCAGAGCAATATATTGCAAGACATCCCTAGCAAGGAACCAGGACCAGCTTTAGGGTAGAGCAAACTGGTAAATTGCCCAGGGTCCCTACCTTTTCCAGTGCCCCAGTTTACAGAATGTCAGGGTTGCTGGGAGCTGGAATGCTGTGTATATTGGGCCCCCACCTCATAATTGCTCCAGACCCTGTTTTGTCTGATGCAATTCCCCTAAGTATGCAAATATAAACAGAATTATTAAAAAACTTTCCGCAGAAGCTTTGCAGCTATTGCGTTTTCCTTGAGTAAGTTTCCGACTATTTTGTATAAATAGACTTTACAATTATACCGCATTGCCCTGGAAAGCTATTTATCTACACAGTGAAATAAGGGTGAATTGGTATGGGAAAGATCTGCCCACTTTAACCTCATGTGACTGATATTCACCAAAGGAAATAACCAACAGCACTAAAAATATGGATCACAAAAAACGAAAACATGTTTTTTGTTTAATAATTTATACTGGATGCAAATATTTAATGAAACAACATTAGGCTTTCTCTTAATTTTCATCATTTTCTCAATTTATGCATATATATATTAAAGTTAATATTGTAATCCAAGTGGTTTGATTGCTCTTGAGGATTAGGCATAAAAGTTAGGAATTATGTTTTCCTCTAATTTTTCTTAGTTGCTCAAAGTTTATGTTTATGCCTTTTATCTGGACTAACATTGCAGGAGTTAGGAGTAAGATATTGAATTTGATGGAAAGCAGTCTTATTTCAACTGTTTTAACTATGCAACTATGCACAATAGTATGACTGTTAATGTGATGTTTTTTTTTTTAATTTACACAACATGCTACAAATTTTGTAGATCTGTATATTTTGTATATCAGCTTCTGCCAAGTTGGTGCCTGAATCCCCCCCCCCCACTCTCTTTCACAATGGTCAAAGTAATAGACACATTTACTGGCCTTAGGTATGTGCCTGTGCAAAATGTCATTGGTCCTTAAATTTTAAAGTAGGTGGGTAAGGGTGAATGTTAACTATGGGCTGGGGAATGCATGTTATGGACACTCAAATTCTAGTACTTCCTTGTTTGCTGGATGTTAAAGTATATCCTACATTACATTACAACAATCTCAAACTGGATAATCAGCATTCATTGTGTTACAGTCTCCCACTCGATCCCACATGCAGCATGTCCAGATAACAGCAGACATAAGTGAGCAAGAAGTATTATTCATCTCTTGGCTCAACATACATCCTAATCTGATCAGTTGTTTGTAAAAAAGATGAACATTTTAGGTAGTTAAGTGAAATTCTCAATGTCTATTTATAAGCCTTTCCTTTTTCTGTTTTGTATCCACTAGTTCTTTCAGAAGATATATTTCATCTGAACTACATGTTCCAATATTATCCTTATTGGACATACATTTTGTGAGGGAGGAATCATCAATTGCTGGGCTACCTCAATTTACAGCTTTAAGCTTCCTACCAATGTCAGATTATTCTTACCTGAGAAGAACAGAAAGTGTGTATGGCAATTGTTCTTCATCTGTTATTGGGAAATTATCGGGAAAGATTGTTTCCAGTGGCAAACCTCTGATGTCCATACGGAGCTTAAGGCTCCACCATGATAAAAAAAAATGCTACTGTACATTTGATAAATTACAAAAATCACAGACAAGGAGGATTTACTTCTACTGGTGTATTATCATTGCTGAATTATTGTATTACCATTGTACTAATTATAATGTTTATAAAATAGATTTTAGGATTTAATAAATTATGTGAAAAGACTTAGTTCAGTTCCATTCCAAGATAAGGTAGCACCAATGTGAATGTGTGTGATCCCTCCTAGCCAATTAAGATGGCAAAATACTTCTAACATGAAAGAATACTGAGCAAATACAACCTTAGCCACAGCAGAGCAAATAGGGACAATGAAGAAATAGGGATAAACCAACATTTCCTTAAATATTTCCTACTTTATTTAAAAACAAAAAACATTTTGGCTGTAGATATACTTTAAAATCTGCAAGCAGTTTATTCTAATATAATGTTAAAAAATGAATGTTTCTGTTACAGAAAACACTGTATTCTATAAAGTTATGTATTTTGATTCTTATAACCCCTTAAAGTACAGCTTCTACAGAAAAGTATTATCTTATGAAGGCTATTCTGATGTCTGCCTTCAAAGGATTTTTGGAAATCTTTGAAGAACATTTCTACATTTACAGTGTACTATTTGAAAAACAATGCATTTCTCCAACCCCATGGGAATTCAGGGATTGTTGACAGGCTTTGCATATTTTCTAATAGATTTCCATAGGGTGGCACCTCAGGCTGAGAGGTCAATGCCTTTACTTTTGCAACCCAGAAATCTGTCAAAAGATGCCTTTTGAAAAGATCTGAAACATAAATGTACATGCATAATAAAATTCCAAGAGAATACCAATCACTGAAATACATCTTTTTAGGATAAACTTTTGGTATCAACTCATATATCACTTCTGTATAGGAATGAGAGCGATACATTTACTGCAAAATAGCAAGCTTTGTTTTTTTTTTTTTTTTTTAATTTCATCAAAATTAGATTCTATCAAAATTTCATAAAAATTAGTTTTACTTTTAAGACTGCTTTGGCAAAATTTGATAAATTAAAAAAAATCCATATTTTTGGGGGGAAAAAACATTTGATCACCATGCCAATGCTCACTTGATGTTAAATAATCCAACCCTAATGCTGAGGTTCTGAAAACCACATGATTTTAAGTATTTCAGAGTGCCGCATATTAAATTAGCTACATTTAGGGTTTCATTTATTGTATATCTGAGCAGCCTTTGGAAACAAATAAAACCATACTCACACTAAAAAGGTGCCGCATATTAAATTAGCTACATTTAGGGTTTCATTTATTGTATATCTGAGCAGCCTTTGGAAACAAATAAAACCATACTCACACTAAAAAGTGAGCAACAAATGTTTGCTGAAAAAAGGATACTTTAGGTAAAGTGTAAAAACATGTAGATTCCTAAGTGTTTCTTTTATAATGAGTGAACAGGAAAAGTTTATTTGAAAAATGGAGCTAAAATACATTGACCTATTTGTCCAAGCTGGTTTGCTTTACATATATACACATATTGCCAATTTTATGAATCATACAAGCAAATCAACAAAACAGCAAATGCTAACCACAATATGTTTTTATGCCATAAAAACAACCTAAATAAAACTGGGCAAACTAGGAAAGCTGCACACTAAGTATGAATTAGAGTCTGAATTATGTCTCTATTGGCTATGAAGGGAGAATCAAAGAATCTTTTTTGTGTTTATATTCCCCAGTGTGTTATGTTTTCTTTGCTTATTTTATCTACATGCATCTGTGTGTACATTGCCTTTGCATGTAGTAGTTTTCTAATAAATATTGTACATTAAATTGGACCTATACTCTGGAAGGTATCTGCCTTTTTTCACAGGAAAGCATACTTTATTAATATGGATAAATCACTGTTCATTCTAACCAAAGGAATCTTGTTTTACCTGGAACTCTGGAATGGAAGGTCTCAGCTATGTCATTCTTGTGTGCTGCAATTGCTGACCTCAATCCAGAGGTTTTCTCATTACTGAAAGCAACAGCAATGGACCAGCAACACAATAAACTAAAGAATGTTGTTTTAAGATATGGTGTACACAGGATTTAGATGCAGAGAGTAAGGCAGAAGTGACTTAATGCCATTGCCCTTTCTCAGAATGGTGCCAGTATATGCTATGGAACTAGAAGAGAAGAATGAAGCACTCAAATCTACAACTGATAATCTGATAATCTTCTCTGTGGCACACCATATGCTGGGGGACAAATATATGACGTATAAACTGGTATTCCCAAAAAGGCTAGATCGTTTTTAATATAAATATATGTGTATAAAATATATACAGTATTATTGATATGGGCAGTAGAGCCGTTAGACTGGGGGTATGTGAAAATGTAATTTTATTATTTTATTTAACACTCTATAGGTTGGTACTCCCATTCAGACCAGAGATGCTTCAGCTATCTGCTGGAAATGGACGATTCTCTTCCTTTTTTCAGCTTTACAAGTCAATGATGTAGTGATAAATCCTGTATTATACAATATTAAAAGTGTTAGAAAACCCATAATTTATCTAACTACATGTGCTCTTTGTAAAAAACAGCACACGTAGTTATGTAAAATTTTCATTAAATTTTAAATACTTGGTGATTCTACCAGTATTTCTAGCATTCCTAGCAGATTCTAGCATTTCCTCATTAGCACTATCAGTGCTCAGCAGGTCAGTCTTCACTTTGCCACCCTTGTTTGCATATACTCCTGCAGCTTTTTCCTAACAGTCATGAGCTGGCATGGCTTCCTTCATTCCCTCAATTACACAGCCCCACAAGACTGCATGAGCTCAAATCATTCTGCATGGGCCTGGTAAATGAAAAATACAACATTAACATAAACAAAAGGCTCCATGCTTAACATTGCTCATGTCAGCCATGCAGTGCTTTGAAAAAAGAAATGTTATAAAAGGTATAAAATGATTTCAGTGCTGCAATATGTGGGCCAATTGTTTACCTGCAGTCCATGTGACTAAAGGTGTGTACATACACTTTACAAATACAAACAAATATTCTTACAAAGTAAAAGTACATTATACTATTATGCCAATTGTATATCAGCATGCCTCATAGTCTTTATAATCCTTGTTGAATGTAAAGGATTAAGGAATGATATAGTGATAACAGTGATAATCCAATAACTTTAGATCCAATTGGTGAAATTTTAATAATAAAATATAAATAAGTGTGTATAATGTATTTGGTATAGATAAGTAATCCATTGTGAGCAGTAGAATTTACTTTATTGTTATAGTTACCATGATTATTTTTACTTTGAATACCTTCACTCATTTTCAATACTTTTGATATATGATGCTGAAGTCAGAAATCCTAATAGAAGTGTACAGATCACTATTTTTAACCTCAAGACTGTAATTTTCTCATTGGACATATCTAAAAATAACTTTTTTTAAAATAGGCAAGCATTTACCACCAGTTTAGGGCCCTTCATTTTCAGCTATGTGACTATAATTTTTACATTTCATTTTAACTGTTGGCAACCTTTGTTATTATTATTATTATTATTAGTATTAATAAACAGGATTTATATGACGCCAACATAATACGCAGCACTGTACATTAAATAGGGGTTGCAAATGACAGACTAATACAGACAGTGATACAGGAGGAGAGGACCCTGCCCCAAAGAGCTTACAATCTAGTAAGTTTGTTATGATGCTCAAAGCAGGCAGATTATTTTATGAGAGGTGATAGGTAGTTTATTGTCTGTCATCACTATTAAGCTGCGTACACACATGCAGTAATTATCATTGGAATCATTAACAAAAAAGTGCAAAATGACGCAGATGAACGAGGATTGTTGCTGGAAACGACGACCCTCCAGGCGGATCTGATCGGGCAACGATTGTTCGCAATCTATTGTGTGTTCGGTCGTTCAGTGATCATGGATGTTTCTACAGTACACTTTCTCCTTTACATGTCACTTCCTGCATCGTTCAAATGATCGTATTTAACGTGTGTACACAATTGTCCGATTATATTTGAACGATTGTATCGATACAGCATGTACAGAACTGTGCACAATACGATCGTTCAAATATATAGTGCATATTTCATTGATCTGTCGTTAGTCCTTTGTTTTCTAACGACAATTATTGCACGTGTGTACCTAGTTTAAGGCTTCGATTCATTGGCAGATAAGCTTTTTGTCCAGCCAGTTTACAATGAAAAAGTGTAAGGGTGGTGAATTACAGACCAAATAACCTGAACAAATTATGGATTTCTGATTATGTTTAGGACCAGGCTAGTCATTGCAGATATGTGCGATCTGGCCAAACATTATGTAGCATTATGAAGCACAGCTTGAATCCTTCAGCACATTCTTCTTTTGCTACTAAACTAGCCTACAAAATTATAACAAAGAATGTATTTGTTTTTGTAAAGCCAGATTGGTAAACACTTGGAGAAGTGGCTGGTTATATGATCATATTTGTTACCAGGTACCCTTACAAATGTTACATTTGTTAGCTGTAAAAAGTTTCTATGTAAATGATCTTACAATGTTTACTTTGGAATAGACACCTGCTGCTCATTAACCATTATTTTGCAGCAGCATGAGTTTACAGATTTCTTGCCTTCTCTCAGGCTTGTACTGCTGGTTTAGCAGCCAAAATCAACATTGCCACTTTCTTTATAATACTCTCAGCAACATTCTTTTCCACGGGTGAAGCATAACTGTGAAAGTTTTTTTAAACATCTCCAATTATGTCACATTGAAACAACTTAGCCTATCCCAACTTATGCCTACCCAGTCGCTGGGAAAACCATGACTGTGTCATAAGCCTCTCACCATCACTCATTTCCTAAAGTCACCTAAAAATAAGGTTTTAGTACATACCTTATCATGTCATGATGATGTTATCACTAGTTTTTTAGTGCTTCTTTTTCTCAGTTGGAGGTGCTGGCAAAGTTTTGTACATAGATTCATGAAAACATCACAGCACCCTGCCTTAGTACTCCTCCCAACACCTCATGGTCCCAATGCATGGCTGGCCCTTGGGTAGTGTTATCAAAATATAAAAATTATCAGTTCCTAGGTAGACTATACTTGAACGCAGTCCTAGGAAATGCCAACATGATATCTTCCAAGTCTCCATAACTGGAAAAACTGAAATCCAATGGATGAAAGCAGTGGGCTCAAGAGAGCAAGGCTGAGGAGTAATGAGTTATGATGGATGTTCTCCAGGAAGTAAATGATAATAACACAAGTTTAGGGACTTCAATCATTTGTATGTAAATCTACATTTAATGTTTCTGAAAGAAATATACAACTTCAGTTACTTTTCTAAGACTAGATGTGGTTTAGCTATAAATGTATTATGAAAGTGGCACATTCTGAGCCAAAATCCAAATCCCAGTTTGCAACAAAGAGAAACAACACAAAATCCCCACCAAAAAAACATTTCTGCTTGAAGTGAACATGCACCCTAACCTTACATAAAATATTTACAAGCATTCTGAAAAAAAAAACAGTAAAAGCACTTTACAATGCCCTACATTTTTTTCTAATTGTGAAATTATCTATTAGTAGTAAAAAAAATAAATACTTTTACATCCTGGCATTGAAATCTTAGCTTATTTCTTGGACAACAGAATTTGGCAGCCGAAAAACTCAATAATAACAACAATACCACAATTTTTCTAAACATGTTGCTTTTTAATTGTTTCCCTGAAAATGTTTTAGCCCAGCCAAATTCTACCATATTAGCATACCTTGATCTAACCCACCAATATTTGTTGCTGTATCTATACAAAAAAAAACAGACTAAGAAAAGTTCTGGCCTCTGTTAAATGCAGACCAATCTCTTGATATGTAGTTATCTGCTTCACAGCATGAACTGTGTAACAAAAAGCTCAAAGCATTGAAGTTGTTCTATAGGAAGAATTAAAGTAAAGGAACACTATCAAGTTAATAATATACAGTATGATACATGGTAACTGCAGCTTTATTTGTTCAGGTCTCATTATATATAAATTATATAGCATAATCAACAACTTGAGAAAATGCATAATTTTACAGCAAGGATATTGTTTTGTTCTATCTTGGAAAAAAGGTGAAATGTGTTTTGGTTCACATATTATTATTATCTAATATAATCCACAAAAGGCACAATAACATATTTCCAAATAATATCCTAGATTAAATCTTGTGACTATAATTTGTTTTCGTATTTCCAATATTCTTTTATTACAATATGTTTTGAAAACCAGAAAAGGTTCACAAAATGTAAAACAAGACTATAGGAGACCTTCAGCTTCCTAGCACTTCTATTGCATAGGAGGATCTCCGGCTATTTGGCTCATTAGATACCAGTAGGTTTTCTATAAGTATTTAATTAGTCTCTAATTTGTATATGAATTTAGTCCCCTAGGCCACCTATCCTCTGCTGCACCCCAGTGGGCTGCATAGCTTACTATTACACTAATAAGATCAGATGTAATAGCCATACATGTCACATAGGGCCTGAAGGCAGAGAAGTTATAGAGACTCTTACCTAACTGTCTCAGATTTTGGATAGATTTGAAGATAATACATATACTGGTAGCAATTATGTTCTGGATGTATAGAAGCAATGTGGGTAAGTTGTGAATACAATAGGTTTAATAAACTGATTTATTAAAGCACTGCAATGGGGAATCCAAGTGATCCAGCAAACATGAAATCGATCTGGTCCAGAATTGAAAACATTTGTCAACTAATAGCAAATGATTTTGAAGAAATTAATTCCAAGTTTGCTGGATAACCCATGTTCACCCATGGTCTTCCAATGTGTATTACTCCACCAATCAAAATGCCTGAAGGCAGCTACAATGTGACCTGGCCCATATAGCACAGGCAGGCATACCAGTGTGGAACCTTTCATTTTATAACAAAAGTTGCTTCTGACTGTTGCAAGTATGATGCATTGATGTGAATTTTATCTTACAGGGATCTTGCCAAAAATAATTTCAGTATGTGACATAGTTACTGCAGAACCACAATTACTAGTTCAGGATAAGTTTGCCACAAAATAAATGATATGTAGTGTACGGGTATAGTTTAAGGATTAGGCAGGAGTTAGGTTTAAAGATAATGCTTGGCATACATCAATCAGGAGGACTGGGGTACTTTTGGTAGACAAAGAATTGCTGTTGGGGCCAACTCTGGAATAAACATGAGTATTGCATCCAAATTGGTTTATTAAAAAAAAAAAAACAAGCAAAAAAACAAAACTATAGATTAATATAGATCTATATCTATAGACCATGTTTGGCTTTTTTTAAAAATGAAACATCTTTAGGTCCTAGGGAACCGCTGCTATAAATGCTGAATGCTGGGGAACATGTTGGCTAACATGTATTGGAACATAAGAGTTTATGCTTCCTAATATCATTATTTTACAGAATGGTTTGCTTGAAGCTGAACTAAAAAAAAAAAATAAAAAAAAAAGATTTTACAATGCAGGCACTTGGCTTTGCTATCAGCCTGTGTGGGCGGATGTGTGTCAGATTATTTGATTAGACTAATAAAAGCTTGCTCATTGTTATGGCAGGGAAAAGCATGTTCATCCCAACTCTTAAACACAGCAGCTAAATAATAGTATTAAAATGTTTAATTGTTTTCCCCTCCACTTGGCTAACTCCTAGAAAGCAGCCAGCTTTCACTGGTCTGTAAGCTGTCTATTGGTTATTTGTTAGGTACTACTCTTCTGTGTTAAATAGTCAGAAATCAAATAACTGAAACAAACATTTCACTAATGCAGCTCTTCAAACTAGGTTGTATGCAAGAGAGAAAAGCTACATGTGCTGCATGATGTAAGATGAACATATGACCTATTTACAGAATAGATGAAAACATACATGGCTGACCATTGTTTACTGAATTTACATGGCAGTCTAGAAATTACAATTGCAGATTTTGAACTTGGGTTCATATTTGGTTCAGACTTAAATAAACATAAACCATACGTACAATGTATTTATTAGTGTTTTCAGAAGCATGGATATGGTGAATATTTCTGCTATAAGATTTGTAGTAGAAAGACTGCACAGCCCAGTGTATGTTCCCGGCATAGCTGGCTGCTTGGAAAGAATGAACACCATTTGCACGCAAGGGAGTTAAATCATTCTGGCCTGGCCAATCAATATAGCCAAAGATCCCGAACCTGAAAGAGGTTCATGAGAAGACAGCACTGGAAAAAGGGAGAGGTCAGAAAGTGTATGCTTATTTTAGGGAAAACTATAATTACCAAAAATTGTTATAAACAGAGCAGGACAGAGCCTCACCAATAACTTTATGACACCAATGCCATCCTCCAAGAAACATAGGGGAAGAGAATCCCATAACTAGACAAAATGAGATAAATCATGTCAAAAATTTCAATATTATAGCTAGCTTGTATTTTGCTGAAATAAAAAATATGTACTGTATCACACAGCCAGAGAGAGCAGCATAATCACTTCACCGTCTGAGCTTAGTGTCTCATATTGGGTAGTGATGTGGGTATAAATGTAATGGTTGCATGAACCACTACAGCATCTCAATACAACTCATAGATACAGGTAGGAGTATTCACAGCATGGACTACAGCATAGAGATGAGCAATGGGTTTGGCATTCTAGGTGTTCCATACAACATTGATAACTGAACTCTTCAGTTCAGAGTAATGAAATTATATTTAACACCTTCAAAATAGAAAAAAAATGTTTATGGAAAGGAAAAATACTTTAAATATTTTTTTGTGATTCTACCTGCTATTTTATTATTGGTTACAATAAGTGATTCTTTAAAAACAGTAAGCTTTACCCACTAAAATGTCATTACAAATAAAAGCAGAACTAAACCTCGCTATACATACCTCTATGTGTTATGTTTCAGGGGGCTGCGTCTTCTTCCTTCTTCTCTAGATTAAAATCTAGATTCCTAGTAAGGATCTTTGGCCATCTTGATTGGCCGTTCTAGAAAGACGTAACTTCCACACCTGATTATTTTCTGGAATCTTTGACCAGGCCAGAATCATGTAACTCCCACACGTGCATGTGGAAGTTCATTGAATTCTGCCGAGTCAGGGGATGTGGGGATTCCCAGAATGTGCTGACATTACATGAAAATGCAGATAAGTATGTTTTTTTGCCGAAGGAACATCACATATTTGCAGTCAGTAAATATGCGCTTTGAATCCGTTCAGAAAAGCAGATTGAACTGGATCTTCTGTTACCCTAGATTTTGACAGCATTTGCAATATAGGAAACCACCACGCCAGTGGGTGCATGCCCTCACTGGGGAAAGAGTGGACAAAGGTTGTTTCACAGCCCTTTATTAGGATTTAAATGATGATCCTCCATCCTACCATGGACAATACATCTATGATGGACCCTATTAGTCTGGCAGGGAAACTGCTGGTTCCCTGCAATAAGTTTTCTCCCCCCATTTACCTTTATACAGTATGCTAGAGGTTAACATGAATCAGGTCAGCATGCTAAGGGCTCATGTGTACTGGAAATCTTTTGTGTTTTCTTTGGGCAAAATTCTAGGGGTTAATGTGTACTGGGGTGTATTCTGTATTTACTTACTTATGTGTGAGGAAGTAATTAGTAGGTCATTAGTACGGATGAACGAGAATGCCTCTGACAGTCTCGCGAAAATTTCCTTGAACTTCCAATGGTTCAGTGAAATTTCGGCAAACCAATTTCTCGAAACATCGGAGGATCGAAGAAATTAAAACAGGAGGATTCCCAGAGTTGCATTCAGCCCTGGGGATCCTCCTGTTTACGATCCCCGGGGCACTAGAGGTAATTAACCTCTAGTGCCCCGGGGATCACACACTCTTCTCAATGATTGCAGCAATGATTGAGGATTTCTTGCAGTGGATCGCATTGCAGTGGATAAAAGAAAAATGTAACAAATGTATCATAATATTACTGTGCTGGAAAGTGTGTTAGAGAGTAAGAAATACTTATATTACAATGTCAGCTGGATCTCCTGTGCTCAGCAAGCAGAAAACAGTTCCTTGGTAATTTGAAAACAGTATACAACAGTTCTACCATTTTTTTTTAAGGCACTAGAGGTCCATTCAAAACCTCTAGTGCTCTCTGATTGGCTGAGGAAGGCTCCTCCTCTGAGAGTCATGCAGCTTGCTTTTAATAATGAACACGGCTGTGGGATTGCTGTTGCAACCCTGTAGTATGTGTTCCTCCTGTGTTCTTGGATAGAGAAACTCTAAGAGTAAAGGGCTGCAAGAGCAATCAGGATGCGGAGATGACAGCTCCGTTCTCGCCATTCTCGTCTACATGTTTGGTAAGCGAGAATGGCCCAATTCGCTGCAAGACTGAATGTAATAAATTTGCTCACTCATCCCTAATCATTAGAGGTGAGAAGAGTGCAATTAGGACTGTATTTTTCTATCAGGTCAGAAAGGTAAGTGGGATAGGAGCTATGGAGGGATTTGAAGGCACAGAAGCTTGATTTAAAGTTCTGAGGTGATAGACAAATATTAATAATCTAATATAAATAAATATCATTTTTGAAAAATAAAAACATAAAAACTTTGGTAATAAATAAAATAAAAAATAATGTAAAAAAAGGGCCTGGGGTCCCCTCAGATTTTGAAAACCAGACCCTTCAAACAGCTTGGGACCGTTTTCTTGAACAAGAGTTAGAGGCCATCTACTGTCCTTAAAAGGTCCACAGGAATCTGGTTGTCCCAAAAAAGGAAGGGGGCAAAAAGCATGTAAAGGGCCCCCAGCTGTCCACCCTCACACCCTGAGGAATAGATACAGGGGTACATGGTACCCTTTACCCACTCCATGAAGGGTTAATACAACCCCTCAAAATATAAAGTCTACACATATCTTTTTTGTTTTTTATTTTATTGGTTTTGATTTTTAAATGTAAACTTAATTTTTACAGATGTGGATAATCACCAATATATCAGTGCCAAATCCAATAACTGAATGACCCTCATAAACACTATATTTATTGAAATAATAAAACCATAATTTATTAAATACTTAAAGTTTTCATGCTATATTACCTTGTGTCATTTTCCTGATAGTTCTTGTGAAGATTCTTTGAATTTTCCTCTGCTTCTTCAGAGATGTTGAGACAGGAGTATAACAATCACAGCTATAACAATACCACAGTCTTCCATTATTTTATATTCATGTTGACAAAAATATTCCAATATCAATATTGTAAAAAATTCAGTGTGTATCCTGATATTTAGCAAACTTCTCATTTAATAACCATATGTTTATCCAGTGGTGGGTCGTCAAGTAGGAAGGACACAACAGCACAGACATTAGCAAGCAACCTGTTTGGCCTATTCTCCAATGGGTCTTAGACCCTCTTATCCAATAAATCTATATATATAATAAATCATTGATATGTGCCAAAGTATTTTTTATAAAAGAGTGAACATAAATGGGGTCTGTATTTGAGGTTGATAAGCAGTCAGCAGTGATATGATTGCTGCAGCCAATCACAGCAGAGGGCATTCAAGGATACACGGCCTGGACTGCCCTACAGCTGCACTCACAGATACACTGATAGAAGCCCGGCGCCCTTGCTCCTGCTAGTGAGAGGGCAACACTGAAGAAATCCTCCTTCGGGGGCAGCTGAAAAGGTAAGTAGGTAAAAGTATATAAAAAAGAAATAATTAAAAAAAGAGAAAAAAATAACATGCTAATGGGGGAACATGAGGGAATGTTTACTCCTCATGAGAATGGGTAAAGGGTACCCCCACACTCCCCAGGGTCTGGGGGCAGATACTGATTCCTCCTAATAAATGGGACTTCCAGATTACCAATAGCCCCTCAGACCCCTACAACACCAGTCACTTTGTAGTGAAGAGGGCCTCTCCCTCAATGATAGCCCCTGCCACCATTGGGGGGCTGGTGGGCCTGGTTTTTCAAAAAGGGGAGAAGAGCTGCACACTTTTTGCCCCCTTCCCTTTTTCTTAGGAAGACCAGATTCCCGAGGACCTTTTAAGAATCGGAGAAGGGGCCAAATGGTTGTTTCCCCAAAGTTTTGTACAAGAGTCCCAAGCCATTTAGGGGTCTGTTTTTCAAGATTTGGGGAGACCCATGCTTTGTTTTTTTACACAAAATGTATACAGCATATACTACACACAAACTGTAGTGTCACAAAATATTAGTGTTATTTTAAACTAGGTAAACCGCACCGGGTAGGTAACGCAGTGTCTTCAATTTTTTCGGGAATGGGCAAAGAATTCATTGGTTGTCTGCGGCTCTGGCCGGTCTGCAGGCTCAGGAAGGTGGGTGAGTTATCTGAACACAACCCGCCCACTCTCCTATCGCGAGCTTAGACCTGAGATGGGAGAGTGGGCGGGTTCTGGTGTCATGACGTCACTCTGGGGGAAGTTTCTTTCCCTTTGAGTGACACATAGGCAGGTGTGTAGTGGGGCGGGCACCTTTACATGTACCATGCCCCCTTTTTTTTTTTTTACGACTACACCCTTGCTACCCATGCACCTGGATGCTTTTTAAGCCTCATCTGGTCCACCCTTCCCCATGACTGCCTTTTTATTCTGGCCTACCCATGCATCTGCATGCTTTTTATGCCTAATGTGGCTTACCAATGTACCTGGCTGCTCCTTATCTTGCATCTAGTCTACCCAGATACCTGGCTGTTTGTAAGCCTCATCTGGCCTACCCATGCACCTGGCTGCATTTCTATCCTGGTCTACTCATACACCTGGCTGCTTTTTATGCCTAATATAGCCTATCAATGCACCTAGCTGCTCTTTATGCCTTATCTGGCCTTCCCATCCATCTGGCTGCTTCTTAAGTCTCTTCTAGTCTACCCATGCACCTGGCTGCCTTTCTACCCTGGCCTTTCCATGCACCTGGCTGCTTTTTAAACCTCATCCGGCCTACCCATGCACCTGGCTGCATTTCTATATTGGCCTACTCATGACAAAAACGCCTGAAATGCCTGTAGTAAATGCCTACAAACAACTAAAACTGTGTGCCCAAGCGTTTTTAAGTAAGGAAGTAAAGTGAAAAATGACCAAAGCAAAAAATAAAATACCCTTACCTTCAATCCCGCAGCACACTTTATCTGGGGGAAAGGTATCTGGAGGTATCTTCCATCCGGTCCTGCGTCGTCCCGGTATCCGTAACCAAGGCAGCGCCCCGGGTGCCGCCATCTTTCCCTCTTCTTCGGGGTTCTTCTTCCTACGTCACCCAACCCAGGTGCGAGATCAGGTGATGTAGGTTGGAAAACAAATAATAATAACTTGCCGATCTTACTGCGCTTGCTTGAGATCGCCACCCAAGAGCCTCCAGGGATGTGCGACGTAGGTATCCCGGGAGACTCTGCTCTAAATTCATTCTCGATTGCCTAGGCCAAGCATGACCAAAGCCTCTGTCGTAAAATCAATAATATGCGCCTAACGAGTTGATCATCCGCCTTGCAATTATTGGACCGCTACTCGGCGGGTATAATCGGCAGGACGGGAGTCCCCAT
Organism: Pyxicephalus adspersus; assembly: GCF_032062135.1. Taxonomy (NCBI): domain Eukaryota; kingdom Metazoa; phylum Chordata; class Amphibia; order Anura; family Pyxicephalidae; genus Pyxicephalus; species Pyxicephalus adspersus. The sequence continues at coordinate 73,951,885 of NC_092858.1, read as the reverse complement.
GTGTGCACAGGGAATCCTCTACTTTACAGTAGGCATGTGCTGTGCGGGAGCCACACGGACCACGCCCACTCTGATTCCAAAGCCCACACTGACACTGGACTGGTGCACAGGGAATCCCTCATCTCACCATGGTGGGCTGTGCGGGACCCTGAGTACCTGCTAAATGGTAGGCCCCCACACATTTTCACCTCACCAAATATGGCCCTCTTTGCAAAAAGTTTAGACACCCCTGGCCTAGGCGATCGAGAATTAGGGGGCGGTGCTGCACTTTTTTTTTTTTTTAAAAAGGTGTTGCACTTAAAAAAAAATATATTTACCTTACATAAGGGGGTTGTTTATCCTTTAATGTAAAGTGAAATTTCTGAGTTTAGGTACGCTTTAAGCATGTGCAATCACATTCCATTGAAGGCAAACTCCAGAGAGCGGTCGCATTAGACGCTATTAGATGCAAGGTAACGCTAGACGCCTGCTCAATAATTGCACTAATTTGGTTCAATTTTCATTATTTTTTACAAGCAGTTTTGAGTGTTCTTTCTGCTCATCAGCACTTGATTTTACTGAGAAGCTGCAGGAACAGTTGGGAGCTTTGTAGTGATAGCTGTAACAAGGAGGAGCCCGTCGTACAAGGTTATATGATAGGAGAAGATTGTCCATGCTTGTCACCCCCTGTCTGTCCCTCCTCTGGAGCTGCCAGTGACGTCAGCAGCCTGGCCGGTGCCCCTTGCAGCCAGCAGGAGGAGAGAGAGCGGAGAAGAACAAGGAGAGGAGAGGAGGGAGTTATGCAAAGACGGAGGTCACTGCTCAACACTTCGCTGGGGTCCTGGAGCAGCAAGCAAGGAAACAAGTGTCAGCCATAGGAGAGTGCTCCTGCACCAGGCTTCCTGTAACACCTCTCACCTGTCCTCACCTGCTCTACCTAGTCACTGCACTTGTCAAAGTGTCCTGAGTCTTGTCAGCCTCAGCATCCTCCTTGTTCCGAGCCTGGGAGGGGATCATGGCTTCATCTGCTAGCGGGATGGAGGAAGTGCGCTCCTCGGTGCTCACCCCTCTCAAGCTGGTGGGACTTGTGTGCATCTTCCTGGCCCTGTGTCTGGACATCGGAGCCGTTCTGAGCCCAGCCTGGGTGACGGCGGACAACCAATACTACCTTTCCCTCTGGGAGTCATGCAAGAAACTGGGCGAATGGAAATGTGAAAACACCCTGCAGAGCGGTGAGATAGTTCCCCAGATCCCTGCACACATTTCATGTAACATTCACCTGGCATCTGTCTGCCTGCTGTCTCCTGGCACCTAACACACCTCATCTCCCCCATAGTGTCTTCCTACACAGATCCCTACTAAACAAGGCTTGCTGTGTAGGAAGAGATCTTTGGGAATAAAGCTCATACCACTAGTTTAGGGTGATGTGTTATACAAGGTACATCAGCCTTTTTATATTCACAAACTCATCTATATAAAATATGTTGACCCTTGCTAACATACATTCATCATACAATGGCAATCATATGGCACCCTTATAGTGGTGGGTAAAATGCCACCATTCCACACAGCTAAAATGACTCTGCTAGTTCTGCCAAGTGTTGGACCTGGCACCATGAGATGGCAGGTCAATCAGGGTTCTGCAAATCCCTGATGTAGTGGCTGGTGGAAAGGTAGCACAGTAAGTTTCAGCTTAGTGTGTATTGCTGTAAATTGGGCTCGTTCACATAGCTTGTGTTTTTACAAATTTCTGAATCATGCATAAATATTTTGTTTCTTAGTAAAGTGGTATTTAATAACAACAGCCAGTGATCATAAATCAGTTTGTAAATAATTTAAAGGAATCCTTTGATAGATTGTTGCACATCATTGCTCTTTGCACCTTAGTGGGCTCTATTTGGTAATATTATTATTATTATTAAACAGGATTTATATAGCACCAACATATTACGCAGCGCTGTACAGTAAATAGGGATTGCAAATGACAGACTAATATAGACAGTGATACAGGAGGAGAGGACCCTGCCCCGAAGAGCTTACAATCTAGTAGGTCATAAAAAGCAATCGCTAATGAAAAGTATCACAAAAGTGACCTGCAATCATCCTCCATTGTTCTGACAGCTCTAAGCAGACAAAAGGTGAAATCTGATTAGTTACTATGGGTTACTGCACATCACCTACCTTGTCTAATAAAACTAAATGTCTTCTTGCTTTTGTGTTGCCATTGAGCTACCAGCCTGTTGTAGTACATATCACATTTTGCCATAGCTTGGGGTTAGCCACAGCACTCCCCCAGCCTCATGGTTATATAGTTATCATGTATGGCTCATCTTGACTATTTAACAATTATCTGCTAATATTACCTCTCACACCTTAAGCCTCTTGATGGATAATAGCAGGATTGCAAAATGACTTTGTGTCACCAGGTTGGGTGTTAATTGATTTCAATGTCTCTTGGTATACTATATATATGCTGTCATATATGGTAGATACATGTGCAACTTCTGTTTTTTGGTACATGGCAAGTAAAAGCTTCATTACTATTATTGTTTATTGTAATTATTATTATTAGTTGTGTACCTCCATAGTATAAATGGGGGTGCACGATCTGTGCAGCATGTTATTCTATGTGTTTATTTCTGCTTAAATCTCTGGAGATATAATAACTTTAACCTATGCTTAAACTGTAGTTTAGATGAGATGAATCATCATCTAGATTGAGCACATTCCCTGGTGAATTTAATGCTGCACCCAATGTCACTGCATTTGTTTAAAACCTCAACATGAATGCATTCAGCTGGAATACTGATGTATAAAATGACAGATCGCAGATCTGTATCTCTCAGCACTGGATTACAGGAAATATACTTTGGCACAGAGGTTGAAGGCAATGGTAATAGTATAGCAGGCTGGCAATTGTGCAGTTACCAGCTCAGCATTTACTAGGAATCTTTATTTCCTATCTATAAACTGGCAATGATTACTATTATATTTTGTAACCTACTGCATCATTAGGTTTTACAAGATGCTTTTAATATGCATTATGTTCATTATGTCCAACAAAACAGAGCAGTATTAACATGTTTTATAACTTGGCTGCTTTCTGTGTTACCCCAGCCAAGCCAGGCACCACCACATAAACCACACATGTTGGTTGCATATTTTCCCAGTCTATAGTTGAGTTTGTTCTGGTATTTAAGCTTGGTAGGCATTATTTTTTTTTTCGAGAAATTTGCTCACTCAGTAATTGCAGTTTTACTTTACACAGATCAATAAGTGTATTTTTAAGGTTTTAAAGTTTTGGCATCAGCAATCCTTTGGCTTCTGATTATGGCTGCTGGATGTGCAAAGTTAGGGAGACAGGCAACATCAAAAAAAGGTCTCCGTAGCAACCGCAATCCATTATTCCAGCTCAGTGACTTTCTGTTATAATATCCACGGTTTCCAGACAAATTTTCTATATGGCTGTAAGGGGAATGGGCTTAAAAAGAAGTATTTGCATTTCTTAGCAGCTGCATTTTTAGCATGCTTGTTGGAATGTCTGTGTGCTCAAGACAGTATGGGAATAAGTTGAGAGGCCGTGACAAAGCTTGTTGGGAATAATGCAAGGTGGCTCATGCTTGGCTCAATTCATGTCAGCTTTTTATGGTGAAAACAAAAGACTGGCAGAACAATGAAATAGTGCTTTTTTCGCACAGTTAAAGGAGAACTGAGAGCCAGATGTGTTTTTTATCTGATTTCTTTCACTCCACAAGTCTATTTTACCATATTTGTCTGCTGATCAATTCTGCAGAAGTTTTTAAAACAAGCTCCTCTTATAACATGTGCCTTCCAAGGTCATCACACAGACTGACTAGCAATTTCTTGAGTAAATGAATAATTATGCCTGAACAGGCTCTTTATGTTTGACATCTGTGGCTGTCTGATGGGACATAAAGGCTCGTTGTGGGACTGAGGACCCCCTCCTGACTCTGTTTTATTTCAGTGGTATGTGGCAAAAATACAGTGCTATACAAAACATGCTCAGTGTATCTTTGCTAAGAAATAATTGGTATGGCTAATTCTGACAATGACATACCAAAAAATGGCATTCTCTTTACTATGGTTACCACAGAATATTTCCTTTTGCTTGTTTAGCTCCTCATGTGGTAGAACTGAAAGTTTCACATATTTGTTTGCTGGATTCCATTCAAGCCTCTGCCACTAATTGAAGCCTTGTGAGCTGTGCTTTATGCATTTGGGAAAAATATCCTTACTCACTTATCTCAATATGGATTCCTTTGGTTGTACTAGACAAAAAGTAAATAGAACATGATTTTAGTAAGCATACCTCTATTCCTTTGTGTGTGCATGCCTTGCCATGATTATTATGTTTAAAGATATGTATCTTGTGCACATGTGTTTTAAATGATTTGTAAAAGTCTCATTCACCATCTTTTTGGTAAGATTCACAAGAATTTCTCTATAAATATGCCTTCTAGTTGCTTTATACTGTGTAGCAGAGGTAAGGTTTGCAACACATGTATACATAGGTACCATACAATGCAGGAGAGTAGGGATAAGAAGACATTTCCAAGGTGACTTTGCAATCAAACATAACATAACAATAAATATTTTGAGATTCCAAAGTTTTTCTTAGAAGTCTTTTTAGGAAGAACTCTCTGATACCAATATGGGGTTACCCCATACAAATATAGCATGCAGTGTGTAAATGTTCTTTTCTATTCTTTTTTGTCATTAATAATAATATTATTATTAAACAGGATTTATATAGCGCCAATATATTACGCAGCGCTGTACATTAAATAGGGATGGTTTTATTTGTTTTTATCTCCATATTCACATGCTAGCCAACCTGAATACCAAAAGTGATGCTAAGCACAATAAGGGACCCATGACAGACTTCAAAGAAGGATGTCTGTAGATTGGTATTCAGCAGTGCAGACAGTGTGAGCAGTAGGAGAGTTTCGTTTTGACAACGTCACCCATGGACTGATTCCCAAGATTCAGTTCAATTTTGGTTAGTTGATTGATAGAAGCTCAGGAACCAGTGCAAAGATGTTTTGTTGTTTCTATAGCCTTTCCATGAATCTTTTGCTCTGTGTTGCTGATTATTTCAGTAATGACACATACAGTGCTATTCAAATAAATTAGTATTGGTCAACCTATTAGATAAAGAAGGCTTTCACAACAGCTCCTAAATATCTCCAGGGAAGCACACATAATTTTTTATATTAGTTTATACTAATATTAATATATGTAGAGCTCAAGACAATAAGAGTCTGGTGACATGCTACAGGTGTAGTTATAAGTTGCATACAGGCTGCTGGAGATTTCAAATCAGTGCTTTTGCTACTATTAGGTCCAATGGGACACAGTACAAGAGCCAAAGGATACATAAAGCCTTTGGCCACAGGTTGAGCTCCAGGGCAGTAAATTCTCACAAACTGAATGTGTTGGGTGATTCTGCTTTATTAATATCAATACTTGCCAGAATTTTAGCTTACTCAACTTCAGCCAATAATTTTCTTTCCCTTTGATTGGAACGAGAAAGGGTTAGAACCTCTCTGAGGCGTTTTATTGCGGTCCATGTCCTCAGTTACAGGGAGTCAAAAAGTAGGTGATGGAAACTCTCTTCAATGACAGTGGTAAAAGGTAGAGCTGATACACATCACAATTCCTCACACTTTGCAATTGTCAGCCCATTCATTATGAATAAGCTGTAAAAGCACCTAATTTTTTATTTTTATTTTTTGATTCACAGCACACCATAATGCGCAGACCATTCACATTCATTCATTGTGGTAATCTATAGCACTGGCACGCTACATCGAGCAGAGACAACCTTACATGTACTCATGTTAGTAGAAAAGCCATCCATGTATTGGAATACTGTCACTTGCCAAAGGGATAGATTTGTGTTAAGGCTTATGTAACAACTTGCAAATGGATTTTAAATAAGGCTGCTACATTCTAGCAGTGCACAATGTGGCAATATGATCTGGTAAAACATGGTAATGATAGTGATTGGTATTGTAACACGATTTTTATCTAACAAAGTGTTTTAGTGGATTTCTCCTTTAATTGCTAATTGTTTTTTTTTTTATCACTGGGTTTTTTATTGTTCAGAAAAACAAAAATAAAAACAAAGCAAAGCTAACATTAGATCTGGCTACCTGCCAGTTGAATGAAGGAAAAGGAGGGGGTGTGAGTATTCTCATGTGATACTGGTTATTGACATAGGGCCAAGGCAGCAGAGTTTACATGCAGCTGAGAAACTGTATAATCTCATATTTGTATGTGCTCCCAGTAGTCACTTTTTTATTATTATGGTTGTTCCCCTAACCACTATATGCATAGTTAAAAATAGGAAAAGCCACTGAAAACAAAAATATGTGCTTTGTATACTACAAAATGAGCAATTTGTGTAGAGTCTAGAAGAGTTATTTCTCATTTGAGCAGACTGATTCTGTAGATTTCTGCAAGGAGGTAAAAATAATGTGTTAAGTAATCCAGGTGCAATCTTATCTCTTGCAGTGATCTGTACTTTTAGCTAAAATCTTCCTGCTGTGGGCCACACCTGCACAGTCAATCCTCAAAGACTCCTATATAGCAGTCTGTCACAACAGGAGGTGCTCGGGAGATGTCCCACATACATCTTTGGGGACAGACTATGTAAGTGCAAGCAACAGTTTTAGTTTACTATGCACCTGGTGTGGACAAAGGCTAGTTGAATTTGGTAAGGCTAGTTGGCATAAAAAAGGAAACATACTTTCTTTAAAAGTACAATCAAAATCCTTTAGGTTCAAGTTGCTAACTAGGACTCCGTATCGGTAATAATCTGGAGATTCGATATGTTTCATGCAGGGAGTACGATAATATATTGCAATATATTGTTACTGTACGCATATATATTGTTACTGAATGCATTTTTTAAAATGTGCTTTTAGAAAAACTCATAATATAAATACTTCCACTTTAGCACAACCTGCTTTCTTCCCTGCTAGCCTCTCACCACCATTAAAATTCAAATTGCTGTCAATATTGCAGCATTATTTCTTGAGAACGGTGGATCTTGATTGTATTTTGCTGGCCCCCTGGTATCATTGCTGCCCATTGCCAAATATCTGGTTGTTGAGCAATAAGCTGTCCTGTGAGAACTAAACAAAATATTGTGATAATGTCACAATAATAAAATGTAAGAGTTCATACAGTATCACTAAAACACCTACGTGTATCAATATTTCTTAAAACTTTATAACTATCTGTGCCTAGGCACTAGTGTTTCAGTGTGTGAAAATGATGCTATTAGTCAGGGCAAGGGGAAACATTGCTTCCAATCTAATTCTCTCAGTGAACACTCCTTGGGATTATTCTGTATATTTAGCTTTCTGACAGGTTACAGGGTGAAAAGCAGCAATCATGGAATCTATTTTCCACACCAAAGAAAATTAACAAACTTATGCTTTGCTCATGCTGGGCTAAAAAACAGGTTTGAGGCATTGCCACCTACCCCAGCATCACAGTCAACTTTGGCTGTTGCACTGCATGCTTATCTGGTCAACTATAGAAGTAAATAAAACATCCAGTGCTTGTGGTTATAGGGGAGTATGTGATTTACTCCTCTTTCTCACATTTATTGATTGGCTATTCAATGCCACATGACATCAGGAAAAGAATCCTTATTCCTGTGGTATTGTTAACTAGAGCAGATCGGAACCTAATCAAAGTTTAATTTCCTTGCTTCTGGTGGTTGAATAGAATGGTGAAAGAGTGATGAAAATTTGGTAAGTGCTGCAAAGGAAGGGAACCTCGGCTAATATATAAGTCTACATACACATGTCAGATAATTGTCACCCTGGAATGAGAGGTTGTGCTGGCATGCATACAGTGGTCTTCCAATGTCGTTCATCAGTCTACCATGGCAGATTGCTGAATGCAGGATCAGGAATGCTCTGTGTATTCATATGGAGAGGAGCACAGCGAGGAGCCACTTGCTTGTCCTCCCCTCTCCATACAACAGGACAGTACTGCATGCGTGTACAGCACTCCTTTGTTCAGCTTCTACAGGAAACTATCACAAAAGATCATTTCCAGAGGCAGTAATCTGATGTGTGTACATAGTCTTGTTCCATTAGATACTGGTTCTACCTAAACAGAATATTGGCAAACTGACGAAGAAACAGAAAAATGAATAATTGGACAGCTGTACTGCGATCCTTTAAATCATATCAAAAATCATACAAAAAAACAAACACCAAAGCTAGGTGTTTCACAAATGTGCTCTGTGCTCTTCCAGCTTCAAAGCCCTAAAGACCAACAAAACTGAATGAAAGTTTTGTTAAAAAAGCAAAAACAGAGCCCTTCCCATGTGACCTGCCAAAGTCCAGAGACTGGCCCTGCTCCAGTCACTGAAGGCTCTGTGCTCCATTGAGCAAAGAGAACTCCAAGGGGCTTTGTTAGGTTGAGTGGGAAAAATGAGTAAGGGCTTTAGGTTTTAAAGGCGCCTTACCAGTTTTTTGGTTTCCTAAAGAAGAAATATTCTCCATTTTGTTTTGGATTGCCTTGTTATTTTTTATCATTTCCAGACCTACATTACATTTTATCATTTAGCATTCTGTAATTTTTATTGATCATTTTTAAAGTTTATTTGATTACATTTTATTTGTTTTTTTTTTTATTTTATTTTATTAATCTTTATATGGTGTTTTTTTCTTTATCTAACTTTTTTGGTATTGTTTCAATTTTCTCCCATTTTTAGATACTTTGTACTCCTTTTCTGTATTTATAAGTCCACTTTTGCTTCTTTTGTTTCTTTTTCTGCTTAGTAACCACATAAGTGGGAACACTTCAGATGTCTTACTTCTTTAGAGGCATCCTTTCTTATGTTTCATTATCCAGTAATTTAAAATCATTGAAATAAGGTTGCTAAGTGGTTTTGTTTTCTGGGTGTTCAGCATTTTCTCAGAACCTGATCCCAGCACAGTAGTGATATAGCATTATAAGGAATACTCTGTCAACCCCAGCTGACCTCTTATTGTGATTTAAACAAAAGCAGCTTCTTGGAATTGTTATGTGGGAATGCAGGCACATGCAGGAAGAATTGTTAAGGGAGAATGTACAAACATAATCTAAAGGGTAACGATATAGCAATTGTGTAGCATCTGATACTTTGTAAACATGTAACATTTACATTAGCCATTCAGAAAATAATGAATGGGGACATTATATAGTAGTTTATAGCAATAGTGGTAGTTTATAGTCCATTATGCATATGTATATATATCCATACAAAGTAAAGTCTGTATTTTAGGATCAAGTTTCTAAATACGTATTGGTAAGTGTTCAGAATTCATTTTAGGCTGAACCTGGAGCTGGTGAATACATAACTAAAATATCTTCTGGACAGGGTCCCCTCCTCCTCCTGTGTCATTGTTTGTATCTGTCTGTCATTTGCTACCACTATTTAATGTAAAGTGCTGGGTAATATGTCAGTTCTATATAAATACAGTTTATTAATAACAAAAATAATAATAATTTATAAAAAATGTTAACCTGCTGCAGGATTTGTAATTCTATTTGGGCAGTTTTATTACCTGAACATACTACCAAACACCATAGCCAGATCCAGTACTTTCAATGCAGCAGCACCCCTAGCTTACTGGGTAAATAATGAAGCTGTAGATATTATGATATCATTTTAATAATACATTTATAGATTTTTTAATGAATAGTTTGCTGCTGATATTCACTTTTAGCTTTTTACCTTTCATAGAAAAGTTCTAAATACACAGTTTGAAGTATCCATAAAATAATAAAATCTCAACTCACAATTCATGAGTGAAAATATCATTTATCATGTTGTTTGGATATAAAAGAGAGCAGAAATGCCTTCTGTTTTAAAGTAGGAAACTGCTATAATTCACCTTTCAAAGGCAGAAGCAAATTGCGCTAAATTTCCTAAAGCATCAGATTAATTAATCACATAGTCACAAGCGAGAATGTGTGATCACAGAGCAGTAACAAACTCTGTAGCCTGTGGCAACTGTGTGTTTTCCATTTGTAACACTTTACATTGACAGGTTTGTAAAATAGCTTCACCCTGGAAAAGCAGAAAAAAGAGGACAGAGCTGGGCTGTTCTAAACTTTGTTCCGTGCTAAGTCAAATTAAAGTGACCATGTCACAAGACCAGCCATTTTAACAACCATCTTTCCTATTAGATTATTATTCACAATAAAATCTCTCTTGCGTAGAGATCAAAAAGGCCTGAAACTGCTTCTGGGTGCCATTATATTGGATGTCAGTCTCAGAGTTAAAGCAGCCATTCAATTGACACTTTATAGACACTTTTATAAGTTGTTCTTCTCCAGAAGCTACATTAAAGGTTTTGTATGGAGGAACCAGGAGGGGTGGAGATGCTAGGCCAGTGCAGAGAGTAATTAAACACTGCCAGAATAAGAGAGGGCTATGATGTAGCAGCAGGGAGGGGGAGGTGTGACTGTGCTAGGAAATCCCTGAAGTGGTCAAACTCTAGCAAGTTAAGCACATTGCAGGTGGATATAAAATCTTTATAGAAAAGGAAATATTGAATCTCCCCCAACAATGAACTTGACCTATTTGGTATCTTTTGGTCTTTTTTTATACATCATTGAAAGTGTTTTTTTATATATACATATATATATTATTGATTTTCTGGTTAAAAAACTGTTGATCTATTGGGAAATTTGTGGGCTGCTAATGTCCTATAATATTTACAGTATCTCATACAAGTTATTACATTTGAAAACTAAAATATTTTATCAGGTAATCATCCAACGCCAAGTAAGCCTATTTTGAGGGACCAAGTCCACCCCTTGGTGTAACTATTCTGTTCACATATTTCTATATTCCATGTAACATCAAGGTTGTTTGTAGTAATAAGGCCCTCTTTCTATGGTGTTTGGTGGTTCCTTACCAGAAGGAGAAGGTCCACTGGTCACTCCTAATATTGCCGAAAAATGAAGTTATATACAGTAATTAGTAGCAGTGGATATTTTCTTTGTCAAGAGAGTAACTTATAATCATTGAAACAATATAGATTTTGTGAGACCCCAGGTTCTTCGCTGCAAACTTTTGGTAGTATACTAAGATAAGGGGCGTTGGTGATGAAACACTCTTCCTTTCCAATAAGTGATACTGACCTGCCAGATGACTTCCTACAGCACAACAATACACCCTGCCTATGGCACAATATCGAAAATCAGTTTTAAATCACCTTATACATGCAGCTAGAGCCTACATACCTTTGTACTGGAAAATGACCTAACCATTCGATTGACCTCCACCAATCAATTTATAGATTCGGAAAGTGAATGACAACATGTAAATGGAAGATCTCAACTGTAACCTGTTGTAACAGTCTGTCTCCATCTTTAACACACAAAGTTTTTTTGGATGACATTCCTACACACTAAATAATTTAAGGGCCTTTTCAATACCCTAGATCAAGTTTCTGAGTAATTATACTTAGGGCCTAGGGTTTCACCAATATGGTAACTACTTTTAATATTTATTCAGAAGTGTGGAGTCTTTTTTTTTTTTTTATCTTTCCTTCCCTCTATTACCTCTATTACCCATTTTCCCTCCTCTTCATACCCTTTCCTGATTCAGTCTCTTCTTCTTCCACAAACATTCAATAATAGATTAGGTCGATTGAAAAATTTCCCTTTATGCGTTATTTTATCTGAATGCAGAAGCGATTCGTTTCACTTGCCTGTTTGCTCATTAATGCCATATTGTCATTTTTTTACTACATATATATATGTATAGCTATATACATATATTTCTATAATAGCCGACCTACATTTCATTGTTTATTAGGCCAATTACTTTTTTTTTCTTTTGTTTATTCCCATATTTTGTGATTTATTGTTTTGTTTATCTTTGGTGGACTATGTTCCATTCACAAAACTTTCTCCATGTGATTGTTAAATAAAGAATAAAAAAATAATAGAAATAAAAATAAAATGAGTCAAAAACATATTGGACACAAATTTTAAAACAGATGAGTGAGGAAACTTTTATATAATATGACACACCAATGTAGCTGGAGTGTGGTCACAAGTATTCATAATGAAAAGAAACCTATACAATTTAATTTCCTAAACTGGATCTGAATATTGAAAATCTGAGAGGGGATAGAGGTAGAAATAACATAAGGGAAAGCAGGGAGGTGAGATGTTAGTCTAGTTTAGTGAGGAATAAGCTGCTCCTCCCCAATTCCTTATACAAATTTTTTGAATTGTTTGTCTGGCTAGGTCATGATCAGCAGCTGATTTCCTATTATCCAATTCCTTCAGTGCTGACATCTCAAGCTTTTCCTATCTTTAAATGTGTGCCTTGTTTGGCATTTCCTTATTTTCATCTATGAGCCTGACAAAAGAAGGTTAGCAGACATTTTTTTTAAATCTAAACTCCAGTCAGCTCCTTAAAAGCACTCTTAAAGTACCTGCTGCAGCTTGTAATATTGTTATAATTATTATTATACTGTATTTTTAAAGCACCAATATATTACAAAACACTGTACACTAAATAAATGTTGCAAATGGCAGACAGATACAAACAATGACATGGGAGGAGGAAAGGACCTTGCCCAAAAGAGCTTACAACCTAAGAATGTTTCTGAGGGTAAGTCATAGTCTGTGTAGAAATGGGACCAATCACTTTTAGCACAGGAGAAGACTGAAAGAAAGCAAAGTCTGGAGCTTAGCTTTATATATATTTATGCATAGCAGATAATAAGTGTGCAGAGGAGGGAAACAGGCATGAACTTTTTTGTTGATTTCTACAGAGCAAATTGATAGCTTTGTAACGTGTCCATGTATATTTTATTATTTGCATGGTGGGAATCATTGTGCTGCCATCTGCTTTTCCATGATCCTGATGTGTGTTCCTCATGGTGTGCATTCAAATTCCACATCCATGCTGATGCTGCATGGAAAATTATATCTTCAATTCACTCTGCTGTGAGTATCAGCTTTCCGAATCTTCCACCCTTCACTGCTGTCATCAAAATAATCATCAGAGAGTCATCAGAGAGGCTGATGGATGATGTAGCATTATAGACAAGCTGGTATGTGCCAAATGGACTTTACATGCTAGTATCCTGATAAGGATGAAGAAATAGGTTTTGTCATTTAGATTTGTAAAGATAGCTCCTATATATCATTAGCAATAAACATTACCTGTTACAAATCATGTTCAAGTGTTAAATGAGAAGACACAAACACAAATGTTGTGATTTTGCCTTTGTGTTCATAGAATTTTTTTACAATGTTATTATTATTACACATTATTTATATAGCACCATCATATTACGCAGCGCTGTACAAAGTCCATAGTTATGTCACTAACTGTCCCTCAAAGGAGCTCACTATCTCATGTCCCTACTATAGTCATATGTCATTAATGTAATCTAAGGTCAATTAAGGGCTAAATGTAGAAGCCAAATGTTACCTTTAAATGTTAAAATTTTACCTTTAGCACATTTTTGCTCAATATTCATTACCACTTTGCAAAAGTAAAGTAGCCACCAACAACCTGCGTGGCTGTTTAGATCATATGTATATAGACACATCAACAGAAGTCCAGGTCATTGACTTTATCTTTATACATATTTGTGGAGTGGTTCATCAAACTTAGATGTTAATAACTTAACATATTAAACACTGGTAATATGTCAAAGCATTTCCGCCATGGAGACATACTATCATTCCTCAAAGAATCATTAGATCCCTGCACACATGCCTTACTAAACTAAGATTAGAAAACTCATATTTAACTTACTTTTTGATTGAAGGGAGGCAGTCTGTCTAATTTTTCAAATTTGCTGTGCATACTTACACATTACAGCAAAGACCTTAGGATTGTCAGTGGAGTTTATTTGAAAAAGAATAAAGAAAAATAACTTTGGCTGTCATACTTACTCTACTCTTCGAGCTGTCCCTCAGACTCACCAGTTCAGACTCACCAGTCCAGGGCTGTTCCTCTTCTTGTAAGTCTCGGGCATCGAGGTTTAGCCCCCCACCCTGAATCCACAATAGAATTCCACATTGGCAGAACCACAGTGTTACATCTGGCTCCGTTACTTAAAAAGGACTTTTTTAATTGTAGAAGGACATCTAGAAAAAAAGGTAAGCATCTTCAGAATACCTTATATTAAGGTGCATTTACCCAATATTACCAAGACCCAAGTGTACCTTGGCTGGACTATAGTTAATATATTCCAAACAAGCTGCTTTTAAACAATTTATATTCAAAGACCAAGGTCAGGATTTAAACCCTTTCAGTTTACAAGCATTTACTGATTGCTTAAATGAAAAAAAACTTGCAGGCTAGTAAACAGAAAGTAGTATTAGTAGTAAATTCAGTGCCTGCTCTGTAAAATTTCTCACAATGTTAAAACTACAGAGGTGAATAAGGACCTGATTTAAAATGCATTTTACTGTTTGTTTAGAACAGTTTTTTCCTCAATGTTTTTAACAGGGAGAACCCTTGATATAATTTTCATGTCTTCAGGGAACTCCTGCTATATTACTATATCCACCACTCAATGTATATTAGCATGGTGGTCAGTAGGAAAAATGCCTCTTACATTGCTGGCCTGTAAAAAAATAACATTCTTACAGAAAGGCCATTGGTGTTACTGTAAATGACCAAAAAGGCACAAATTGCTCATTGCTTAAGTAATCCCTAACAACCTTTGGAGGAACCCTGCTTGAGAAACACTGGTTTAGAATATATAAATGTTTTAATGTGCATAGCCTGGTATTTTATATACCTTTATACAACCCAGGTAATGTCAGGGTTATCTGTGTCATCAGCATTAGGACATGAACATGAAAAAAGGAATGTATTACTGTTTCTTTCCTTTTATTTAGTGACTGTTTTTTTAAAGAAATTAAATTAAACAGTAAATCTTAATATGCTAATAAGACTATTGAAATCATTGAACTGACAATTACCTTGCCAAAATTCCTTATAAATTCTACTGAGATTATACTAAGTAATTAATCATTGATGAATCATGGGAAAAGACAAGTGAAATCAATTAAAATAAAAAATGATGACAACTATATAAGTGAAATAGATGCACATGTTCATAAAATACTGAGTACTCAAATGTCACCTTCTCCCATCACATTGTTGGAAATGATTAGGTAGTTATCCCCATGGCTTCTGTACATAATATTTAGATATCTGAAATCTGAATTAGCCCTCATAACCCAATTAAGCTTTTTTATAGTAAACCAGTTAAAAAGGGAATATTGTAGGAATCTGAATCTCTTTAAATATCTTTATTATATAAGGACAGCATTCTCTTTCTGGGTGGCTATGTGTTCAATTGTTTAGTTGTGTTTTCTCAATATTGTCAGCACCATTTCAGTCTGTAAAATATCCCAAGAGGCTCACCTATCTTCTGCCAGAACTCATAAAAAATATGAGTAAAGATACTGATTATTAAAGTGATCTTTTTTAAAGAGACCCTGTTGCCAGACTATTTATTAAAAATCTTAAAAAATACATGTACATTTAACATATTTTATGCATGTTATTTACCTGCAAAAGCCTGTCTTATGTGGACTTCTCTGTAATTGGTGCTTAGTGATGGTGACGGCCCCAACAGGCTTAGAACTGTCACTTTAGTGACTTTCTATAGCAATTTCCTTCACTTTCCCCCTGGCGGTTGCATAAAAGGTTATGAGGGGGCGAGGAGGTAGCATCAGAGGAGCTAGGCAACCACAGGGAGCATTTAGATAACCCCCAAAGAGTTTAGGGTTAATATGTGTGAGGAAAGAGGGGGCTGTGCTAGGAAATATACTCTTGGAATAGTCAGATTTGTAGTAAATTCAAAGTCACATCACCAGTGAATAAAACATACGGAAAGGAAAAAGATAGCAGATAAACATTTGAAACATTTGATTTTTCTTGTACTTTTACCTATAATTTTTAGAAGTTGGTGACAGGGTTTCTTTAATGGAAAAAATAGTGTATTTTCTAGTAATAGTTTGCAGAATAATAGTGTATTTTCTAGTAATTGTTTGCAGAATAATAGTGTATTTTTTAGTAATAGTTTGCAGAATAATAGTGTATTTTCTAGTAATAGTTTGCACAATAATGGAATATGTATTTCCCAGTAATAGTTTGTATAATATTTATTTATGACATTTTTTCATGCTTACTGCTATACATTTTGTTGATGTCACATCATATATAAATTTGATGACTTTCTTGTAGTCACCTTGACTATTAAGCTTTTGCTAAGACTATTGATTTTTAGTATGTTTGCGTAGACTGAGGGGTGTGCACTGCAAAAACACTACAATAGCAATGACATTTTAACAAAAATCACTATACCACCTTACTGAATATTTGTTCCATTGAAAGGTTTCAACTGTTTTTTGGATTTGTAACAGGTGTATTTAAAACTGTAATAGTTTTGTTAACATCAATCACTACTACATTTAAAGTGTTTATATGGCTTATCTCTTTTTAAAACTTTTACCTTCTTATTAGTTATATTGTCTTGAAGCTAGATTTCTGCATGCTACACAAACATTTCCAGCAACCAGTCTTCTATACTGACATATTTTGTAATTTTCTTTTCCTAACACTTGTACCAGTTAACAGTGTTTCTAATCAAAGCTTGCAATGTAAACATTTCAGTTTCCGGCTTCCTAACAGTGCTACTATAGGGCCAGTATAACATAACCATTTATTTTCATAGACAAAGAATGCTTTTAGAAATGAGCAGCACTACACTGCAATGAAAGAAAATTGGCAAGGCTTTTAAAATATTTAACATCTGGGCTAGGCCACAGAATCAGCAACAATTTATAAGTACATTTCCAGACTAAGCTACCATGACTAAGGGAGGTTTAAAGGCCTTTTACAAAGTAAATGTGATTGAGAACACATTTCTGTATTACTGAATGTATTCTTTCAGTTTCTGATAAATCATACAGAGCGTGTAGTAAAGGAAACAATGGAACATAAAGAACAAGAACCGTATGACCTAGAATTAGAAAAAGACCTGAGGGCATGGCATTTAGCTTCATTTATATATATATATATATATATATATATATATATAAAAAAGTTGTTTCTATTTTAAAGGGATTTCTTCTGGGTATTTAGATTTTTTTCGGATCGTACTATTTGTAAACAGTAACCTATATTATAACCTATAGTACTTTTCAAATTACATAGTTCTATGTTACATAATATTCTGCCTATACTATCAATTCTTTATATTTTAGTTCTTTCTTGGCTTAGTTGTCATGAGTAGGAATAAGCGAGCGCGTTTTTAAAACTCAATTTCGCAGCGAATTCGGCTGTTTAATTACAATTTCGTTAAGCGAGAGTGGTCGGTGTAAATTCCCCAACCAAGCTCGAATATAAAAAAAAAAAAAGGATCACGGGCTGTGCTGATCAATGAATTCAGCGCCAGCTGCATTCAATGATCACCTCAGTGTGCAATCCCCAGCACTAGAGGTTAAAAGGGGATTAGTCTCCCCATTCAAAACCTCTAGTGCTGTCTGATTGGCTGAAATCTAAATCATTGGCTGAGGAAACCTTTCACTAGAGGTTTTGAATAGGGAGACTTGTCTCCATTTAACCTCTAATGATTGCAGCCCTGAGAATCCACTGCGATCCCGGGGCACTAGAGGTTAATTAACCCCTAGTGCCCGGGGATCGTAGACAGGAGGATTCCAAGGGCTGCATGAACGATTGCAGCCCTGAGAATCCACTGCGATCCCAGGGCACTAGAGATTAATTCACCGCTAGTTAATTAACCGGGGATCGCAGTGGAACTGCAGATGAACTCTCAGTGGAGTTTCTCTATTAAAAATTCATCTGCAGTTCAGTTCCTTTGTGGTCACAGCTGATTGGAGGAAGCACACGGGAGCCATTGAGAGTTCATCTGCAGTTCCACTGTGATCCCCGGCACTAGAGGTTGATTAACCTCTAGTGTCAGGGATCCTATTGATTGCCTCGATCGTCTGATGGTTTCGCAAAATCAGTTCGCCGAAATTTTGCGGACCCATCGGAAGTTCAAGAATATTTTCACGAGAATGCCAGAGTCATTCTCGTTTATCCCTAGTCGTGAGGATTGAAAGCTGCATGACTTCTAAAATTCTACATTCCTTTCCCTGAGAACTTGGGTATTTTCCATATACTGAATGTGCTTCATTCCCATCCAGGTATTTGAAAGATAGTAAATTAGGGTTTGCCCATCTAGGGTCAGGTTTTTTAATTGATATTTGCACAGAATGTTGAAAACTGGTCATTCAAGCTGTTTTCTTTTGGTGGATTGGTTAACCACCGCATTGAGATTGAAAACACTTTTTCTGTTAGAAGAATTATTAGGATATATAATGGTCAATTATCAATCATCAGTAACCAAACAAGTAAATGGGACATGGAATACTTGTGGTCCATCACACGGTTTGGCTTACATTGATTGCAATTACTATCATAATGTTAAAACTAATAGTGTATGTCAAGCATTAGATTTAGCTAAGATTTTAATGACATTAAAAAACACATATAACTTCAATGCTTGCAGATACAGAGGTTAGATATGGTCGTTCTAAAGTACTTTTTTCTGCTTGTTCATAATATGTACATAATACAGTATACATGGTCTGGAGACATGTTCATTTTAATACCCCAAGCTCCCTGTACAACCCTCTGTTGATAGAAGTTGGGAGTTATTGTTGACACTCTTGTGTTGTCACAAAATCAGCTATGTATGAAATCTATGGCGGACAATGTAGGGATTATGCATGAATTGTAGGCATTTCCGTGTGGAGATTGGGTTCCTTTTATTGTTCTGTTTAGTTTAAAAAAACTCGCTATTAACTAAGTGAGTAACTCAGGCAAGGCTAGTGATAATCAGCAATCAATTATGTAGGTCGAATGAAGAATTTTGCAAAAGAAAGCAACTCTGTGCTAATAGAAGAAATGTGGGCATACAGACATTATTTTACAGAACATCGATGGATTTTTACCTTGTTTGGTTTTATGAGATTATTTTGTTTCTAAAGTAAAAAGTGTGTTTATCAATTCCTACTTTTTGCAGTAAATAATAGTTTTTACTCCTGATTTTTATGATTAATTTAATAAAGCGTGTAAGGTATACAACCAGAGATTGTTGTGAATAGTTACCTGCATGATGCTTCAGAAACTCTCCAGGGTTGGAGAAAGGCCTCCGTTGAAGGGCCCTAGTTTTCCTTTCCTCCTTGCTGTAATTTCCCCCAATTTATTAGAATGCCCTTACATTAGAATCCCAAAGTATGTGGAGAGAAACACACTATATAATAATGTGCATTTTTGAAAGCAGGTAAACTGTATAAATGGCCCCTGAGTTACTATATGCATAAAGATTACCATCTCTCTCCATTTGTCCAGGTCATTAACTGTTATCGCCAGTGTCATCATTTATAATGCCCTTGTTACTTATCACATGATTGTTTGTTAAAAAGAACCTCTAAATAAAGAAGAAAAAATTTATTATAATTTAAAAATCTATTATTCCAGAACCTTCTCTTATCATTTAGGACAAAATCATCTGATGAATTTTAGAAGCTAGAAATATTTTTGGAGATTGTGGTATGAGTAAATTTTATGAACGAGAATGTTAGCATTTCTCTTTTATGCCTGCTCTAGCATCACACCTAATAAATCATTTCCAGCAACTAGTTGGCATAAAAAGATTCTAATTTAAAGAGAACGTGTTGAAAGTGACATATCTGTGCTGCCAGTCCCAAACTGCCTTTTAAAAGTGCTTTATGTCAGGATGATGCTTTGTATTTACAGTTTTCTAAATCGTTGACCAAGGAAAATTGAACGGCTGGTCATGTCATAACTTTGACCTGCATACTTTTTAAAAGGAGTTTTGGAATGGCAGCACATGACAGGTTTCCTCAGAGCTGTTCAATCTGTAAGCCTTGTTTAAATGTCAAAGTATTTTAGTGTGTATTAAATCTAATGAAAGGCAAAGAATATTTCCTTTTTATTACTATTGTGTATATTGCATATAGAATGATCATGGCAACTACAGTAAGATTTTTGCCGAAATGTTGTGGTTATTGACTTTTTTTTTTCTATTGCAAAATATGAAACACACACACACACATATATATAATATATTAATATATTCATATTATACATACATATATATATATATATATATATATATATATATATAGATATATAATATATTTATATTGCTTGTTTGTAATTCTGACCTCTAGATTCATTATCAGAGTTGTTACCCTGAAAAATATAATGAAAGTCAGAATAAAGTCAAGGTTTTTTAATTGCATATTTAATTGGGGTGCCTAAAATAAAAGTATTGAGATCAGAGGTTCAGCATGACAATGAGACAATTAATTTATTTCAGAGGTAAGCATTATGTTAGAAAATGCTTTCAATATTCAGTGATAACCTGGAATGTTGTCTACATGATCTGAAATGCTATCTGATAATTAAGGTATGTGACTATTGGCAGCAACAGACATTCGGCTCCCAGCAGGTGGGTACCTTGACAGCTGCTTGCCTGCCTGCACTGTTGCACTGGTTTTTAATCTTAAAGAATTTAACCAGTTTAAAATTTTACAGCAGGTGGCACCGAATCTCTGTGGGTGGAGGAAGCAGTTCAGGGGTACAGGGAAGCAGTAACCGCAATGTCACTGCCAGTCTGAAAACAGACTTAAAACAACACATTTTGGTAAAAACCTGTAAAAAAATCTATGTGCTATATATATCTTCATTAAATGTTTTCCATTTTTATATTCTAAACTTTACCACAATAATTTAGCTTTACTATTTGCCAATATCAATTTTTAATTATTATTCACATAACCTTTCTTTTTAAAGTCACCTCATATTTAAAAAATGAAATGCTCACTTACTTAACTTATTTAATAAAGCATAAAAACAAATTAATAAGATTAGGTTGTCATGAAAATGTCTGCTGCCTATGATTAGCATTCACTGCTTACCCATCTTTAAAATCAGTTACATAGACTCAAAGGCAGTAAATGATCTTGTGGTTAAAGTACTTATTTCATGCTTCTTGATAATTAAAAACATCTAATTTGGAGGTCCTTTTGCATGCCTTTTAAGCAATTGTATTAGTTGTTTTTTTTTTTTCCCTTAAGGAAAATTAGAGGAAATAATACACCTGGATTTAATTGACTTTCTGATAATTTGAGCATTGCACATTATCATATTTTATTTGGAAGTACACACTTACCAGAACACCAGCCAAAAAAAACCCAGAATGTAACAGAATGAAATGAGAACTTTAAAATCAATAGCCCAGCCCATATCATCTGTGGGCGTAATAGAAATCAGCGCAACCCAGGGAAGTTGCAGGGCAGAATGCAGCAGACAAATACCTATGTACTCCATTTAAAGCCATATATTACTGACCTCCAAGCAAACAAAAAAAGTACTTTATGTGCACTTTTGCCCCAAATTTAGTAAGTAGAGCTTTGTTGTTCATATGGTGAAATACATCTTTCCCATAATATCTAAATTTCAAATTGGTGGAGCTTTAATAGCAGTCTTTACTCTTTGTTCTATATGTGTTGCAGGCGATGGTATGATAAATATGTAGCACAGGTTCTTAAAGAGGAACTTAACTTATAAGATGTGCCCAGAAAACAGACAAAAAGGAGTTGACTAGGATTACTTGTAGGCTACCTGCAGCTGATCTTTTGCAAATGACAAACTTACTATGCTTTGTTCCACACTGTAACACTTTGTGGAGGCCACAATCCTAGAGGCGGAGTTTTGCTTTCAGATCATCCAGCAAAGAAAACGAGTAGCACAGTAGTGACATTACCAAACATAATTCAAAGCATTTGAGACTAGTAGGCAGAGGCATCGGTACCTTAATCTCACACTTCTCAAATAGAGCTATCACAGTGTAGACACAGGAGTACCTAGGTGTCCTCAGCTATCACAAAATACTATAAAATAAAGTACAGTCTTAATAAAATCAACACAACACAAGCTTTTAGTCTTACTCATAGATTTAAAACTACTTTTACTATTATGAATTTATTTTAAAAAAATATATCCTAATAGTATAAATTATCCTTTATATCATACTCTAGTATTCTTTTTCGCACCTGAAACAGTAATGGAATAAATGCACATAGGATGGTAGGGACCATGCTGATGGAGTAGTGAGAAGAGGAATGAC
This sequence comes from Pyxicephalus adspersus, assembly GCF_032062135.1. Classification (NCBI taxonomy): domain Eukaryota; kingdom Metazoa; phylum Chordata; class Amphibia; order Anura; family Pyxicephalidae; genus Pyxicephalus; species Pyxicephalus adspersus. Next base: position 73,929,647 of record NC_092858.1, on the reverse strand, counting down.
CTCATGCACTCTGACCTCTACCCCTCCAGTAAAGGTTCAGTACCCAGCTATGCTACTAGATGGATAATACAAGATCAAAAAAATACACAGGGATTTTATGACTAATAAATTAACAATTTACTAACAATTGATCATGGGATAGAGGTTAGAAAGTGTGAAATTATCCTGGGTAGAAAAAATAGGGTAAGGGTCAAACATTTGAGCAGTGCTAATGTGCTTAATGTTAAGGATTTTAACATTTATTTTACAAACAGTTTCTGTTTTTTTCTGGCTCACAACTTTGGAAAGTTCAGAATGCAGTTTGATGTACCCAACTTTTTATTTCGTAGCATTGCTGAGTTGCAAGTTTTCCATGCCAAGCCATGTATGGTGTCATTCTTTGACAAGTAAACAGCTTTCATGGGATTCTGGCTCAAATAGTTTTATTTTATTTGTGAGTTATAGCGCTCTATTAATAAAACAAAGAATCAGACATTCCCTCAAACATTCCCTTGTAGGAATCAACCAGATCCATGTGTTTCAAAGCCAGTAATTGATTTCCCAACGAGGTAATACCATATTCTTTGTTTTAAAAAATAAATCCCATAGTGTTTCTCAAATAATGCTTTCTAAAGATTCCAAATATGTTTTTTGTGCATTTTCTGCTATTCAAAACAAAGGATGGATGAAATTATATACTTATTGTGATATGTTAGTGTTCTGAATATTAGACTTTTATTAGTCCCTGATCTTTTACAGTGTTTGTAGGATTCTTATAGATTAAATGAGCTTTCATTTCAGCCAAGGGAACTGATACCTGCAGAAAGTCATTTCAGTAAAAAGAATAATTTTGGTTCATTTATCATTATGCTACTTCAGATTTATTAGGCATTTAGCAAATTAATGCAGACTATTTTCCAGTTTAGTTTTTGATCAAATATTTAAAATGAAACAAAATCACTTTTGCTTCAGCAAACATTATAACATTGTAACATCTCACTGAGAGTTGGCAGTAAACTGCAGAAGACAACACCATTGTTTTTCAGTTTTGTAATCACATTGTCCAGTACAGTGGTTGCCAACCTTTTCAGACCCACCGACCACTAAATTTACCGGCTCTGGACTGGGCATGCATTGGGAGCCGGGTGTCATTAAAAGGGGAAGAAACTTCCCCCATAGTAACGTCATGATGTCAGAACCTTCCCACTCCCCCATCGCAGATCTAAGCCTGCTTTGGGACAGTGGGCGGGTTGTGTCCTAGAGACACAACACGTCCACTTCCCTGAGCCTGATTTCCTTACAGGGGACATGGGGGTCCTCCTCCTGACCCTGCTGGGGGGCGCACCAGCCAGCAGACCACCGGTTGGCGACTGGTGGTCCAGTACACTTGAAAATTGTAAGAAAACATGTAGCCTTTTAAATATCTTATAACTATATATCAATACTCAGTTTAAGAGAACCAATACTATGGAAGCTGTGCCCAAAATGTATTGCAAGGCAGTTTTGTAATCATGTTGTCCAGTACACTTGAATATTGTATATCCCAATTAAGAGAAACTGTGACTTTCAAATATCTTATAACTATATATCAATAATCAGTTTAGGAGAACCTATACTATGGAAGCTATGCCCAAAAAAGCCAAGTGGTGGGCAATTGCCTAGTGAATAATATTTCTTGTAGGTTGCCTGCAGCTTATTTTTGACATTTTTGAGTTACTAGAACTCTGATGTGTCCTCTGCCTGCAGCCTAAGCAGATCAGGTTTAAAAAGTATCCAATTAGCTTTTTACCTGTTCGCTACCAACTAATACTTAACAGAGGAACCAACCTTTTTCTACCCTTTCAATAATTAAAAAAAGGTTACACCTTGGGTTACCCTCAAGAAAAAAAGATTGTGCTAAACTCTAACTCTCTCCTGGTATTTCTTTGAAATGCAGTCTAATTATAATTAAATTTTGAAAAGGACTCGAAGTTCCACAGGGCAGTCACGGGAGCTATAAAGAGAAGGGTGAAGCATTTAAATTTCCATGACATGTAAAATTATAGTTTATACAGTCATTTCTGATTCTTTCATATACTGATGGTTTTTAAACTTGTAACAACTTTTACTTTTTTCTTACAAATAGAATTCTCAGCAGCACAAAACAAGTGGTTGACCATTTTACCTTATAGTTACCACTATCGTTCCATTTTTAGTATATGTCCTGCCAAAGCAAGGACATAATTACCACTATCATTTGACAGAATAAAAGAAATTGTGTATTAAGCACACTTTTTACATAAACACCACTCTTACAGAAACATACACGTGTATATCCTTAGTACGTTCCTTTATTTTTAATTCAAGTAAGTCCTCTTAAAATTGTTCGATTTTTGTGGGGAAATAAAAAAAAATCCTCATAATTTAAATTTATTTAACATATTCAAGAAGTCAATAACTGGAAAGCGCTTATCCTCAAACTGTAAATAAACTCTTCAACATCGATTGAAAAACACCTGGGCTGAATCTCACAAAACAGAAGTTCAAAGAGGCACAAATTCTTTCTGCTCAAAATATTATCCCGGAGTGCTATTATTAGCAAATGAGAATATGTTGTTGACCATTTGGCGTTCATACCACTGATACTACCTCTCAGCTTGTTCATGTAGCTTATGAGTGAGGACTGAATTAAATCAGTGCATGCCTAGGAGACTTACATTTACTTGTGCATAGAATTTTTCTTGCTGCAGTAGGCAAGGAGAACTATTGATTAAAGGGTGTATTTCAACATTTAAATTGTCAAGAAGTAAGATGAAATTTCCCATTTAATAGATACTAGTCATAAAAAGGTGATCCTCACCTATACCCTATAAAGGTAAAGACCATTAAGGAGTTGTTTCTTAACTAGTCCAGCTCAGCTATTATGTGATGATATTAATACATCAACTAAAACAGGATCATCCATTTTGCACCCCTGTTACGTAATCCACAAAGAATACCTAATAGAGGAGAATTCCCATAATATTCCCCACAAATTAGCTGCACATTGCTCTGGGATACACACACCCAGATCACCCACAAAGCAGCCTGTCCTCTCCACATATGTTTTAACCCATGCTTTCAGCATAGTACCTTATTCGGAGCACAGCATATAGAGGGACGTAGGGGAAATGGTTGGTCTGGTGTCAGATAATGAGTCTGATTTATTAAAGCTCTCCAAGACTGGAGAAGATAGACTATAATGGGAAAACCTTGGTGACCCAGCAAACCTGGAATGGTTCTGGTCCACGATTGAAAATATTAGCCAACAAATAATTTTAAGAAACCCATTGCAGGTTTGTTGAATCACCTAGATTTCCTCATGATAGTCCATCTGCTCCAGAGTTTAAAGAATCTGGCTCATTGGGTGCCTTTAGCAAACTGCCTTGGTGAACACCAGATAAAAGGACAGTGGAAATTTGCTCTGCAAAAAGTAGATGCTGCCTTTATAAAGTTGTAAAATTGCTAAGCAGGGCTTTAAGCACCAATCACTGACTTGCATTGGCAAAAAATGCATCTAACCCAAAGGTACCATAAACTGAAGAGCCAGATTGGGGCTAAATGTTTAATATACCGACTCCATAGCCTGTTCTGTACATTAAAAATAGTATCCCGCTTTTTGAAGATATGTTATGAGATAGGTGGTAGAAACTCTATTTGCTTTTTTAACACTATTTGGCAAAATCTTAGTTTGGAATTTTTAATAAAAGTAAGACATGTGGATGGTTAAAGACAATCATGGGTATGTAGTTTGCTTCCAGTTAGGTGGTCAAGAGTTTCCCACCTCTGTCCCTATTGGTGAGATTTCCAATTTCCTACCCTCTCTTTAATATGCTATCTTTGGAAAAAGATAATTAGGATAAATCTCCTGAATGAGGGTACAAACAGAATAAGGGTGCCAACCCTTCCCCCTCTATTTAAGAAAAAAGTGAACAGTGAAATGTTACAGCTCTTTGCATAAGTATATTTTTATTCTTTATCAAGGCCTCCTAAATAGGGCATACTAAAGAACCACTGAACATAATCCACAGCCGAAGACAGCTTGTTCTCTATTGTTAACACTAGTAAGAACAATCATTACCTGGCATTAGCTACATTTTTATTGTATGACAAACACTAAACCAAACACATTTTATCTGAAGGAAAATCAATTTACAATAGTTAAATAAATTCCTATTGAAAAGCGAAAAAAGGAAACTTTATTATAACCATTTAAAGTGGGTCAAGTCGTTTTTAATGCTTCGGTACACTGTTGCTCTTCATGCCATGGCTATGCTTTTAATGACAAACATTGCTCACTATACACAGCAATCATGTTCAACTGCTGTCACAGAACAGGTGTTATGATGCTGTTATTATAGGCTGCAGGATATAAAGTAACATTCTGCTATGAATGTCCATCATCTACTTTCTTTTGCTACCTATATCATTTACCTTACTTTATCATGAAGGTTTGACTATGTGTATGTGTGTTTTGATCTGGGAATTAAACCAATAATGATACCTGACTCCCTAAAAAACAGTTTCATTTAAAAGTTTGTCCCACTCCCCTTGTTTAAATGCTAATGAAGTTGCAAACTGCTTTTCATTTTAAATGTGTGCTCTAACTAGGCTGGGCTGCCTGAAAGAAAGACATTTAAATTCTCCAACACATCCAGGTTAGCAGCAGGAAACTACTGTGATGTAATGGAAACACAAAAATGGAAACACAAAAGAAGCACAGACCATTGGGATTCTAGAGGGGAAAGACTGTTGGAGGAAAGCAGCAGCAGTATATACAGCACTGGCTGTCAGGAACCATGCAAGAACCAATGAACTTTCTACTGACAATGTCCATGTAGTTGTATTTTACATAGTGGGTATGTGGGTGGTATTGCTTCTTTTATTATTTAGCTACTTAGTTATATGCAAAAGTACATGTGTGTTACTTTTATATATTTGTGTATTTTTATTTTGTTGCTTTGTGTATTTGATCTGTGCCTGAAACTGCATTTATTCACTTGGGATTCATGCCATAATTTTAGGATTCACACAGTCAAACATTAAAAGAACACACAGACCAAATGGGTTCTAAAAACATTAACTAGTCAAGAACAAAAATGTAATATATTGAAGCTTACTGGATCCTAAAAGTGGTAGCTGTAATGCATTTTTTTTCATGCTAATAAAATTTTCAGCAAGTACAGAACAATCCTGCTGATCTTGAGAGACATACAGTGTACTTGTTACTTTTTGTGAGCTGAAATGAAAGCATAAAACAATGTTACCTTCCTTTCGTAATCAACTATTCTCCATATTTTCCTTGTAATGGAGAGGAAAAAACAAAGACAGCCCAGCCTAGCTGGCAACCATGGTTCCCTTTCACAAACACAGCGGGTATGTGATCCTAGCCAAGCAGGGATATTGAGTATGGTATTTTCAGGTTTTACAGGTAAATTTAAGGAAAGACAAGGCTTAAAAAATGGAGTGATTTTGTCTAAGGTGCACTGCAATATATACATATTTTGGTGTTAAAATTAGCTTTAAAATGCAACCCAGTTATTTGTAAACCATTCCTTCCTTTCCAAGGCTGGAGAGAATAAACGTTCATCAGTGAAGCTGGGAGATCTAGCAAATGTTTTGAATCCTGGACCAGATCCATTCCAGGTTTCCTGGATCACTCAAGCCTTGAAGAGCTTTAATAATTCAAGCCCTAAATGAGAAGAAGCACATTGATATGCTAATTTATCTGTCACTTTGCTTTCTCTTCCTAATATTCCTTTATGCTTTTTGTTGGGCAAGTAAATTGATTGGCACCTTGTTTTGTTTCGTGCTTTCACACTCCAACCCTGCTCTACAGGGACTGCAAGTTGCCATATATAGGTACTTACACTACTGATATTTAAAAATAGCATATAATGATATATCAATAATTATATAGCTGCATTCATTTCTATCCTTCTAGTTAGGAATTAGCAAAGCACCTGGATTTGATATGCCAAGGGTTTAGCAGATCCTATTTGAAATTCATTAAACCCATTGTTATGGCTAATGGGCAAACTATGGTCAAAAATACAGTTAGTGAGCTAAACACTGTCAAGGGAGACTAATGTTCTAATGCAAGAAATGGTATGTAGCAGAGAGCAGGTAGATGTTTTTATGGAATAGTACAATTTAGACAGACAGTCTTATTGGTAATGTAACCCAGAAATTCATAATTGGCTGTAGAGTTGTTTATTTTCCTTTTACAATTAGCTTGGTGCACATACAGCAAGTGCACATAAAATAATTTTTTGCACAAAGCTTTTGCATGGACACAGGCTTTTTATTTAGGCAGTTACAGGCATGCATTAATATTCAGGAAGAAATTTGCCAGTAGTCTACAGAACCTGTCTCTGTTCTCCCTAATGCAAAATTGTTCTGCTCCTGGACTGTATCTGTTAGTATTTTATAAGGAGACAGCAGATGATACAGTTATCCAATTGTAAAATTGGACATTTTTCGGGCAGAATTTGCCAAATGCACACAAGGCAAAGACTACAGGCAGTTGCTTTACAGACACCTGCTTTACCACAAGAATTAAGAGACTGATGATACAGCAGTTTAAAAATGGCCAGCAACAGGCAGCTCAGGAACAGATGGTCAATAGGATGTGAATGCTGGTCTTTAAGCATCCTAAACCTAAAGAAAAACTTCTGCAAGCACTCTCGGAGCACCAACATCTTCCTCTACTATTCTTATAGGTTCAGGAGCTTAAATCTTCTTGATTGAGCATGGCAGCATAACTCCCTAGGGTGGGATTTACTGCTTTGAGCATCTTAGTGTGTATCCCAAAGAAGATCAGAAGGTAAGATTTTAGTCATAGTATTTTAGTAATAGTATATCTGTTCTGCAGTTGAGGTGCCTGTTGCTGACCGATTTGTTTACTGCTGTATCATTTGTATCATGTATGTGTTTAGTATAAATTTACATTTTAAAAAAGAGCCCTATCAACAACCTTGGGCAAAGCATTGCAGTCAATTATTGCAATGGGCAGAAGAGCTAAATGTAACTGCTGACCTCTAATTAACCACTGTATAAAAACATATTAAACAGCAAATTAAAGTGTCTAAACTGTTCCCTTTCTCTCTCTATCAGCTTTTTCTATTATCTCCATTCAACAGATTCCAATAAACTGACACTATGACTTCTGTCTCCATTCCCCTATTCTTTTTATTTGAGTGAGCCTCTTTTTTTAATCCTTCTAAGTCTTCTAGCCATAGTTCAGATACTATGCACTCTGGGTTAAAAAGAAATCTCCTAGTGGAATCTGCTCATATGTTTACCATTATTGCAAATCTCAAACCCTCAAGATTTTAGGATTAATAAACCCAAAACAGCGGTAAGCCCAAACTTCAACCCCACTTTCTAGAGTTTAGCTCTGAGGCTGACCTAAATGCAGTGATTGGTTTAATAAATAAAACCTCATGCACTTTGATGCAACAAACGTAGTCTTCATACATACTAGTGGGAAAATTGTGTGAAACAGTAAAGGAAAGAATCTGGGTGTCCTGATATTTTATATTCTTAAAAGAAGCATAGACTTCAGAGAAACATTATTTTGTCACTATACAAAGCATTATTAAGATCTCATTTAGAATATGTAATTTAGTTTTGGACATCAGTTCATATGAAATTTGTTATTTAAAAGTATAGAGACCGTTGACTCTTTCACTAGAAAAAGGAGGCATCCTGTTAGTTAAAGCATACCTAAACTCACCTCTCCTTGCTCCATTGCTGGCACTGACATCTTCACCTATTATTTTTCAGGATCAGGCCATCTCTATTGGCAGAGCCAGAATGGCGTTATTCCCGTGCACATGCACAGCTACATTTACCTGAAGACTCTTAGGCAGGTAAAATAGTTTTACTGCAGAAGAGACATAACATTTCCCTTCTGCAAAAAAAACCAACAAAAAAAATGGCTACTTGCATTTTTTTGTTTTTAAACTTTAGTTCCACTCTAATATTTTGGTGCTTTAGGGACTGTTGTGTAAACGTAATAGAAAGTCTCTCCACATACTTAAATTCATTGTACTTAAAATATAAACCTCTGTAGATAACCTTACTGAAAGCTCCATAATGTAGCCACACAGGATGTAATGATACCCCCATTGCTGCTGTACATTTCTGCTCACCACGGCTCGTGGAACTGACATTGGAAGTTAACTCACTGCTATCTACAAGGACATTTCATCAGTGAGTAAAAAGATCATGCTGTTACATAAAAAAAGAACTTTGTAATTGTACCTCTGTAATTGTACACCTATCATCAGACATCAGAACACATCAGCAGGAACGGACCAAAAGTTTTTTTTTCTCCTAAGTAGCATTTAAACTATCCCCTTGCGTTGCATTCGGCAACTACAAAATAAAATATTTATTCATCATCCATAAAGTAGTAACATGATCAAAATTTATTTGTTCTGGGCTATTGAATATAGGCAATATTGTTGACCTTATCTTTTTGCAAGAATTGTTTTTCTCATTTTGCATATGCCAGGCATAGAATGCTCCCAATCCATTACTGCTACAGCCTTTCTTCAGGAAACAACCAACCACATTTACATCATCTGTTCTTTGTTATGACGTGTAAAAACATGTAGTAAAATGCATTAAAGTAAAATCTAATCAACATCACGTAAACCAATTATCGGAATCTTCACAAATTGCATTCTGCTAGAAAAAAAGCTGTAGGGTATATCAGATGAGCTATTCCCTGGCTGTTCCTTTATGTGCTGTAGTATAAGAGACAGATGTGAGAATGAATGTAAAGTGAGCGCACAAAATTACGGGAATCCTTCACATAATATGTGTCTGGGACAACCTACATTAACATATACTCTGGAGAATTGTATTCCATTACATTACAAATAACATGAAAAGTTGGCGTATGTCCTCTTTTTTATAGGCACATTATGTTGTCATAATCGTAGAAAATGCTTTTATCAGAAAAGTTAACCTTTGTTTAAAAGGCTTTTACTGCCATCATATATCGCAATATTTTTTCTCCAGTGGGCATTATATTTGTATTAAAGCTGAACTCCAGACAGGCACCCAAATACATAGTGAAAAAATGTGTAGAAACTAAAATCTCACGCTAAAAGAGTAATAATTCTGCTCAGCTAGTCTTGTGATCCAGACATCCTTGTCTCAATTCTATCTATCTATTGAATGAATGAATAAAGAAAAAGCAAAAGCACATAGGCAAGGTTAACAGAAGTCCCTCTAGTTACTGATGACTGGCCATTCTCAACCCCATTTAACCCAGGGGAACTCTTACTATAATGTTTGTATCTTGGGGAACCCCTGATAAAATAGATGAATTATAAATATACCCTTTGCATTGATAGTCAATGTGGAGAATGTCACTCTTACCGTGATGATATATATTCATACTTTATTTACAGCTAAGGGGGTCATTGGGGTCATTCTTGTGGTCCAGCCTTAAAAAACCCTTAGCAACCTTTGAAGGAACCCTAAGGTTCCAAAGAACCCTGGTTGAGAGTGCCTGAGACTTTTGTTTAAAGATTAAAGGAAACTAAAAGATTATAAATCCAATTTAAAGATCAAGACAATACTTATAGATGGTGATAAACCAATGAGAACACATTTTGCAAACATTTGTACAAATGTACATATGCAACCTGCTCCTAGCAATTTATATATATATTTATAAAGATATTGTGTGTTGGTATACCACCCTTGTTGGATCACCTTTTCTGGGGCAGAGGAGAAGTGGATGAAGCACACTGGAGACAGTAGATAGGTTTGCAGTCAGTTTTATTAAAAGGTTGCATAAGATAAAACAAACCAAACCAAAATAAATCCTAGCCAGCTAGGCACTAACTATACAGCAGGCAGATTCCTCTCTACCAGTTGGTGGCTACCCAGCCAACTCAAAACAAACGTTCCAGCAATATTATGCATCAGTAATTAATGGCCAGACAAAACCAAACTCTGGCCTGGATCAGAACACCTCTTAGTGACATGCAAACTCAGGTCTGGAATCCCAGCAGACATGTTGCTGGTTAATCTCTCCCATAGGACGGGAAATGTGGAGAAATATACCTTCCCTCAAAGATGACTCCTTTTGCCATCTCACATTATATATAAATATATTTCACTTTAATAAACAAATATAAAAAGATAAGAGGTCAACACTGTTTGCCTTGTTGGCCTATTATTAGGCATTTTGGGAAAAAACTGATTCTGTATGATGCACCAACAGCTGTTGTGTACAGCTATAGTCCAGAGGTCATTTATTTTGAATGAGCTAATAATATCTACTATACTTTTGACCACAAGGTAGCCCACAGTTCTAAATGGTCAAAGTTTTTTTGACTGTTTTAATATTTTTATGAATATTGCACATTTTCAATAGGCACATGAACTATTTTGTTGGTATGGTTTTTGCATAAATATTGATAATAAATATTTTTATATGGGAAGACTTGCTGTATGTAATGTGCTTTTGGTGAGGCAATAAAGCATTTCAGGTAATGTCTGAGCCAAGTCTGGAGATAATAGAATTCATTGATCTTTGTTTTGAGCAGAAAGACTGAACAATACAGCATGATGGAGTATGAATGTTTAATGCTCTGTGTGGCATTCATGGCATGTCCGTGGACAGTTGGTGTTCCCTAACACTTTTTTAATCTTTTTTTTGTAACTTGCAGTGCAACAATATATGACAGTACTGAGATATTATGACTTTGTTTGTATGCCAGACGCCATAGACAAAAACAGGCAACACTGCATACAAAAGGCTATATTATCCTTCTAAGTAATAAAATAATTTATAGTTTATTCTCTGCACATACATATTACTACTTACAAATGCTTAGACCTAATATGCTATTTTACATACCTCCAATTTGAAAAATGTGTGTGCCATTAATATTTAAACTCCACATTTATAGGCTGGGACAGCTTTTGTTCTCTGGTGAAAAGGTTTTTGAAAGTGAAGAATTGAAGTAAAGTAATGCCTTCCGTAGCAAAAGCTTCCGTCACTTGGGTGCCTCTTATTCCATCTGCTTACCAGCACTCCTTTACGTCCATAGACTTACATTGTGCCAGTTTAAAATGATAAGTTTCAAAAGTGATGAACAAGGTTAGAGGGTCTATGAAATAATGCACATTGAGGACCTATCTTCTGCCATTTATGACCAAAGCTAAATTCGGTAATACTTAGTTTCATTGGAAACAGTTTGGGGGCTCTGTTGAATATAAGTATCTCCTAGGCAATGCCTTAATCCTGTACACTGCAAAAATTACCCTCACATTTCCCTTAATTTTTGTGAATTTATGCCTGGGTGCCAGAGAAGACAAATCCTTTGGACAAGAAAATAGATGGCCAGCACAAGTGAAACCTGGTAAATAAAAAACCATGTGCTGCCCAGGCCTTACTAGGGATAACCTTTTGGACAATCTTTACCTGTGATTTTAAAGTTATTCTCCATTCTCAAATTGTAAATATGGCACTGGAGTAAATTTGAACAGTGGTGTTAATTCTAAATATGGTAATCACACTGTAAAATTGCAATTTTGTCAGCTAATTGAACATGGTAAACAGAAAATAGTGCTATCTGTGTATAAATAATGACAATTTTTGAACAAACCTCCCTATAAATATGTCCATAAGAAATGCTCAAGCGTGCAGTTTCAAAATGCTTAGACACAAAATGAATGCAGAGCTGCATTTATTTATGTCTTTTATATCTGCCAGGAGTTGGCTGTTAGTATTTTTGTGATGACCTATCGCTTCAAAAGAACCATTACCACATTTAAACACATTCACTTAGAATTTTATTGGCTCTGTGTAAACTTGGTGTATTGGTGTATTCAGTAGCAAAATGTATTTGGCAACTTTTGATGTAAAACACTTTTGTGGATTTCAGTAATTCATTGTGAAATATGCTTTTTTTTTGCAATAAGCACAGATGACAGGAAAATCTGTCTAGTGCTGGGTTACCAATACAACACAAAGTGTTGTGTGAATGTGGCAGACATTAGACAGAATACATATCTTGCAGACTTTAGTGCTGACATTTCAGAACAGAATACTTGGTGAGTTCTGAAAAAAATGAAAGGATAATGGAGACGTACGGCTCAATACACTATAACTTAGAAAATGTTATTTCCATTATTGATTGCCAATGAGAATGTAAATACCAGTCACCTGATAAAAATGATGATTGGTATGAAAGATAACACATGTATAAAAAGTTAGTTCATCAGGGTTCATATACTAAAGAAGTGTCATTGCACATGAATGCTGAAGTCAGAAGAGCATTATTATATTCACTTAGCTAACTGAATTGCCCCTTGCAGAGTGAACAATCTGAATGTCTATAGAAAATCGCCCTCATTTATATAGAACAGGGTTGCCAGACCTGGTAACTTGAACACCATCAGATAAATACAAATGTTCCTTGTTTGGTTAATTCTGACCCTTTCAGACCTGCAGCAAGCTACTGTGTTTTTCTGTGGGCTCAGCCTTGGTTGGCAACCATTTTTTGAACACTTCCCAAAGTGTATTTGGCTACTGGTAAAAGATTCACGGATGTGAAAAGGCCCTAATAAGCAGCAAGGAGATCAATTTAAGCTACATAGCAATCATTTAAGACTATGGGCACCAAATCTGCGGACATAACTTCCCAAGCAACACTAGGGCTCAAGAAGGCTTACAGGAAATCTCTCCAACAGTGACACAAATAACAGCAAAAAACACATTTTTAGTAGCTTGATGTCACATGGATAGGAAGTATAGGGGCTGGGGGTTACTATTACCGTCACTGACTATTGTTGAGGGATATTTTATGTTTGCTTCACTGCATTGCAGTACATTGTAAAAAAAAATGTAGTAGGTGTAAGGAACTTACCCATCCTGTGAGCCCGCGGTGTCCCTGGGGATCCCAGCCGCATAGGGAGACGCCGCTGTAGCAGGCAGCATGGCCAAGGCTCTCTCTGCAGGTGGAGGGAGCCATCCTGGCCAAACTACTGTTCAGCCAGGCGGCATCCATTGCATCCCTTCGGACGTGGTTACTGAAACTCCTGCTCTCAGCACTCCTTTGCATGTGCAATGTAGTGCACATCCTAGGGGTGCTGTGGGAAGAGGTGCGCATGCTACCATGCGTCCCTCTTGTACCCCCCGAGGGCGTGGCACTCGGCTGCCTCGCCGCGGGGCGGGACATAGTTAGTTTGAATTCCCTGCGGCCAATTGCGGAATCAGTTAGTCTCCTATCAGACGGCGCCAGGTGGCGCAAGGTCATTGGTCACTCTGGCCATTTAAGGAGAGCCCGTCCTGTACACCATTGCCCGCTATAAGCCTCTGTGAACACAGTGTGCTTGTGTGCATCCTTGTGTTGGTTTAAGTTTATTTCCTTTTATCATCTCCATAGTGACCTGGTCTGAAGCTGACTCTGCTTCAACTCTGCCTGCCCTGACCTCGGATTGTTAATGACCATTCTGCCCGCTGCCTGCCCTGACCTCGGATTGTTCTTGACCTATCTTTGCCTTACTCTCTTGTACTTCGCTTATTTGGACTTAACCCATGTCGTGCTTTATGACATTGAATAAAGCCTGATTGAAGGATATCTGGAGTTGGTTGTGGTTTGTGTGCCCAGGCGCATTACAGTAGGGCCAGAATTTCTGGGCACTGATATGCATAGGCCAGTATAAATTTTATGCCATTCTATCTAAATAACTAAAATCATATATTCACTGCATCTGCACAATATATAAAAATGTATTGACATTGAACATCCTAACACATTTTGATTCTATATTTGAATGTTTGTATCTGTGTGCACTATGGCAGAATATCCTAAAAAGGTCCTTATTAATGTCAAGGCCGTGCCATCAAGTGCACATGTCATAATATGTAAAGAAGGGTTTAAACGCCTAAAAGTTATTTGTTCTGTGTCCTACCAGGGGGACTGTCCTCACTGGATAATTTGTCAAGATTTGATGATAAAAATTCAAAATGGTATCTAGTATCAACTGGTAAGAGGCAAGATTAGTTTATTTATATAGATGACATGTGTGTTTTAACATACAGTAAAAACTATTGATATAACCATGTACCAAAGGAAGTACAACATTAAAATGTGATTTCACATGAGAAAAAAAATAGTAAATGCATGGCTCTTATGCTGAGCTACTGTCTTTATTGCATTCTGAATGAATGACATGGAACAAGTATCCACATCAGAAAGGTCAGAGAAAAGTTCTTAATTGCATTCCTATTTTATGTAGGTATGTGTAAGTATTTCATCTGCGTGCCAACACGGCACCTTATAGGGATATACTGAAATACTATCATGGCTGAGTTATTTCAAAGGGAACCTATTATGTGTGAAACAAGGTTGCTGTGTTGTAGAGCAAACACAACCAGGGATTAAAAAGTGTAGCAAAGCAGACTTTTTCTGTTGTTTATGTGCTAAAATGTTTAAATAGTTTTAGGATTGCTGCAATGTTTTTCGTTACTAAAAAGAGAATATTAAAAAAATACCTTCAAAATATTTTCAAACTATATAACAGAAACATTGGAATATGTATAGGGCTAAATCTAAGATTCAGGTATGTAAGATGCAGGAAACTGTTTATCTGTTTTCTTTTCCTTCAATAAATTGGACTTGTGTGTTGTGAGCAATTTTTTACCCATCAGGGACATGTCAGTAACTGCTAGACCACAGCTTGTAAAATATAAAGTGGGCCCAACATATTCACATTAAATATTCAGCATGAGTAAAACTATACTGCATTGCAATATATAGTTAATGCCATAGATAATGTTAACAAAAATATTACCTGTTTAATCCCTTGTCATTGAAATGTGAAATAAAATGGCATGAATGATTGCACTTAATTACACGCAATCGTTCAGAGCAAATAGGAATCGTACAGTGCTTGCTGTGAAATATTGCACTGCTCACACCATATTCTTAGAAGCACACAGAGCATGCTCCTTTAGAGTAATGGACAGTTCTGTCCCTGCTCTCATCAATATTTATATTATAGTTTTTGCTAGAAAGCTGTTAGAGAAAGCCTGCAAGTAATTTCCTACAATATAAATGAATATGCATTCTGGAGTCATTTTCAACATAGGTGGCATTTCAATTCCAAACTTGGGAAATTTTATTGTTCTGTGTACTGTGACTAGTTAAAATTGCACAGGGTGATATTTGTAAGCAGACTATCATTATTCCTATACTATCTCGTTAAAAACTTTAGCACTGTATATGCTTTCAATAGGGAATTTGTTAAAAATGCCTTTAACACTTTACTGTTCCTTATAGTTGTTTTTTTCTCTTTCAGTGTTCCATCTGAATAATAGATTTTGTATCTGCTCTTTTGTTTGGTGCTCGCTATAACCCATGCATGCACCATTTGTCCAAGGCTGCCAGGATTGCATTTCTGTTTAAAATTGATTTACTTCTTTTCAGAGCAAAATTGGCATAGTTTACATGGTAAATTCTTTCCCAGGATTGAGCTCTAATAGTTGTCATTTTTCTGCTCTGCCTTACTGAAAATTGAAACTGTGCAATAATTGCTATGGGTTTTCTTCCTCTGCAGCACAATGTAAACCTGGTGTTTATGTATGTGTAAGTGTTGCATGTTGAGTTTGAGACTTTCTTTCTTTATTTTTTAAAACAAGGTTCAAAAACAGTGGCATTGTAATAATATTTGTGTATGGTGGCAATAATAAAAAAGCATATTTTGCATTGCTTATTCGTTTAACCAAAAACAGTTATTGGACATGTAAGTAATATTTCAGTTCTAGTTGCAGTTTAGCTGGCTATGTTTTTTGCTTCTTCTATCCCTTTGTCATAGTTTCATAGTTCCTCATCTTTTTTGCCTTTTTAGTGTTTTGGGTATTCTGCCTTCCTTGTGTTTTTCCACGTCTCTTTTTAATATCTATTTACATGGTAAAAAAAGATCTTGCTAAAACTGTTACTTGATTTTGGAGAGAGAGGAAAATATTTAGAACCCATGGTATTGTAGGTTGTAACTGCCATTGGTATACCAATTGGGGGGATGTCACTTCAGTTCTATTATTATATTTAGTAGTGGAGTTTGCTTTTCTTAGTAAAGGTACAAGTAGAGCTCCTTTCTTTGCTTTCCTGACCTGGTTACCATCATACTACTGATTTCTTGTAAACCTCTTCAAATGGGTCACAGACAGACACAGAACCTACTAATTTTTGCAGCAGTTATGATTGAAAGCCTCACTGCATTTTGTTAACAGAGAAAATAGAAGTACAAATTTAATGACATTTAGATTTTTGCTCACCTCAGCATGAATACTTGCTATACCTGCTTTGCTATCATTGACTTCTTGTCCTAATTGCACCCTTTCCTAGTTAAATGTATAAATGAACGTGAAGTAAGGGAGACTTGTTTCACCTTGAGGCTTCTGTCTCTAAAAGCACAAAGAGTGTTTACAGCAGACATCATCCAAGATGAAAGTTATTTGTGCAATGGAAACAGAACACTCCATAAAACTCATACTGTATTGAGCCGTACCTAACCATACTGATACTGTTTCTTGGAACCCCAGGGTTCCTCCCAAGATTGCTAGGAGTTCCTCCAAATGTGGTTGATCGACCTCCCATTTGATGATTTCTGCAGTTCTGGGGCTTATATCACTTTGTAGACTTAGTTGCATGACTCTAATATTGAAATGTTTTTTCCCCATTGTCCTCCCTCTGAAAAATGTTTCAAGTGTTTTGCAAGGGTGAAAAGGTTGGTAACGACTGGCCTAATATGTTCTTCAGTTAGAGCCACCACCACAACTGTCATTCTTTAAGAAATTTCCATTAAAAAGGTCAGATTTAGGTCGTTTTTACATTCTCCATTGTTTTTCAGCTTAGTATTTCTGTGTAGAGCACATTCTTGAGGACTGGTCAAAGCTCCAAAACATGTCAGTGACTACACAATGCCACTAAGCCCCTCTGCATCCTGCCCTTATTTTTTCAAACCAGAATGATTTGAAAAATCATTAACTGATTATGATTCTATGATCTATTATGATTATGATCTAGCTTGCATTTCATTACATCTGCAAAGCAGGAAGCACACTTGCCAGAATTACCTATGAGTATTGGAATTAAATGTTACAGAGCTATGTCGGTTTGCATGTGTTTATCTTTTTTTTGTGGCTATTGAACTTGTCCCAAGAACTGCTGCAAGATGGTAATATTTAGGCTGTAAATACTGGATAGAAATAGAATATATACATAAGACTCTCTTTAATGTCAAACAAATCATACATGGGGTTCAGTATGCTGGTACTGAAGTGGTTATCATTTGTTACTACTGTAAATATTGTGGATTACAAAACATACCATCTGTTGTTATTTTGAATATTTAGGGTATATCCTGATACAATACAGATCTTATATGAGGAAAGAGCAATGCAAAATATATTTAGAATGTTTATTGTTTTATCTATTAAGTGAACATTTTATATTTTTTTTTATAATACTTACCTTGCACATTACAGAGGAGTTCATCCATATTTTATGCCCCTATTTTTGAAAATAAACAGGCTCTGAAGATAAAAATCACTTCTGTCAAGATTAGTTCACACAGACAGATCTGCTGGTAATTTTTCTGTTGAACGATCAATCCAATTAAATTTCAGTTTTCCAATCAGGAACTGATTGATCAGAAGGGTTAAAACGCTATACATACCAATACCAACTGATCTTCTCAAACAGAAAATGTTCGGAATAGCAGCAGGATTTCATAGTTCATACTCAAGACATGACTTAGATGAACATCTATCAAAAATGTCCATCTCTAATTGGAAACTCAAAAACTGGTTGCTTACATTGAGTTAGCTGCTGTATTCTCTTTAGATTTACTTTGTATCAAATTACTTTATCAGATCGGAAATCACTTCAAAGGCCACAGTGTTCTCCCCAGCCCCTTTTAGCCGGGCGCACCTGGCCCTTTTCAGTAGCCACCTGGCTGTTTTTGGGTAGTTACTGATGAGTTGGGTTAAAATACAGGGGCTGCCACCCGCCTAAAACTTCTTCCCACCCAGCCTAAAATAATTTCTGGGCTGAGCACTGGGCCAAAATTGGGGTATGTACTAGGCCTCAAACTTTGGATAAAAAGGAACAAATGTTAAAATTAATGCATGGTTGGATTGTAGTGTGTGTGACTGGAGGTAGGAATTGAATCAATAAGAGATAGTCGGAAGTAGCTAAAGTGGACCCAGGCAAGCGTATTCTTCAAATAATGTGAAGCAATTCATTTGTGAATGATTTAGACCAGGGGTCTGCAACCTGAGGCTCTGGAGTCGCATGCGGCTTTTCAGCCTCCTTGTTGTGGTTCCCTTCGGCTGCCGCGGGGAGATCTCTGATGGGGGATCCCCTTCCTCCCAAGACACTGCGGAGGAGGGGGATTCCCTATCCGGTGTTCTAATGAAAAAAGTCTACCAGTGAAATAAAGGGTGGCAGATTTCCCAATGACCAACAATGTAGGAAGCTGTCTTCCTACTGACCACCACACTGTTACTGTATTGTGAACTGTAAATATAATGATTATAGCAAGGGTTACCTGAAGACCTGAAGTTATTTAAAGAGTTCCTCCAAGTTAAAAAGTTTGAAAAATAACTGTTCTAGACAATGCAGTGGACACTGTGGCTAATTTTTACCAAGACCAATTTTGCTATTACACTGATTAACTGCAAGGTTGTGAGCACCTAGCAGATTAGCAGAGGTATAAGATGGTCTTGGAAATGGTGCGTTTACTTGGCTAAATCATCTAATGACACAATCACAGTAGTTCAGTAATCAGAAATAGAGGTAGATTGAGTATGCTCATGGTTTTATCCAAGTCTTGACAGGGAACTATTAAACAACAAAATATAGATTTTAAATAAAAATCTGCTTTATAGGGAGAGGTATAGATGGCTGAATTAATGGGTTGGCATATTAATGGTTTGGGGGATCAGGGCTGTGGTCATAGTTGGAAGCAATTATTGTGTACCTGGAACTATACAGTACTATGCACCAGTGTAGACTCTGGGAGGAATGAATGGACATCTACTGGAAAAAGGGGTTTGGTGTGAACAAAGGTAGCATGTAAACGATGGATTAAAAGATAAATTCATTTTTTTGTAAACTTGCCCTTTCCTTACCTTCTTAAGTACAACATGCTATGCTAAATACTTACCTTTTTTCTCATCCTAGTAAACTAGATTGTGCAGCCCTTCTGTGCGCTGAGCAGCTTTTCCAATGTGCACTTTAGGAAGAGGGACATTACTAGGGATACACAAAGAAAATTCTTTAGATGGGGTAAAAAAAATTAATAATTATAAATAGGTAATTATAAAATAATAATTATTTTGGCAGACTGCACTCGGGGAGAATAAGTGAATAAATAAAAGATTAAGAAAATGTTAATCTGCTTCAGTGGCACATTCTTTAAGTAAAATGTTTGTGCAAAAGATTTATTTTGAAATAATCATTCAGGTCAGAACTTCAAAGAAACATTATAGAGTGATGACCTAAAGAGATAGGTGAACCAATTTGCCAAGCGTGAGATTTAATCTAGATTTAGCCAGTGTGCAGCAGAGAGTTCTAAATAATAGACACTGACCTGCCGTTATTTTATAAAAAAAACTAAACATTTCAATTTACCCTTCTGTTTTTTCTATGCTGCTTTCCTCTGCTGTTCTATCCTTTTACACCCTTCATTGCTGTACCCGTCACATTCAAAACTTAATCCATCACTGGCTGCCTCTATTAGCTTTCTCTCTAAAGTAATCTGTTTACCACTATCTTACTCACTTCTTACCTTCTGCTACCCAGTGCTTGCTGCACATTCCACTTTTTACCCATCAGTAGCTGTTGTACCTGCTACTACCCTCTGCAAGGAGGGAAATAAGGACTGATATTCTGTGTACACTACAAGATGCATTATCTAAGCAAGCCTTCACTGGGTCTGCTGCTTTGTTCCCTTATCCTGTTGCAAAATACTAAATACGTTAACTTGAACAGACTGAGCATAGGTTTTTCTCTTTTATTATTAATATGTTTTTCTCTTTTAAACACATTTTAAAAAATAAACCATGGATGTATTCATATTATTTGTTGACATTTCTGTTTTGAATGTTATAAATGATGGCTGCAGTATGTTCCCTAGGTTTACACTTGAATCACTGCAGTTTTCCTAGTCTTGTGGTGAAAGTAGGTACTTTAGTTTCTAGTTAAATCTGTTTATATTTGTTTACTGTATTTATTGGTATTTTATATACAACTTAAGGAAACTTTTATTTGTTCCTTTTTAGGGTTAACAGCTCCTATTAAAGACCTAAATTGCTTTTTTATCCTTTCCATCTGAACTGCATAATATTTTTTCATACTGTATATACTTTAATGAATTTGGTAATTAGTTTTAAAGTGTTTAATAACTTAAACATTATATATTTTCTTTTTTTGCAGATTGGCAAATTGCAACCCTGGCTTTACTACTAGGTGGTGCATCCATCATTCTCATTGCATTCCTTGTTGGCCTAATTTCCATATGTGTGGGATCCCGCCGGCGGTTCTACAGGCCTGTGGCCGTCATGTTGTTTGCAGCAGGTAAAGTGGTCACATTGATGCAGATGCAGAAGCTTCATCCTTATATCATAACATGTGGAAAGACTTGTTTTCACTGTCTGTTTAAAGTATAATTTCAAAAGGTTCACTGTAAGTTAGAGGTCTGAAAATAAAAGCTTAAACAGACCCTGTGCCAGTTCTGTTAATATCAGCAACTTTATTTTCATAGGAAAACAGTTACTAGTACAAAACCTAATAAAATCCATGTTTGAAAACTATGGAAAATTTCTTAGAAGTTAAACACCGAAAATTATAGTTATATTGCTAAACATTACCTTTAAATCAGATGTTAGGTGTATCAGTACAATAAATCCTTTCAATCATCATATTTTAACCCACTGTTCCTTAAAAAATGCATTTGCTGCAGACCAAATACATATGCTGACATTCTTTTCAACTTTTTAAGACCGGGTTTGTACAACCCAATGTATTCAATGTTTTCCCTTTGCTTATGCTATCTAAAAACAGTATGCTTGCAACTCAACAGTGCCTTGTTTTTCTTTACTTTTGTACTGACTGTGACAACATTATTTGTGGCAGGCCAAGGGCTGGATATGGTTTTAAAAGATCCTGCTCATATTACTGGCTTTGGCTCTAAAGAGTAACACTTCAGCGTGATGGAGGAATTCTACTTCTCAACTACTGCTAAGTATTATCTGAATGAAAGCTTGGACAGGTGCCCTGCCAGGGACATATCTACATTCCCCGTTCTAGCAGCAACCTTTTAATGTGGCCTACCTAGTAGTGTTAATACATTAAAATAGAAAGATGGCATCTGCCTGCCTACAAACACATACACAAAGCCAGCAGAGAGGATCTGATACCACTTCAAGGAGCAAAAAATGCCTCCTTAAGATACTGCTAGCTCAAAAACACCCTTATAATCTTGTAGTGGGGAATGGGACCCACTGCGTAGATAAATAATGATTTCATGCTGAGTTCAGGCACACATTTATTAGCCATGAGTATAGGGAAATTTTGCAGTGAATAAAAATGAGTTCAAGTAAGCTTCTGATTTATTGACTGTGATCTGTATACTTGCAAGCACTACAGACAAAATGTATTGCTCTCACAGCTTTGCCTGAATAGATTTGTAGTTTAGTTGCTTTAGGATACAAACCAGTTAAAACAACATAAGAGATTAAAATAAATATGCTTTGTACTAAATAACTGACCTGTTTGAAAAGCACTTGTAAGTCTGAAGTCTGCAGATTCCCATTTACTGTAATTGTATGTATTGATGACCATTCAGTGGTTGACATGCTTTGCATTTTCTTGGACAAGTATATGTCTCGAACTTAGGTCCTGCTGCATTTTGTATTTTCATGCAAGCAGTTGATTAACAATGCATTTAAATGCAAGATACAGTGTTTAGTAAAGTCTGCCTGCATGAACCTTAAAAGAAATGCATAAGGGGGAGGTGACTGTTGTTCATTTTTTGATAACATACTAAAGCTGATTTGGAGGAAAAAAGTAAAAAGTACAAACTGTAGTTTTACAACTAGAGGCAAGACAATGTAATTCACTTTAAGGTTTAGCTAGAAACAACCAAATATAACAGAGTCCAGAAAAAAGGGAAATTCTGCTGCTCACTATCTGCATTTTGTGAGGATTCTTATACATGTCTTTGCTATAGCTGACAGCATTTCTCATTTTATATTCACATATTTTCAGCTTTTGTTGTTCCTCCTTAAACCACTTGAGACTGAGAAATGAATTTGTAAGTGTGAGCCCTTGAAGCAACAATGCCTAGAAGAAGCACAGCTAAAAATAGCTCTTTGCTAACTCACAAAAAGCGTTCCTTTCATCGTTGGTATCTGGAGATTCCTTGTAATAATGGCACTTACCTGGACTCTGTTGCCTGGACGACAGACACTGAACTGTGCTCTAAACCACGTTACATTCGGAAGGTTCAAGTAATAAATATTCAATATTTCCACATTTGGCACAAGTGCCCATATATGAGGAGATATAAGGAATTGTCATGTAAAAATTCACTTATGGTAAAATGATCAAATATTACAGAGCAATAAAAGTGTAAACAGGTTTGGTTCCCAACCAGAAAGATCATTTATATATGCCAGAACTCCATCTGCCGACACATTGATTATAACTTTGCTTTTGGATTCAAATGCATTCTAAGACTGTCAAAGAAATCTAATCCTGCCAGTAATTTCCTAATTGTCTTGAAAATTCATTACCCATTAAATAGGTTTGCCTGGAAACAATTTTCGATTTTTTAGAAACATTTATATTCCACACTGCACACATACATTTACACATTACAGCATTGAATATACTTTAAAGAATAGATGGATCAACCAATGGTACATTTTTCATTATTATTCCTAACTTTACAACAGTTGTGGCTGAAGTATAACCCCACCTCCCGGCCAAAGTGCATTTGATGTTTGTAGTTTGATTTATTTGATTAGACTGAATATACACTAAAGTTAAAAACTTCTAAGTTTACAGCTCCTGGATACAACTTAAACAGCTGCTTGTAAAAGCAATAAAAATCAGTTTCATTCAAGTCTATAGAGGTGGTTGAAGTAGCAAACACTTGAAAAAAGGAAGAAAAAAATCCTTTGTCCCAACACTAACCTTTTTTTAGTGAGCAGCAAAATGCAATTTAATTTAGCACTACTGCTTACAAATAAGGCGTGTAAATTCTTGCTTGAGAAGTACTAGTTAAGTGTTAAAACATATCAACAAAATGTAATGTATTGCAGGTTACCAGCACTTAAATATGTCAAATGTGCAAACACTAGGAGCTGCACTAAATCTGCTGAATCTTGGACTAGGACGAGAATCTGATATGTGCACAGCGTTCGTCCAGCGTTGTTCATTGATCCGTCTTGGCGGATCCATGAACGCCGAACAACTGTAATACAATTGAAGGGATGCCACTTGCTTGTTCTGCCCCCTTCTTTCTCCATAGAGCAGAACTGAGCTGTATGTACAACACTTGTTCAAGCATCTTTCAGTCTTTTGTCGCTTGAAAAGATTGTGAAAGATCCTCTCTATCAACAAAAGTCTAACGTGTATATGCATCCTTAGATCACACACTACAGAAAAACAGATATGATTGTTGGTACAGGAGTCTAGGCACCCACACATACAAGGACGTGCACCGGTATACTTGCTATATTAAAAAAAAAACTCCAGACAAAAAAAACTTTACAGGATACATCTTAGACAAAGTTAACATTTCTAGATGTTCCCTAAAACATAAAAAAGTTTTAATCAGGACATAATCAATATTATTGCAAAAAACAAACATTATTTCAATTGGACTTTACATTGGCACTACAATTAAAATACAAAATCTTGACATTTTTGTAGGTACACATTAAATGAGAAAGTTTTGTTTTTGCATCACATGATCATCGTTACCTTTTCTATTCCCAAACAAGCCAGATGTTTTCAGATTGCCACTTACTTTGTAATCAGATTGGAGCATTGAAATCCATTGTTCAGGCCAACTCAGAAAGAAATTCATTGCAGTCAAAAATTCCATTAGTATTTAAATAAAGCAAACATAACCTCAATTTGACTGTACAGTAACCCCTTGATTTCCAAGTGGAATCTACTTGGTGTTTCATAATGTGACAAACCAACTAATATGTATAAAAACATATACTAAAGCTGCTCTGGTCAGAGAAGAATTACAACTTGTATTGCAGAGTAGAAAACGTGCAGGCATGTGGAATTTAATACCCTTGCTAATGGCCTTGGCACTACAAGAGAGAGCTTCAGGGAAAACCTTTATGGGTTGAAATAGTGTATGAAGGCTGCCAATACTAACCTTTCCTTTTCAAAACGTTTAATTATTTTTTCCAAATTCTTTAAAAACTTAAAAGCCTAGTCTTTTATAATAATACCATTTCAATCATTGCTTTAAATTGTTGCCTTAAAAACATTTATACACATGCATTTCTTCCTGGCTTTATATATTTATATTATATTTATATAATACTTTTGGTGACTTCACATTAGAATTTACTTCAGTTGTTTAAGCTTTTTTTCCTGTGTACATAGTTTTTAAGGGCCAATAAAATTAGATACAAAGAAAGTTATAGTACATGGCCACCAGTATGTATAATATTTTGTTATATTGTTTTGATGCTTGGATTTGCATATTAGCCTGAAATCACAATAAACTAAAGCTGCTTTTGTGTTTACATGTAACACAAAGTACATCTTTATGAAAGATCAGCGCTACTTGATTCTGTATGGTATTGTTTTTTTATTTTGAGTAGGAGGAAGCCAAGGAGACATACAGCTAACTATAAATGATAATATTACTTCAACACTGCATCTATAAAAGCATTGCACAAGGCTAATTAAGCTTTATTTTTCCACAGGATGTGTCCTTAAATCTGGATGGTATGGGCTTCTTCCTGCCAAAAAGCAACAAACATTAAAAGTAGACATATGTTACCTTATAAATTCATACTTCTGAAAGAGGAGAAAACATTTATGAGAAATAATACATCCTATATATTTCACATGTTCATCTACCCTTGAAAAAACATATTTTCATGATGTACTGTATAAGACCCATATTTGTAATGTTAAATTTCAATGCATTAGGTATACCTGTCTGCTACAGGAACATTTCTTGCCTTTAGAACTTCTCAGATTCATTGGGCCTGATTTATTAAACTCTCCAAGACTGGAGAACATAGACTATCATGGGGAAACTGGAATGGATTACAGGAATAAAACATTTGCCAACCAACAGCAATACCAATTATTTTGAGAAATGTATTCCAGTTTTGCTGTATTACCCAGGTTTTCCCATGATAGACTATCTTCTACTGTCTCGGGTAATTTTCCTGTTACCCATTACACTTTAGGATGTTCTCTCAAAAAGACAAAGAACTCATTATTGCCTGCAGTAATTAAACTCAAAAAATAAAAAGTCACCAGGAGTTAAAGGTTTTTGCAAAGGAGACATGCAAAGTCTTCTTTGCAAAGAAACCATTTCCTAGTTCCTGGTGGCTTTTTGTTTTTCGCTAGTGAATGACACATACATCATGCAGTATAGATCCTTGCCTCTATTCTTGGTGGTGGCGGGAATAGACTTAGATGATGGAGACAAAGTAAATCCTGCAAACAGCCATTAGCCAAAGAGGATTGCAGTCAACCCTAAAGAGTTGGCAGTGAAAGCAACCCGTTCCTGGACCAGTGTTTGCTTAAAGGGACTGAGAGTTAGGGTTTGGATGGGATCCATTTTCCAACTAGAAATTTGTATCACTTCATATTCAGCTGCCATTGATCCTATATCAATGTCTAGCTGGGGCAGATTATAGTGTTTACTATACTTTTCACTGTAAAATGGGTACGCAGTCCATGTGGTGGTTAGCATGTGGTTATGTTATTGCTTCATAAATCCTTTAAAGCGTCTTACCTTCCAAACAAAAAGAGTTCCTTTTTTTCTTCTTTGATAACCTGAGGCAAAGAACTTTCCACCAATTTTTGGTGAAGCAGGGTATAACATTTGGAAATATATTTTCAATAGTAAATTCTTTCCAAGTATTGCAGCATTTAGCTCAATATGTTCTGTTAATGGCCTTATGTATTTAGTTGTCCTTCCCTGCAGTTCTTACAGCTCCAGGACATATTTTTGAGCTGTTTCGCATAATCAAAATAAAGTTGTACTTTATGTATCTTGTTAAAATACTAAAATATAGTTTTCCAGTGTGAAGAAATGATTTACAAAATATTAAAATTTTTCATTTTGGTTCAATATGCTAACAGTAACAGGATTCACTCTTGAATATCAATTCAGGGAAAAGCAACAATTTAACTTAAACTTAAAGCGTACCTAAACTCAGAATTTTTACTTTACATAAAAAAGTAGACAACCCTTTTATTGAAAGTAAAAAGTGCAACACCCTTTTTTTTAAAATAATGAATGAATAGGAGCACAGAGCCTCCCAGGATACCTACGTCACGCATCCTAGTACTTCTCCTTCTGGGCATGCTCGAGCATCTTGGGCATGCGTAGAAAGAACCTTTTCATCAATAGGGGAAAAAATTGCCAATCTCGCGCATGCTTTTTCACAATCTACATCACCCGATCTCGCACCTGCCCAGTGCAAGATAGGGGGATGTAGGAAGAACACGAAAAAAGAGATGAGAATATGTCGGCACTTGGTGCTCCCTCTGTGCCACGCCGAAGACAGATACCGGGACGACGTGGGACCCGATGGAAGAAAACTCCTGACGGATAGACCAATCTGCGGGATTGAAGGTACCGTATTTTTTACCCTATAAGACGCTCCGGAATATAAGGCGCACCCAATTTTAAAGGAGGAAAATCTAGAAAAAAAGATTCTGAAAGATTATTACCCTTCTGATCACTCATGTGCCATTCATACCGGTATTCCCCTTCTGATCACTCATGTGCCATTCAAATTCCCTTTCTGATCACTCTATTCCTTTCAAATTCCCTTTCTGATCACTCTGTGTCATTCAAGATTCCTTTCTGATCACTCTGCTTTTTTTCCACTGTACGGCAGTTAGGACAGGGAACAGCAGGTGGCGCTGTGCCAGCTTCTTTCGCTCTGCTTTACAGACAGGAGAAGACACATGCTGCTGCCAGAGAGAAGAGACAGACGCTGCTGCAGCCAGAGACGCACGCAGGATCGGGTATCGGGTGAGTATATTATATTAGTTATTTTATCACACCTTTGTCGTATAGGACGCACTAACTTTTCCCCCCCAGTTTTGGGGAAGAAAAAGTGCGTCTTATACTGCAAAAAAATACGGTAAGTGTGATTTTTTTTTTTTTTTGTTTTGGATTAGTATTGGGTTTACTTCCGCTTTAACCTCCCCAATAAAGTCTTTTGTAAGCTGTAGGTGACTAAATCATAGGTTATATAGGGTCGTGTCCTGCCTGTCCTGTGTGACAATGCTGATTAACCTAGTAATTAAGTAACACACTTCTCCTTACTCCAATATACCAGGTAGCTCTAGTAGCCAAAAAGATACCAGTAGGGCATAGAAAATGCAAATTTATGCCAAAGAAGGGGAATTAAAGCAAACAAGTTTTCTTGGACAAAACACGATTTGACTCTAAATTGCATTAGGCATTATTTTTCATATATGATGAAATAAAGATGAAAGAGCTGATGATTCTTTAGATATTACAGAATGTACCTGTATTGGAAGACAAGATATTTACTTTATTTTTTACTATTATGAAACTACCAAAAATCAGTGTGTCACAGATATCATTATTATTTGACATGTTTAGTTTGTGCTATTTTAAATTATCCAACCATACACATTTAATACTGTACATTTGTGTCCTTACATTTCTTTTGTAGTCAATATCTTTTGTTACTTATTTTAGAATGATTATTGTAATTGTGTTATACTCCACTCCATATAATACTATAATGGCAAAGAACAGCAAGAACTATGTGATTTGCAATGTGACAGCTTACAGGTAACACACCTCATTCTATCCTTTTTGCAAGTCAGTTGGTGGTAACACATTTTCAATTACTTCTGGAGCAGCTTAGTAGTATTCTTATGTATCTTTGATTATTTTTTTATATAAGTCTCTGCAGGTGCAAGCAACTAATGAATCAATCAATCTATAAGCATCATTAGTATTTACTTGGTAATCAATCCCTCAAATCTTCATTTTCATTAGCAGTCACATCAAGTAAAGTACAGTCATAAGTTACTTTATGCAGCCTCTGATTTTTCTTTCATTATAAAGGGTGCCTTTGAGCAGTGGAGCAGTGTCATAGTAGTTCACGTGAAACTTAAAAAATGCGTGGATTTTTTTTCAAATTGAAGCTACAATATGGTCATGAAAATATGATTTTTTTAGTTACTTGCAAACCTGAACATGGTATATAAATAAAAATAGTAAATACAGTTAAAGTATGGTTGAGAAATCAAGTATTTAAAACCAGCAAGGGTTACAAAACATTTATTTTCTCTTGAGACATGTTGCAATATGTCCACCTGAAGCAACCCCCCCCTCAAAAAGTATATATATATAAACAATTAGTATATTTATAAAATATTCCTCTGTAAATTTAACCTAAATTCATCCATTACTTCACTACAATATATAGCATATGCCCATGGCTTAGTGGGCCTGATTTATTAAAGGTCCCCAAGGCTGGGGAAGACAGACTATTATAGGAGAACCAGTGAACCAGTTTATCTACTCTAGATTTGGAGAACTTTAAAAAATCAGGCCCATTGTTTAATATGCAAAGAAACATGAAATAAAGAAGCATTTGAACTGCTGTCAGCGAACTTTCAGATGAATTAACAAGGGAATATGTTTTAAATATACCCAAAAAAGTTGTCAGCGGTTTTAAATTAGCATTTTCCTGGTTATAATGTATATAACAGTTATACCAGTATACAGTATATACATTTTACAGACTTCTTTATGCCAGACACATGAGGACCAGGGTCCTACTTCTGGTACTTCAGTTGTTATTGATGTGGGGGGCAGTACCTGTATGTTCAGTTGCAGAAACAGAATAATGAGGGAGGCATTCCTTGAGAGAAGGTACTTCTTGCAACTTTCTTTTCTGATTTCAGAAAAAAAAATAGCTCAGGGATCGATTTAAAGTAAGTCTTATTTCCAGCAAAACTGGAACATAGTGACTGTTGGTGCTGTGAACAAATATTTTTACTTAAATTCAAATAACTTATAACAAGTTTATCTATGGAATGATTTTTCTTTTAAGAAACAGAGACTATATTAAACTAATTTCTTAATAGTTAAACCCAGAGGCGATTTTAATATAACAGCAGGAATAATTAGGAATTAAGTGGAAGTGAGGACATTTCTGTGGCTAAATATAATTACATTCCCTTTAACATAACTTCTTTTGAACAAATTTCTCCATCTCATAGAACACGTGCCAGTGACCCATAACTTTTTTTCACACTGATATTTAGCTGTTAGAGAAATTAAAAAGTTGAACATCCATGGGGCAGACAATGTCACAATTCTCAGAAGTTTAAAGCTGATCTGTATCTTGTACTAAAAAATACATCTAAGATTTTTCTTTTTTTACCTATATGGTTAATAAATCACTTTTTAAACCTCCAAGTTAAAAATGTAATATATTACAATTTACCAAGCCTTGGATATGGTAGGTGCATTCATGACCTTAATCGTGGCTTTTTTTCCCTCTTTTTTACCTAGCTATCCTGCCAGTAACTCACTTTTTTGCTCTTGGGTGAGAATACTGATTCCCTTAGAAAGAAACCTCACTTTTTCTCATCTACTTTATAAAGAGAAGGTGATTTGAAACTTGAAGAAATATTCTGATCATACCTGTTAAAGTGGTTTCAGATACGACGGCAGAATACACAGCACATAGTCTGAGCACAATCAATATATATATTTTTTTGCATTTATTGAACAGATATAAATCAGACTAAACCTGGCTAAGCTATTTAGCTTTTTTAAAGTATGGCAGTTCACATACTTTTCCCAGTAAATTTTTTAGTGCTCCTGATAAAAATATGTTATGAGTCTCTACCTATTCATGTTACATTTTGCTAAAGTTTGATTTAGTTAACAACACATAAATAACAATTACAGAATTATGGCTTTACTCCTTTTTGTATAATTAAAACTGTGCATTAAACTGCAACTGAACAGACACAGCATGAATCTAAACTTTTCACTCATTGTATGTTATGGTTGTATGGTTCCTTCTGTACTTAGCTTTCACAGATCTACAGAATGTTTCCAATATCTAGACAAATTGAAATGTTTTTAAGTATTCATACGTCTTAGCATTCTATTTACCAGAATAAAACATGCCTATTGTACTAATAAAATATTACTGAATACGCAGCATGTACTGCCAACTCACTATATACCTTCAATACAGCTGCTTTTGCTTTATTGTCATAGGTCTTGTCATGACAGTTGGGTGACATATGCAAAACAAAGGGGATTCATTTAAAAAATAGAAGGAAATATAAAGCCGTTGTTGTAGGTTGTGATTGTAATTGTAGGTTTTCATCTCTTTATCCAACGTCCATTTTTTAGGGTGCATTTTGAGTCATTTCCTAAATTGTAGCACATAAACAAGAATTTGCTTTTCATGTAATAATTGGAAATTCCGTTAATAAATCAATGTAATACATGTCTTCATAGATCAGACAGAAATGTATATGCTGTGTAAGGACTGGAGTAACGTAAAGATGAACTCCAGCCTTACATTCAGTCTTAAGCAGACTTAGAGGCTTGTCATTTGTACTTTATTCTGATTTCTTAAGAACGTAAGAGCTGCTCACAGTGTGCATTATAAGTTGCAGAAAGTCATTCAGAGCCTGTCTTATTTCCTGGCTGAAGGATGACCAACATCACCTAACCCTTCCCCGAGCCTTAATTTCCTGGCTTGCTACAGTTATTAATTGGATTTTAATTCTTTAAATGCTAGAGGTGTCTACATTAAATAAAGAAGCATATAATCTTAGTAATGTCATCACTTGATCATTTTCTC
The DNA here is from genome assembly GCF_032062135.1 of Pyxicephalus adspersus. Lineage (NCBI taxonomy): Eukaryota > Metazoa > Chordata > Amphibia > Anura > Pyxicephalidae > Pyxicephalus > Pyxicephalus adspersus. The sequence continues at coordinate 73,898,497 of NC_092858.1, read as the reverse complement.
CTTTATTTAATGCAGGGAGGTCATGGCTGGCACAAAGGGTTATATAAAGGTTCTTAAATACCAGTAGAGGTAACAAAAAAATGTAATATAGAAATGTATATATTGCTGAATAGCGCAGGTAAAAGATGAGAATCAGGGAAACATTACTATCTCCCATGGTTAGTAGTAGGGTTGGGTATGAGTTAGTATGTAAATAGTTGTATGGTTTAAAGTATGTAATACAGTAATATTTTATTATATTTGTCTTCAGGTCTAAAAAAAGAATTAAAAGAAATTGGAAAACAAGGGGCACAATTTTGTCATAAGACTTGACCGTTTTCATATTCTCTCATTTCCCTAATCTGCTGCTGTTCTTCTCCAAAATATTACCAGAGGGGTTTTTAACATGCTTGGAAGTCTGAATGGGAAGACATAAAAATAATATGACTGTTCTGCTTGCTATCAAATGACTCTGACACCTTGAGTAATCCAAGTTAGAGTACCCACTTTCCAAAATAAAGGATCAGCCAGGGGGACAATGTCCCTCCTGCAATAGGCAGTCTTGCTGGAGCCGTGCATGCGCAGCATGAGCTTGGGTTGCCAGGGAAACCGAGCAATCCTAGCTTCCCTTGCATGTGCCGGGGATAAATGAACTCCAAAGTGCCTGCACAGGAGTTATATCATGCCAGCATGACGAATCAACAAGGCTGAAGATCATCTCTAGGAAGAAGAAGAAAGGAAGATGGTGGAGCCCTGCGATGCAACGTGTATAGGTGAGTGGCACAGGTTTAGTTTTACTTTAAAACCCACATATTAAAAAGCTTCTTTGTCTAGTTTAAATTAACAACAAGGGAGGGGAAGATATTTTAATGGTATCAAAAGAATTATTAAAGACATTCTCAAATTTATCAGTTTTTTTATCATTACATGATTGCTTGATGTTTCTTTGCACATTTGTCAATAAATTGAAATGTTAAACAGTTTCAGTAAGTACTTGATTGAACATATATATGCTTTTTATGTATTTTCAGATGGCAAATATTGTTTTTTAATGTCAAACTTTAGTTAAATTGTATATAAAATGCCTAGTTTGGAAATAAACCAGATATTGTTTGTGCAATGATTGCTAGCATTTCCCTTTATCTAATAACATGCTTGAGATGTTTGATAGTCATGCCACGTCTATAGCTCAATGGTTCATGCTGTTCCTAAAGTGAAATTTTAAGGAACTGCAAGCATGTTTTCAGTTTGCATTATTGTGCACATTATGGCAAGTAGGTAATACACTGCATTGATTGTTATGTAGACCTTCACCCATTCTCATAAAATATCAGTTATACTCACATAAACAGCTTTTGCATTTTAATATGAGTTTGTTTATTGTTTCAGAAAACTAAATGTGTTATAATTACCATTTTTCTTCCTGAATGTACTCAGGGGTAGTCTTGTCAAATAATGATTTTCCATGGCACAGCAAAGGAGTGCAAGGTTTTGAGAGTTGCATTATGTTGAAATGGACCTGTCAGTAACTTAACACATCTGCATATATATATTTCTGCCATTTATTGATTTTGGTTACGTTGTAACTTTAATCATTAGCAGTCAATCCTGCCTAGGGTGAGGCGATTACTACTGCATGCAAAATAGAAGCACAAAAATGCCTAAAAGTGTACAGTTAGACATAACTAAGCATGCATGCAGTTGAGAAAATATCTCATTAAGTCCTATTTTAACTTTTGGTATTTAAAGAATTATTGAAATATATTTATTCATTCAGAGCCTGATAGGTTGTTTGTTCTGGAAGGCCTTGGCTTCATTGAAGGCTTTCAGAAGCACAGCGCGGGTGCTCCATGTCAAGTGTAGTTTGTCTTAGAAAACATGTGTTGTGCTATAAAGACTATAGGCTCTATTTATAAAGCTGCAAATCTGACATTCACTGAATCATTCCCTAGTGCAAAACAAATCACTGCCGCTAAAAACAAATGGACCCAGAAGAGTCTCCACCAGGAAATATTTTGGCAAAGGTCAGTTTCATTGCTTAATAATAGACTTGTACAAGAAGCTCAGCCATCGTGTTCTTTGTCTCTACTTACTAGGCTTACATTGTCAGGGTACAAAGTCAACTGTATGGATAGTTCATTTAAAAACAAGCCATACACTTACAATATAGTGAAGCATATGCCATACAGTCTTCTATAAGTTGTATTAATTTTTAAAGTGATGAGTGGCAAAAAAGAAATATCCTTGAACATATAAGTGTGGTTTAAATGATAAGAGGTTTTGATGTGAGAAACACATGTGAAGTTATTGCTGAATTGAAAAAAATGACTGTTGAAAAGAAATCATAGCCCCATGACTATCACAAGTCAAGATAAACCTCCATTATTTACATTTTAACATTTTCCGCACAGCTGGACAAAGAAAATGCTATTCTGTTTCTTTTGTGGCATGTTCTCATCATTTCAGGCAGATAACCCTTTTAAATTAAAAAGTGTTTACAAAAATGCAATAAAAATTTTTTTACTGTGAGCTTAAAGCATACAACATTTCTAAATCTATATGACCCTTGTAATTGCAGTGTAGAAAATTTACTTTTATTAAAATAGGAAAACAAAATACCAAGAAAAATTAAAGTGCCACCCTTTCACTAGTTCTAGTTAGAGGATAAATAGTGGCATTGGAAGGCTAATAAGGCACCAAGCATTGTGTTTTGAAATAGAGATGTGCAAATCAGATCAGGAGTAATATATGTTTTCCTATATGCTGTGTTGAACTGTATTTGGAATATATTCAGACTGGTTTTCCAAAGGAATTCAGAGAATAGAGCCTCACCTTATTCACTAAGCTAGGTAAGCTAGAATCTTTTAGCTTTCTAATGATAATTCCAAAGTGAAAAGCATTAGGTCACCTGGTAAGTCAACTCCAATATGATGTCTCATCAAAGATATGAAATAGGTCTTTTTTCTTACTTTTATCAAAGCATATGGACACCACAACCTTGTTAGAGTTACTTCTGAATTAGATTTGTATGTACATAGGCTCTTAGGATTTGGACATTTCTTCAGCCCCAGAGACTGTGGACAGCATTAGTTCTGTGTGCTAGTCTAAAGTCGAAAACCTCCGTTTTGTGTGAATTGATTTTATAATCTTGAACTCTTTATAGAATTTAGTGATTGACCCCACAAATCTTTAAATAAGCCAGTTCCCCAGTGTTTTTCACATGTACATTTTAGTGTAAGATAAAATAAAAATAAATCTGTTTTAATCCCTTGTGAATGCTACACTGCCATTTCAGTGTATATCCTGACTGAATACTTTGGTTTTTGATGTGGCCAGTAAGGGAAAGCTACAAAAAATTCTTATACATTTTTTCGATTGGAATTGCATTGATGGGACTGGCTCCGGAAGATTATTTTAATACCTGCTCCTTTAAAAAACACCTTCAGATGAAGATGAGGAGACGGGATATGATCTTTTCCAATGCCATATCAAATTAAAATCGTATGTCAACACACAAGGCTCTCCAGAACGGTTTAATCCATATTGCCATGCTGAGTTCAACAAATCATGAAAGTTCAAATTATATAAACTACAAGCTGTCTCTTCTGCTAATACTGGTTCCTCCAGAGATTATAAACCAATAGAAAGGTTTATGAACTGTGTTACTGTAAAGCTTTAATAATACACACTACTAAAATCAGCTTTCAGTTGTAAGCTTCTCATGATTTTTATATATACATTTTTTTAATATAAATGCGCTGTGTTCTCTACATAAGGCTTACACGTTTATTTACCATAATTTGTATTCTTCAGTAACAAAAAATGCAATCATTCCTAAAAATGCTAATGATAAATATCTGAATAAACAACTAAATATTTACAAAGTTGCATAGTTTGAAAAAACACACAGTTTATCAAGCTCTACAAGGGATTCAAACAATAGAAACCAGAATTTTCCATATATACCTTATACACATAGATATCTAGTAAAAGGCAAAAAAAAAAAACCCTTAGAAAACTTTACCCCTTATTACAACAGGGGAAAAAAGTTTTTTTTTCTGATCATCTGAGGCAATTGGATGTTCCCTGGGTCAACAGTCCCTTGTGTCATTTCATTAAACTTTAATGCCCAGTTATATTCTAAGCTTAAAAAGCACCCAGCTTTTATTAAATCAGTCCATAGCATGCACTAAAACTACTTCTTGAGGGAGCATATTGCACATTGACTTTTTTTTATTGTTGGTCCGCTATTCTATTTTTTTAACGGTTAAAGCCCACCCAATAGTGTGGTATTGTTATACCGAATGGCAATATGTTGATTCCTCCAACAGCTGAGTCTTCAGTGAGCCGGTATCTCTCTGCTACAGCTCTCTTTATTACTTCCCACCATAGTTGCTGCACTGACAAGCAAATGTAGTAAACAGAAAATGTAACATCAAGCGTTAGTTGGGGAATTCTATTTATCACTTTAGTTGGCACACTATGAGATCCCATTGTTTGAATCGTATATCCATTTTACATCCATTTTCAGTGCACATAGCCTTTAAGATTATTTAAAGTGGAACTAAAGTTAAAACAAAAAAAAACACACTTTTAATCCTGAAGATCCGTCCATCAATTAGGAGGTTTCTTCAACGGGTCCTGCGTAATCCCGGTATCCTTCTTTGGCGCTGGACGCCACCATCTTCTTCGGTCTTCTTCCGGGTTCTTCAAATGTCACCTGATCTTGTACTGCACAGGCGCAAGATCAAATGAAGTAGATGAGGGGGGGCATTGAGCATGCACAGGATCGTCCAGAGCCTCCCAGGATGCATGACGTAGGTATCCCTGGAGGCTCTGCGCTCCCATTTTATCTTGATCACCTCGTTGCTAACCTTTTTTGTAAAGTAACATTTCGAGTTTAGGTCTATTTTAAGTAATGCCTAATTATTTTCACTAAATTACTATCCAGTATTTTAAACCTTAATTATAAATGATTTAAATGTGTTTGCATAGCTGGATTCTGACCATACATAAGTTTACCTAGGAAAATATTAGGCTAATCGTTTGAATAAAATATATTGCATTGAATTTTATGTCATATATGTTGATAAATTTAAAATGCTTATTGGACTTTTTTTTTTTTTTCAGTTGTTCTTCAGGTCTGTGGTCTTGTGCTGTATCCAATCAAGTTCATTGAGACTGTCACTCTAAAAATATACCATGAATTCAACTGGGGCTACGGATTAGCATGGGGTGCAACAATATTTTCATTTGGAGGTGCCATACTTTACTGCCTGAACCCCAAAAACTATGAGGACTACTACTAGATGTCTAAGAAAACAAAACAATAGATTACTCGTTTTTTATCTCCCTTTTCTAGAAGACATGTGGAGCATCAAGAAATCTTCTCAGTCAATTTCCCTTTGACTTTTGGCTGCCAATATTATACCAAGCTTTACATTCATCCTAAGAAATAAAAAACACTGCAGCAAAAAGTATAATTAGTCAATGATACCAATAAATCCATAGCTAATTGATGCAATCTGCTACAATATTAACTTTTCAGCAGAAGTAACAGAACAACAAAAGTGTAATTATAAACTGTAGAATGAAATTAGTACAGAAATGGATGCCAAAGTCCTGCTGGGATTTCGTAGATGAAAATTCTCAAGAAATTTTCCCCATACCAGACTGTTGAGATCATCAAAGGACCAGTCCCTGAAGAAACAGGATGCTGTGAAATTACTGTTGAATAAATAGCAGTCAATGAACATGATTCTTCCCAATCAGAAAATTTACAGAAATAACAAAACACAAGGGGGTTCTTCCAGAAGAAAGACTAACTTAGCAACAAACCACAGCTTAGCCACATATTTTCAACGTCTGTGGGACATACCTATCACTAGAGGCTTAAAAATTCACCCGTGCTTGAAATATTAAAAATGGACATTTGTTTTCCATGAAAATAAAATTAAAATAGATTTATGGGTTTGTTTTGAACTGAATAGCTAGGCTAAAGCTAAGCCTAAAAAAAGCTAGTATGTCATTAGATTTTCAAGTAATTATTTTTTGATGAAGGATATGTATTTGGTATATTGTGTAGAATAAATGTTATTATAAATTATCACTACACTTACTTCTAAAAAATATTTGGCAGTATTGTTAATGAATGCAGAATTGTAATATTACATTCTGTGACCAAACTTCATGTTTATTGTCTCTGGAAGTTTAAATTGGCTAACCTTAGCATGACCATACAATTTTGTCCATTTACATACTGTTAGACATATATGCTGCTAACTTTAGAATGAGAAGACAGACCATAAAATTATAGAATATAATTACAGGATGTCTAAGGTAATCTACTTTTTTATGCTATAGGTTGTCAGATGATAGGGATATGCTCTGAATTAGTCACATATTCCAAAGTAATTATAAGAGATTTATTTTCTACCTGTAAGTTAAATGTATTGGAACGTACACTGATGTTTGTGTGCACCACCATCCATGCAGAAATATACTGATAACGCTCTTTAAAAGAAAACAAAAAAAAAACAATTTTGTTGACCAACATAAGCAACATATTAATATGTTAATTATGTATTACTTACCATCAATGTCTTGGTTGATCTCCTTTTTGCTTACAATCTTACCAACTTGGTATTTACTATGTATTATTCTCCTTCTTTGTACTGTTTATATATTCAATAACAGTTTGTAATATTAGTTGTCCTAAAAGCATTGTAATGGTAAAAAACCCATAGAAATAATAACATCCCGAATGACAGATATTCATAGCAAGAAAAAAAGAAGTCAGTCAGGGTGAAGGTTGAGGTAACTCTTTGCTCTTGTACCTTTTAAATACAATTGCAACATGTATTCAAGGGATCTGACTACTGTTGCTATGCCATTATTAACTGATTTTTCACCCACAAATTGGGGAACATTTTAACAGTGGTGGTCCAAGTCTCCAAGTTTGAAGTAGCTGCTGTGGCCATGAAAGTAACTGTTAAGTATCTATAACATTATTAAGTGCAGTGCATTGAAAGCAATAGACTTCTAGGCCTATGCAGCTGAGTGTTTATTTTTTTTTTACAACACCAAATTCAATATAGGCAACTAAAGTGAATTTAGTTAAACCAAGATGCTTTTTTATATTAATAATGTTTACGGCAATGCAATTTGAGAGATCTATACTTTGGCAAATAATCATATAAATGTACTATAATTATCACATAAACAGATATTTTAATATTTGAAAATATGTGTGATTTAAAAAAAAAAGTTAAATCCTTTTGCACCAGGGCTGTTGTATAGAAATATAGAAATAAAAAGTCAATGTGAGAATATGTGTAGGAGAAAAACATACACAAGTCAATGTGTGGAAAGCATGGCAAATATTGTGAGCTGAACCTAAATGAAATGCAGTACATTTTATTACTTTAAAAGGCACAATATATAAAATCAAATATCTAGGAAAACTTTAAAACAATACTGATATAAAACAGGTCTGCTGTAATTCTAGATGTTAAGATTGTAAATCTACTACAGCCGTCCTTGGTATAGAAGAGCAGTGCCGGGGTAAATATGAATGAAATGTTCGGTATACTGACATGAATGTGTTCCCTGTGTACTGAAAGTGTACTAAAAATTAGCTCTGTTTTTAATTTAGAATCAGTTTGATTTAGCTAAGGCTGTCTGGATTAATATACAATCATTTTCAACAAATTTACCATAGGGATTGATATCTGATCAGATTGGAAGCTTATCAGCCAGACAGAGACGTATTTATGGGTTTGGAAGACCAACACCCAGTTTGGACACAGGCAATAGGTAAGGGGAAGGTTACAAAATTATCATGTATTGCACACTGCCACTTTCACTATAGGTATACTTAGTTTTGGTAATGGAAACATCAGTCGAGCTTTGGGGCGTATTTACTCTTATCTATTACGGTAACACAAATGGTAACGCAATGAATGTTTACATGCATTGCCCCGTTGCACTGGCACCTCAGCATTGTAAGGAAACACACTTTTAAAGAACATGCATTTCATTCTAAAAGCTATTACAGTAAAGAGGGAGTGGGGCACAGATACAGCTTCCAATGGGCTCAATGTA